>NC_092088.1:31117969-31459587 GCF_045679555.1 Salvelinus alpinus
AGCAAAGCACCCCCACAACATAATGCTGCCACCCCCGTGCTTCACGGTTGGGATGGTGTTCTTCGGCTTGCAAGCCTCCCCCTTTTTCCTCCA
Organism: Salvelinus alpinus; assembly: GCF_045679555.1. Taxonomy (NCBI): domain Eukaryota; kingdom Metazoa; phylum Chordata; class Actinopteri; order Salmoniformes; family Salmonidae; genus Salvelinus; species Salvelinus alpinus. The sequence continues at coordinate 31,118,063 of NC_092088.1, forward strand.
AACATAATGATGGTCATTATGGCCAAACAGTTCAATTTTTGTTTCATCAGATCAGAGGACATTTCTCCAAAAAGTACGATCTTTGTCCCCATGGGCAGTTGCAAACAGTAGTCTGGCATTTTATGGTGGTTTTGGAGCAGTGGATATAGGACTCGTTTTACTGTGGATATAGATACTTAGGTACCTATTTCCTCCAGCATCTTCACAAGGTCCTTTGCTGTTGTTCTGGGATTGATTTGCACTTTTCGCACCAAAGTACGTTCATCTCTAGGAGACAGAACGCATCTCCTTCCTGAGCGGTTGGCTGCGTGGTCAAATGGTGTTTATACTTGTGTACTATTGTTTATACAGATGAAAGTGGTACCTTCAGGTGTTTGGAAATTGCTCACAAGGATGAACCAGACATGTGGAGGTCTACAAAAAAAATTCTGAGGTCTTGGCTGATTTATTTGGATTTTTCCATGATGTCAAGCAAAGAGGCACTGAGTTTGAAGGTAGGCCTTGAAGTACATCCACAGGTACACATCCAATTGACTCAAATGATGTCAATTAGCCTATCAGAAGCTTCTAAAGCCATGACATCCTTTTCTGGAATCTTCCAAGCTTTATAAAGCTTGGCACAGTCAACTTAGTGTATGTAAACTTCTGACCCACTGGAATTGTGATACAGTGAATTATAAGTGAAATAATCTGTCTGTAAACAATTGTTGGAAAAATTACTTGTGTCATGCACAAAGTAGATGTCCTAACCGACTTGCCAAAACTATAGTTTGTTGACAAGAAATTTGTGGAGTGGTTAAAAAACGAGTTTTAATGACTCCAACCTCAGTGTATGTAAACTTCCGACTTCAACTGTTTATGCATATTCGTCTCTGTTCAGCACCAACTGGTAGACAAAGAAATACTCTGATAATGTAGATTATTTAATCAAATTGTAGGGTTAGGTAAGTATGTATGAATCATAAGAACAGTGTTTGAGTCATCTGGAAAGTTACCGTATTCAAATTCGATGAATAAAATATTGGAAGGTGGAAAAAAGTGTACAATAGGGGTTGAACAACAGTCCTATAAATCTACCCTAATCCTCACTAATCATGGAACTGCATGGCAACGGTTCAGTCGTTGTGAACCGTGCACCAAGCTCCATAATGATTCAAATAGGCTACATGTCCCAAATTATTGCACAACTTTAGCCTAATATGAAACACTATTACTAGCGACCGTTGGGAACATTTACACAGATGAGGAAAGACAGGTGAATGGAATGGAATGGAATAACGCTAAATTTTGTCTACAAATTGAAGGAAACAAACACTAAAATGACAGTTATAAATTCATGTGGGTATTACTGACAGTGGGTCCCGATAATGGCTAATATTTAACATTATAAAACTGGTAGAATCAAACTGAGAGATTTCATCCCTGCAAATGATGAGGGCGTCCAATTAAAATTCTGAATAATGGCACAGCTATTTATAGCCCACTTCACTGTTTAAAAGTGGCCGCAATACATGTCATGTCGATATGATTTTCAGTTTTCATCAATTTGACTGGTTTCACATTCGTCTCCAGGGATCATGAGGAAAATGTATCTAAAACAATTGCTATGTGTTAGGTTCTTATTTTTCAGAGTAAATAACTCACGGACACTAGAGAAGCTTTTACCAAGTTTAATTCTTCCCAAAGGTTCTGTACAGCTGTATCCAGACAACTCAACATTTCTCCCATCCAGATATATATATCCCACTTAAGACACTCCTCCTTCTCTCCAATCCTTACATTTTATGGTTCTACAGGAAGAGAGTAAAGATGGTAACAGGATACCAAACATGTATTACTCCCTTCAGAGAATCTGTCCTCACCTCCTGACCTCAACCCCTCCTTCATCTAATCCACAGATGTCCATCTGTCTCCCCTGTCTCAACACGTTGTTCTCCTCTTGTCACCCAACACATTCCACAGCTATCTGTCTTGCTACAGAGACTCAGTCTCTTTCACTCCTTGATATACTATGCGTCTGATCAATCATGTCTTTAATATCTCAATGTTCAAAATGTCAAATCCAACAGTGTATTTACAATCCAGTTCTCCAAACGGATGACTAATTTACCTAGCTCTCAATAGCTCCTATGAATTTATCAATTACAGTGCCTGGAGATTCTATCTGAAAAAAGAAAGTAGATGCTTTTTCTACTTGGAACCGGCACGTTCGATCAACCTTATTCATGGTCAGAATACGGTGTATCTGTAGACACACCTCCGCCACACGTTCATTTCTTTGATCTCCACCCAAAACGAATAGCGGATGAATAGCACGTTATTCTCATGCTTAAGTTCAAGGTCAGAATACGTGTAGAGAGAAAAGTGCATAGAAAGGGAATTACATCCCATTTAAGCACACATAACTAGATCCCTAATGACCATGACCTAGGTCTGTGTCAGGGTCATGTTCATTAGGGCACGCAAAGGAAAATGTTTTAAAATGGAAAATGAATGTTTCTTATTATTAAGTTCAGGTTGTCGTCTTTTCTGTTTGGTGCCTAATGGTCTGTATTATTTGGTCAATGTGGAGGTGATCTACCTGGTGTCAGCTTGGGAGATGTTTGTTTGATCTCAGGCCAGAGAAAACTAGATGAGTTCTGCCTCCTTCCACCCAATTCGCTGCAGAGAACTTGGGCTCAACATGACCAATGACCCTCATGACTTTGTAAGCACTCTCAAAGTCATTGGTCAGTGACCCAAAGTGTGTCGCCACTACTGAACATTTCTTTAGTATGTGTCACATTCCCCTTATGTTCCCAAGAACTCTAAGGCTTCGTGCCACAATGACTACCGCCCTATGAAAGGCTTTGAGAGGCTGGTTATGGCACACATAAACTCCATCCTCCCAGACACCCTAGACCCACTCCAATTTGTGTACTGCCTTAGCAGATCCACAGACGACGCAATCTCAATTGCACTCCTTACTGCCCTCACCCACCTAGATAAGAAGGATACCCATGTGAGATTTCTGTTCACTGACTAATGCTCAGTGTTCAACACCATTATCCCCTCCAAGCTCAGGACCCTAGAACTGAACACCTCCCTCTGCAACTGTATCCTGGACTTCCTGACGGGCCGACCCCAGGTGGTGAGGGTAGGCAATATCACCTTCGCTACACTGACCCTCAACACGGGGGCCCAACGGGGGTATATGCTTAGTCCTCTCCTATACTCCCTGTGTTACAAATACACAGAGGCTTGTTGTGCAATTAAACTGATCGTCTTTACTTCAGGTCAACATGTTCACAACTCGTACAAAACTCACTCATCCCATCCTCACACCTCCGTTCACACACAACGTGCCTGATACATATTACTGAACACAACACAACACCATGGCCACGACTGTGTGGCCATGCACGACTCCAACACCATCATCCAGTTTGCTGACTACACAACGGTAGTAGGCCTGATCACCGGCGACGATGAGACAGCCTACAGAGAGGAAGTCAGTGACCTGGCAGTGCCGGAACAACCTCTCTCTCAACGTCAGTAAGACCAAGGAGCTGATCGTGGACTACAGGAAGCGGGAGGGCGAACACGCCCCCATTCACATCGACGGAGTTGCAGTGTAGCATGTCGAGAGCTTCAAATTCTTCAGTGTCCAAATCACAGACATAAAATGGTCCACTCACACGTGCACAGTCACGAAGAAGGCGTGACAGTGCCTCTTCCCCCTCAGGAGGTTGAAAAGGTTTGGCATGGGCCCTTAAATCGTCAAAAAGATCTACAGCCATACGACTGAGAGCAGCTTGACAGGCTGCATCACTGCTTTGTATAGCAATAGCACTGCCCTAGATCGCATTGGCTCTACAGAGAATGGTACATTACTGGGGCCGAGTTCCCTGCCATCAAGGACCTCTATAAATCGTTAAAGACTCCATCCACCCAAGCCATAGAGTCTCTGCTTCCGCACGGCAAGCGGTACCAGTGCACCAAGTCTGACACCAACAGGCTCCTGACAGCTTCTATCCCCAAGCCATAAGAGTGCTAAATAGCTAACTAAATAGCTAACAAAATGGCTAGACAGACTATCTGAGTTGACCCTTGTGTATATACAGTATATACATTTTTTGCACTGTCGCTATGCACACTCACAGGGCCCTACACACTCACGCACACGCACACTGACACTCCAACACACACAAAGACTCACTTCATAATTTGCTCACACATATGATATGCACATACATGTATACTGACTCTACACACACGCACACCCACTCACAAACAGTCATCATACACTGAGTGTACAAAACATGAAGAACATCTTCCTAATATTGAATTGCACCCCCATGTTGACGCCAATGCGTCCCACAGTTGTCAATTTGGCTGGTTGTCCTTTGGGTGGTGGACCATTCTTGATACACACGGGAAACTGTTGAGTGTGAAGAACACAGCAGTGTTGCAGTTCTTGACACAAACCGGTGCACCTGGCACCCGCTACCATACCCCGTTCAAAGGCACTTCACCCTCTGAATGGCACACATACACAATCCATGTCTCAATTGTCTCAAGGCTTAAAAATCCTTCTTTAACCTGTCTCCTCCCCTTCATCTACACGGATTGAAGTGGATTTAACAGGTGACATCAGTAAGGAGTCATAGCCTTCGCCTGAACATAGGGCATGGGTGTCTGTGGTGGCTGGTGATATCCCACTGGGCACAACACATCGTTTCTGTCTATGTCATGTTTTGTACACTCAGTGTAGGTTGTAATCGACCAAAAATATCAACCAAATATTTATCCACACCGAAACGATGTGGTGTGCACAGTGGGACATCACCAGCCACCACAGACACACGTGTTCTGTGTTCAGACAATGACTGAGTCCCAAATGGTACCCTATTACCTATAGTGCACTATTCTGGACCAAAGCCCAGACAATGGAAACGTCCCAAATGTCACCGTATTCCCTATATTGTGTTAGGTTTGTTAAAATAGAGCCCTTATACTTAGAATTATTCTTATGCTTTAACTTATTCATTTTCTTATCTTATACTTATCTTATACTTGTGATGAACATCCCTCCTGAAAAAAAGTCTATAATTGCTCCCTTAAAATTTCATCCTGAATAAAAGTCTCAGTCATTGGACTGATTCGGAATAAAACCACAGCATATCAGAGAAACAAATTAGTGGTCTGAAGACAGTAAGGCCGGGGAACGAAAACGCCCTAACTCCAATCCTCATTATCCCGGTCTGATAGCAGTGTCAGACCGGGAGCCACTTCAAACATGCACATTATCTTAACATGCAGCACACTGCCTCACCAAGCATATTGAAGAATTGGCTAATTATCAAAACGTCTGCTTATGGAGGACGACAATTCTTCATTGTGGCTGTAGACGTCTCAGTGGTTCTTGTACTGAGTGGTTCATGTTGGTTTCATCCCAGTTGGCACCCTATTCCCTACATTGGGCCCTGGTCAAAAGTATTGCACTATGGCAAATCTAAGGTTGTTCGATATTTTTTTTGCTATGTTCAAAGCCATTATTATGAGAACAGTAGCTGGCGGAGGCGCAAAGGGTCTGGATTTTGATGAATAAACAAGTTGTAGGTGTGAAGAGGGCTTGGCCATTGCTTAATACTGCATATGTTTGTCTCAAGTTGTGTAGGTTAAACCTTTACTTAACTGGGCGAGTCAGTTAAGGACAAATTCTCATTTACAATGACGGCCTACCAAAAGGCAAAAGGCCTCCTGCGGAGATGGGGGGGATATATATTTTTTTAAACAACACACATCACGACAAGAGAGACACCTCAACACTACATCAAGAGAGACCTAAGACAACAACATAATAACATGGCAGCAACACATGAGAACACAGCATGGTAGCAACACAACATGACAACAGCATGGTAGCAACACAACATGGCAGCAGCACAACATGGTAGCAGCACAAAACACGGTACAAACATTATTGGGCACAGACAACAGCACAAAGGGCAAGAAGGTAGAGACGCGAAGCAGCCACAAGTGTCAGTAAGAGCGTCCGGGATCGAGTCTTTGAATGAAGATGGAGATAAAAAACTGTCCAGTTTGAGTGTTTTTTGCAGCTTGTTCCAGTCGCTAGCTGCAGCGAACTGAAAAGAGGAGCGACCCAGTTTCATTTGGATTGATACTACAGTTTATTAAATAGCATAGGCTAATGTAACCAGTGATAGTAACAGTAAAACAAATCCAGTGTTTGACAGGCAATGTTGTTGTAATTAGCTTCAATGAGTATAGGCCTTTTACTCATCTCACTTCTCCTCAAACAAAAAACACTAGGCTCCCTTGTATTGTATGTGAGGCACATTCTTAATAAGCAAGATATAGCCGACCTTTGATATGGCATTAGAGTACTGAACATTTTGAACATGTCTTTGGCAACCGGACAAGAGACGCTCTCTGGAAATGGGGATGGACTCGAGCCAAATGGAGTATGCACTGCAGGTACTGTAGGCCTGTGTGAATAGTAAATAATGCAATAGCCTCGTGAGTAGACGATTTAGAAACATGGATAGGCTACTTGGCTAATGTTCATCTTTCCCTCGATCCAGTCCCAGACACTGAAAAATATCCCCATAACATGATGCTGCCACCACCATGATTCCCCATGGGAATGGTGCAAGGTTTCCACCAGACGTGACGATTGGCATTCAGGCCAAAGAGTTCAATCTTGGTTTCATCAGACCAGAGAATCTTTGCTTCTCATGGTCTGAGAGTCCTTTAGGTGCCTTTTGGCAAACTACAAGCGAGCTGTCATGTGCTGTCATGTGCCTTTTACTGAGGAGTGCCTTCCGTCTGGCCACTCTACCATAAAGGCCTGATTGGTGTAGTGCTGCAGAGATGGTTATCCTTCTGGAACGTTCTCCCATCTCCACAGAGGAACTCTGGAGCTCTGTCAGAGTAACCATCGGGTTCTTGGTCACCTCCCTGACCAAGGCCCTTCTCCCCCAATTGCTCAGATTGGCCAGGCGGCCAGCTCTAGGAAGAGTATTGGTGGTTCCAAACTTCTTCCATTTAAGAATGATGGAGGCCACTGTGTTCTTGGGGACCTTCAATGCTGCAGAAATGTTTTGGTACCCTTCCCCAGATCTGTGCCTCGATAACAAGCTCTATAGATAACAAGCTCACTGTCAACTGTGGGACCTTATATAGAGAGGAGTGTGCCTTTCCAAATCATGTCCAATCAATTGAATTCACCACAGGTGGACTCTAATCAAGTTGTATAAATATCTCAAGGATGATCAATAGAAACAGGATGCACCTAAGCTCAATTTCGAGTCTCATAGCAAAGGGTCAGAATACTTATGTAAATAAAGTATTTCTGTTTTTTTAATTTTTATACATTTGCTAAACTTTCTAACAAAATCTTTTTTTCGCTTTGTCGTTATGGGGTATTGTGTATAGATAGATGTATTTATTTTTTAATCTATTTTAGAATACGGCTGTAACGTAACAAAATATGGAAAGAGTGAAGGGGTCTGAATACCTTCCGAATGCACTGTATGTATGGCGTGCGCCAAGTTAATAAATCTCAATATTTGTGATAGTGTCTAGTCTTTTCAAATATTTAGTGTAAAATTTACACAACAGTTATAAATGAGCCCCCAGGGCATAACCTAGCGAGCCTGATCGCAGTGTTCAACATTCCATTTCACTTCACATTTTATGATATCTGAATTGAAATAGAAAGATGAATGCATCAATCAGGTTGGTTCCACTAGGCTAATCATAACCACCATTGATAATGTAATCAATTGTCACGTTTCCCCCTGCTCCCCCGCTCCGGCGCTCAACGTCGCCGGTCTACTAAACACTGGTCCTAGCAACCCATCAGTACGCACACCTGGCAACCATCATTACGCACACCTGCGCCCAATCATGAGGCACACCTGGACTTCATCACTACTTCATCACTCCCTGATTACTTCCCCTTTATCTAGCACTCTTTTGTATCACCCATTAGGTAGTATTGTTTCCTGCTGTCATGTTTAGACACTACTCCTGTTTTTGTATTCACTCCATGTTCGTTCCTATTAAACTGCACCTGCTTCTTGACTCCCTGCGTCTCCATCACACAATACGACCTCACAGAATGGAAGTAGCAGCCAACCGAGACCTCTCCCAGATGGGAGGCTATGGGGACGGCTATGGATCAGGTCATCTGCTTTCTTCAACGTCTAGATCTTCCTCAAAGGACGTCACCCCCAACAAGCGGAGGATCTTCTACCATGAGTCGACCCAGCACCCCAGCCCAGTCTGTCCAGGTCAGCGATGCCCGTTTGTCCTTTCCGGACAAATATGACGGGACTCCATACAAATTCCGTGGCTTCCTCCTCCAGTGCTCCCTCTATTTTTCTCATCAAACGGGAGTCCCCACCACCGAGAGGTCCAAGGTTATCACGGTTATTTCCCTGCTGACCGGGAGTTGCAGTGGGCTACGGCCATCTAGGAGAGAGGGGAGGAGGAGCTGGGTTCCTATGGGAGGTTCATGGCTCTGTTCATAGGAGTCTTCGATCATCCACCGGAGGGCAGAGAGGGGAGTGAGCGCCTACTCCAACTACGGCAGGAGGACCAGACCACTGCGGAAGTACGCCCTCATCTTCCGTACAGTGGCAGCATCCAGCGGATGGAATGAGCCGGTGCTGCGCACCTTATTCAGAAGAGGATTGCGCGAGGAGGTACAGACGGAGTTGGCATGCCGAGACGACATCCTCTCATTTGACTCACTCATCGCGATGGCCATCCGTCTATATAACCTCCTTCGGGAGCGTCAGCGCTCCCATCGCCTCTCTCCCTCCTTCATTGAACAATCTGAGTCAGAGTCTGAACCCATGGAGGTAGAGGCCACACGCCTCTCTGCAGCTGGGAAACACCGTCTGAGATAGCTGGGGCTCTGTCCCTACTGCGGTCAAGAAGGGCACCAGCTTCAACGGTGTCTGCTACGTCCCAAAACCCGGGAGCCACTAGAACAGATTGACGGCCCTGTGATCATCCGTCTCCTGGGGTAGGTGTGAGTATTCCATTATCATCAGTCTCCACCAAATTCTTTTTAGTACCGATTACACTAGCTGGCTGTCCCTCGTGTTGTTCCTACAGCTCTAGTGCACTCTGGTGCCACAGGGAATTTTATTGACCAGGCTCTTGCCTCCTCCCTGAACATAACATCATACCCGCTCTCCTCTCTTTTTCCGATTCAAGCGCTGGATAACCGACCACTGGGATCTGGGACAATCACACACATCACAGAACCACTCACCATCACCGTGGGACCCCTGCACCAAGAAAACTGCTTTCCCTTACCCTGTCGTTCCACGTCAGTTGAGAGTCCTGTGGTTGCCCTCCAGGCCGACATCCCGGAGGTTTACCAGGATTGGAGGTTTTCTCCAAGACCCTGTCTCCCTTCTCATCGCCCCTGGGACTGTGCCATTGACCTGCTAACAGACTCGGCGCCTCTGCGCAGCTGCATCTACCCCCTGTCGGTGGCTGAAATCAAGGCTATGGCAGAATACATCCAGGATGCTCTCCAACAGGGTTTCATCTGCCCATCCACCTCCCCTGCATCGGCAGGTTTCTTCTTTATGGCCAAGAAGGAGGGGGGTCTTAATCCATGTATTAACTACAGAGGTCTCAATGCCATCACCACCAAGTACTGCTGACCGCCATTGAACAGCTCCGCGGGGCCTGTTTTTTTACCAAGCTGGACCTGCGGAGTGCCTACAATTTGATCCGCATCCGGGAGGAGGATGAATGGAAGACGGCCTTCAGCATGATGTCTGGGTACTACGAGTACTTAGTGATGCCTTATGGATTATCCAATGCTCTGTCAGTGTGGCAGGCATTCGTGAACGAGGTGTTTCGGGACACGCTTGGGCGTCAGGTGGTCGTGTATATCGATGACATCCTGATCTACTCGGCCAACGGAGGAGCACATTGCCCACGTCTGGGTAGTCCTGGAATGCCTCCTGGAGAACGATCTGTACGTCAAAGTGGAGATGTGCCCGTTCCAACAGGCCACCGTCTCCTTCTTGGGATATCGGATCAGCCCGCAAGGAAGGTAGATGCAGTCAGGTCATGGCTAGTCCCAAACACCATAAAGTGGGTCAATGAGGAGACATACCGATTACAGCTTCCCACTAACTACCGGATCTCACCCTCTTTCCACATTTCCCTCCTCAGTCCGGTGGTTTCTGGTCCCCTGGCTGATGCCGTCCCCCACAACACCCCTCCACCTTCCCTGGACATTGAGGAAAGCCCCACCTATGCTGTCAGATCCCTCCTGGACGTCATGGGGGTCAGCTCCAGTACCTGGTGGACTGGGCGGGTATGGTCCAGATGACCGGTGTTGGGTTTCGGTGGACGAGTAGTATTGTTTCCTGTTTTTATGTTTAGACTCTACTCCTGTTTTTATATACACTCTATGTTTGTTCCTATTAACCTCACTGACTGCACCTACTTCCTGACTTTACCTCCAGCCGCACATCTTGCCAGGTCACCAACGGTCGTCGATGGGGTTGGTAGGTTTCGTCTGACCTGTTCAAACTTCAATATAGTACCTGTTTGTGTGTCAGATATGACCTATCCTAACTGCCATTGATAATAGAACAGTGTGTGTGTGTGTGTGTGTGTGTGTGTGTGTGTGTGTGTGTGTGTGTGTGTGTGTGTGTGTGTGTGTGTGTGTGTGTGTGTGTGTGTGTGTGTGTGTGTGTGTGTGTGTGTGTGTGTGTGTGTGTGTGTGTGTGTGTGTTCACAAAAACCTGTATGGAGCCATGATGATGTGATAAAGTCGATTGACAGACCGGCTTGATACTTTTTTATTTATTTATCCGTTATTTCACCAGGTAAGTTGACTGAGAACACGTTCTCATTTACAGCAACGACCTGGGAAATAGTTACAGGGGAGAGGAGGGGGGTGAATGAGCCAATACTGATGACCTGACACTCGGCATAAACATTTTACTCGACACAATTGTCTTTTTGATTATTGAATTGAATGGTATCAGTCAATATGGGGAGGGAGAACCCCTGTGTATTTTGCCAAGGTAGCCCCCTTACCATCAGAAAAAATGCTGATATAAAGATGAAATCTGCATATTGTCATATTAGCAGAACACTGCTTTTATTGTATTATGTAAAGGGTTGTTTATTCTACATGGACTTGTGACTACATCTGAAAGTTATCAAAACACTTAGTTTAGAATATGTACATAAATGTAGCAATTGCATTCTTCTCATGCTCTGTAGGCTACTGACCTATTCAAAGCTTCCTCTGCCATCTCACCATACATCTATCAGCCTGTAGTTATTTAACTCAACCTGCAAGAGGGCTGTTTGTTGTGATTGAGTGGGGGAAAACAGCCGTGGGCAAAGTTCTGAGGACACACCCAAGAAACAACCACATCTCACCACGCCCCCAAGGCAACTCACCAGCATTTCTTGAGGAGCAAGCCAAAAAACTAGGCCAAATCATTGGGTGCAGTTCCACTTTAAGCCCTGATGGTTGTAAAGTGCCAAAAGAGTTCCCTTTGGTACAGCTTTTTCTCAGTGTTCCCTCCTCTGGGTAAAGATAAACCTTTTTCAATACCTGGAAAAAGTAAAGTGACACTGCGTGAACATTTGTTAAAGTGGCAGGCAACAGAGTCATTTTCATCATTACGCCTTATGCTCACTAATTATTTGCTTAAGGCGCCTATAGGTTTTCCCAACATACAACATATCACATGGGTAACATAAGATGTAAATAACATGCATAGTGTTACATGTAATAAAACCTTGAATGTTAAACCTTTTACCAGAACAAAGTCAGAGCTTTTTACTGTAATATTACACTGTGCTTAATTGCCACAGGGATGATTGCCATCTCTGAGAGGCGCAAGGAGGGTTTGTTTGGGACCAGAATTAAGGTCGCTCTAACAAGTTTTTTGTGGAAGTTCGGACCTTGTTTATAAAAAAAAAAGGGGGGTCTTTAAATAGCTGGCTCAGCGTAGGATGCTAGTAGATGCTAGTGTTGCATCACATAATTATTTTATCAATCAGTGTCACGACCTCCGCCGAAGTCAATCCATCTCCTTGTTCGGGCGGTGTTCGGCGGTCGACTTCACCTATGTTCTAGCCATCGCTGATCCATTTTTCATTTTCCATTGGTTTTGTCTTGTCTTACATCACACCTGGTTCCAATCTCATCAATTACATGTTGTGTATTTAACCCTCTCTCTTTCACAAAGGCTGGGAGTTTGTGAACTAAAGGCTTAATTCAATTATCAACAAAATTAGACAAAGGCTCCAATAAAGCATCATTACCAGCAACAATGGGTCTACCCTTAGGTTTGTTTAGGCTTTTGTTAATCTTAGGGAGTGTCTAAAAACAGGAATTTGCAATTGAGATAAAGGAATTCATGCTTGGATATCCAGTTTAGTTCAAGGGCAGATAATAATTAAATAATTAACAATCTTAGTCTGAAAATCACGGATAGGGTCGGCCTTAAGTTTCCTATAGAAATATGAATCATACAGCTGGCGATAGGCTTCTGTCTCATAGTCTGATAGATTCTGGATGACAATAGCGCCGCCTTTATAGGCAGGTTTAATCACAATTTGGTTATGCTCGGAAAGTTAATCAATAGCTTTCATCATGGCTGAGACTGTGAGGTACACTACACTATGATTCCATAAGTGTTATTTAATAGTTTTGATGTCTTCACTATTATTCTACAATGTAGAAAATAGTAAAAATTAAGAAAAACCCTTGAATGAGTAGGTGTATCCAAACTTTTGACTGGTTCTGTAAATATTTACACCCCTGAGTCAATACTTTAAGGAAGCACCTTTGGCAGCGATTACAGCTGTGAGTATTTCTGGGTAAGTCTCTAAGAGCTTTCCACATCTGGATTGTGCAGCATTTGCCCATTTATTCTTTTCAAAATTCTTGAAGCTCTGTCAAGTTGGTTGCTGATCATTGCTTGACAACCATTTTCAGGTCTTGCCATAGATTTTCAAGCAGATTTAAGTCAAAACTGTAACTCGGCCACACATTCACTGTCTTCTTGGTAAGCAACTCCAGTGTAGATTTGGACTTGTGTTTTAGGTTATTGTCCTGCTGAAAGGTGAATTCATCTCCCAGTGCCTGGTGGAAACAGACTGAACCAGGTTTTCCTCTAGGATTTTGCCTGTGCTTAGCTCCATTCTGTTTATTTTTTATCCGGGAAAAATTCCCCATTCCATTAACAATTACAAGCATACCCATCACCTGATGCAGCCACCACTATGCTTGAAAATATGGAGAGTGGTACTCAGTAATGTGTTGTTTTGGATTTGCCCAAAACATAACCCTTTGGGTAACAATTTACTTCACTCCTAGCGTCATAACACGTTATGCCACAGTTATAACTATGTCAAAATATGTCATAACAGCTGTCATAACTTGGCATAATATGGTCATAACACTGTCATGACTTATATATTTAGACCTGTTGTGAGACATATTGCGTTATTTTACGGCTGGTTATGACACCTACATAAGAGTGTCAAAACACGTAAAACCTACCACAGGAGGCAAAACATTCCATTCCATTATAGCCTACATTATAGCCTACTTGTCAACAGTATTTTTATTATATAACATTTTATGAAATTGACCATATTAAATTATCATTATCATTTTCTTAGTCCCAGCAAAGTGACACACGATGGTCATAATGCTTTATGACAGTGTCACGAAGTGTATTTTCTAGTTATTCAAAATTAAATAAAAAAAACAACTGTAAAGAGTTAATTACAACAACATCAAAGGATTTAAGAAACAAATGTTCAAACTAAAGGAAACTTCCTGGCAGATAAAAAGCTGATTTGAATAAATGTGGGTTTTGACACTCTTATGTAGGCGTCATAACCAGACATAAAATAACACAATATACAGTATGTCACAACAAGTGTAAATATATGGGTCATGACAGTGTTATGATCATATTATGACAGGTTATGACAAATTATGTCAGCTGTTATGACATATTATGACAGCGCTATAACGAATTATGAAGCTACACTATACATACGAAAGTTTGTGGACACTTGCTGACAGGTGTATAAAATCGAGCACACAGCCATGCAATCTCCAGAGACAAACATTGGCAGTAGAATGGCCTTACTGAAGAGATCAGTTACTTTCAACCTGGCACCGTCGTAGGATGGAAGTCAATTAGTCAAATTTTTGCCCTGCTAGAGCTGCCCCGGTCAACTATAAGTGCTGTTATTGTGAGCCTCAAAGTGGTAGGCCACACGAGCTCACAGAACAGGATCGCCGAGTGTTGAAGCGCATAAAAGTTGCCTGTCCTTGGTTGCAACACTCATGATCGAGTTTCAAACTGCCTTTGGAAGCAACGTCAGCACAAGAACTGTTCGTCGGCAGCTTCATGAAATGGGTTTCCATGGCCGAACAGCCACACAAAAGCCAAAGATCAGTAAGCACAACGCCAAGTGTCGGCTGGAGCGATGTGGAGCAGTGGAAATGCGTTCTCTGGAGTGATGAATCACGCTTCACCATCTGGCAGTCCGACAGATAAATCTGGGTTTGGCTGATGCCAGGAGAACGCTACCTGCCTCAATGCATAGTGTCCACTGTAAAGTTCGGTGGGGGAGGAATAATGGTTTGGGGCTTTTTTTCTGGCTAAGCTCCTTAGTTCCAGTGAAGGAAAATCTTAACGCTACAGCATACAATGACATTCTAGATTATTCTTTGCTTCCAACTTTGTGGCAACAGTTCGGAGAAGACCCTTTCCTGTTTCAGCAAGACATTACCCCCATGCAAAAAGCGAGGTCCATACAGAAATGGTTTGTCGAGATTGGTGTGGAAGAAATTGACTGGCCTGCACAGAGCCCTGACCTCAACCCCATCGAACACCTTTGGGATGAATTGGAATGGTGGTGCGGTGGTGCTGGGAAATGGAATCGACAGAGCCCTCTCTGGACGTCCGCGGGTGACCAGTAGGTTATCCAGCCGAATGGACATGTCCACCAGCTGGTCGAAGGTAAGAGTGGTATCGCTGCAGTCCAGCTCCCGACGGACATCCTCGCGTAGGCTGCAACGGTAGTGATCGATGAGGGCCCTGTCGCTCCATCCCGCTCCGGCAACCAAGGTCCGAAATTCCAGTGCAAACTCCTGGGCGCTCCGGGTGAATTCCGTGAAGTCATCCAATGGGCGTTGGAATGGGCGTTGGCCCATTCCAGAGCTCTCTCTGAGAGGCACGAGACGAGGGCGGACACCCTCTCCCGTCCCGAAGGAGCTGGATAAACGGTGCCCAGGTAGAGGTCCAGCTGTAGTAGGCAGCCTTGGCACCGTGCCGCCGTCCCATCATACTCCCCGGGAAGGGCGAGACGCATCCCACTGGAACCGGGTACAGGAGGGACGTGTAGTAGGACCCCTGTTGTGCTGGAGGAGGTACTGGAGGACCTCCCTGTCTCTCCCAGCGATCCATCGTCTGACAGACGCGGTCCATGGCGGTGCCGAGATGGTGAATCAACGCCGTGTGCTCCTGGACGCGCTACTCGACTCCGCTACCATAGGTACCTGCTCCTGCTGACTCCATAATGGGTGTGGTATTCTGTCAGGTATGCGTAAATGGCTGTAAGAGAGTCAGGTGCAGGAGAGCAGATATTGGGTTGCCAACAGAGCCTTTTATTTAGGCGAATCAAAAGCACACGGCAAAATAACACGAAATAACAATTGGGGTTAACATAACCCAGCGCAACAGACTAACGTGCGCATAACATGAAACAGAATAAACAATACCACACAAAGACATGGGGGAAACAGAGGGTTAAATACACAACCCATAATGGGGGAAATGAGAACCAGGTGTGTGGGAAAACAAGTCAAGACAAATGTAAAATGAAAAATGGATCGGCGATGGCTAGAAGACCGGCGACGTCGACCGACGAGCACCGCCCGAACAAAGAGAGGCATCGACTTCGGCAGAGGTCGTGACAACTTCACCATTAACTATGACTTATCACAAATCAGTTTTCTTGATGTGATGGTTATTAAGGACAAACCCTCCCTCTACAGATCTCTATTAGGAAACCTACGGACAGAAATACCCTCCTTAGAGGTGACAGCTTTCATCCACGTCCACTTATTAAAAGTCTCCCTATAATTAAATTCAGTCGTATCAGAAGAATATGCAGCTCTGATGCTTCTTATCAGAAACAGACCACGGACCTCACACAAAGATTTAAGGAAAGGGGGTACAAAGACAATTGGGTAAAACATGCCAATGATTGTTTTGAAGGTTTAACACAGTTGGAAAGCCTTCAACCAAAAGTCAAAGAAAAATCAGAACAAGTCCCATCATGCTTTACCCAATACTCACCATTGGGGAAGACATTTAAGGACAGTATCAGGAAACACTGGTACATTATTGATTCTGACCCACAATTGAAACCCATTTTTAAATATCCCCCACACATGGGTTTTAAAAGACCCCCAAATGTGAGAGATATTGTGGTTTAATCTGATTACCCACCAGAGAAAAGGGAAACTTTTTTGGACAAGGTTCCAGAGGGTAATTACAAATGTGGCCAATGTGCTCAATGCAGCTTTACCTACAAATGCAACTAATTTACCCACCCCCGCACAGGACAAAGATTTAAGATCAAGGGCCTGATTACCTGCATGTCCACCAATGTTATTTACATATTGAAATGTCCTTGTGGTCTGTCTTACATAGGGAAAACCCATAGAAGCCTTAAGACACGGATCAGTGAGCACCGCAGCAATATACGGACAGGTGAGCCAAAAATCCAGTTGCTTCTCATTTTGTACAAGCTGGACATCCTATTAGCTCTCTGAGATAAATTGGAATAGAAATGGTCAAGATGTCACGTAGGGGAGAGGACATTGAGAGGAAACTTCTTCAAAGGGAATCTTTCTGGATCCACAGGCTCAACACACTGTCTCCTCTTGGCCTTAATGAGGAGTTTGACTTGGACCTGTTTCTATAGTTTCAATGTCTAAATTGTGGGGGGGGGTTTTTCATTGAAATTGAATATTGTATGTATATTACTGTAAATGTTGATCACATTCCCTGTGTATGATCATATATTTTGATACATTGAATGCTAATATTGTGAAAATATATATTTTTAAGAATTTACCTCCTGTTCCAGGAAGCGATGTCACTGAGTACTGCCCCTATAGATATATAGGACCTTCCACACCCACCGGGGATATGGATGCCTGATGAAGACCTAAGGGTCGAAACGTTGTTAATAAATATCACCTGGGGGCATGAGCAGCGGTGTTTTCCTTTCTGTTTTCCATGAGTTTCTGCTATTTTCAACTCTTGATGATCGGCTATGAAAAGCCAACTGAAAATTATTCATGATTATTATTTGACCATGCTTGTCACTTATGAACATTTTGAACATCTTGGCATAGTTCTGTTATAATCTCCACCCAGGACAGCCAGAAGAGGACTGGCCACCCCTCATAGCCTGGTTCCTCTCTAGGTTTCTTCCTAGGTTTTGGCCTTTCTAGGGAGTTTTTCCTAGCCACCGTGCTTCTACACCTGCATTGCTTGCTGTTTGGGGTTTTAGGCTGGGTGTCTGTACAGCACTTCGAGATATTAGCTGATGTACGAAGGGCTATATAAAATAAACTTGATTGATTGATTGAGTTTGCCTACAAATCCAGCTCCTGCGGAAAGTACCTGGATGTGCGTATGTTCTTATTAAATACACTTTGGATGGTGTATCAATACACCCAGTCACTGCAAAGATACAGGCGTCCTTCCTAACTCAGTTGTCGGAGAGGAAGGAAACCGCCCAGGGATTTCGCTGTGAGGCCAATGGTGACTTTAAAACAGTTAGAGTTTAATGCCTGTGATAGGAAAAAACTGAGGATGGATCCACAACTTTGTAGTTACTCCACAATACTAACCTAATTGACTGAGTCAAAAGAAGGAAGCCTGTACAAATCACAATTATTCCGCAACATGCATCCTGTTTGTATCAAGGCACTAAAGTAATACTACACATTGTTTTGCAAAACAATAAACATTTTGTCCTGAATACAAAGTGTTATGTTTGGGGCAAATCCAATACAACACATTACTGAGTGCCACTCTCCATATTTTCAAGCATAGTGGTGGCTGCATCATGTTATGGGTATGCTTGTAATCGTTTTTCAGGATAAAAAAGAAACGGAATGGATTTGAGCACGGGCAAAATCCTAGAGGAAAATCTGGTTCAGTCTGCTTTCCACCAGACACTGGAAGATTAGTTCACCTTTCAGCAGGACAATAACTTAAAACACAAGGCCAAATCTACACTGGAGTTGCTTACCAAGAAGACAGTGATTGTTCCTGAGTGACCAAGTTACAGTTTTGACCTAAATCTGCTTGAAATCTATGGCAAGACCTGAAAATGGTTGTCTAGCATTGATCAACAACCAAATTTGACAGAGCTTCAAGAATTTTGAAAAGAATAATGAGCAAATGTTGCACAATCCAGGTGTAGAAATCTCTAAGACTCACTGCTGTATTCACCGTCAAAAGTGATTCTAACATGTATTGACTCATGAATGCTTATCTAACATGAATACTTATCTAATGAAGATATACTGTATAAGTGTTTTTTACAAATGTTAATGTTGTTAGTATTCTGTGTAGATCGTTGACAAAAAATGACAATTAAATCCATTTTAATCCCACTTTGTAACACAACAAAATGTGGAAACTTACACTGAATCGCTTGATTACGTACAACCCCAGGACTGAGTTGGAAAACACAAAGTGGTTAGATGGAAAAAGGATCAGATGTCATCAAAGACTAAGTACCACAACTGAATATATCCGCAAGGTCAATATCATGATTTGTGTCTATTTCCTGACTATAACAACTGTTTCTTTCCCCCTCCAGCCCTATGACTGTGCGAAAGGGAAACAAGCGCCTGACCATCTCCATCCAGGAACACATGGCCATTGACGTCTGTCCCGGGCCAATCCGCCCCATACGACAGATCTCTGCCTACTTTCCCCGCCTCTCGCCCACTTCCTCCGTCTCTGAGTTGAATCCAGCCAATCCATCTGGGTTTCCCGCCACGCTCAGCCCCAGCAGCGGAGGAGGGGCAGTAGGTGGAGGAGGAGGGGGCAGCGGTGGCCTGTTGTCCCCACTGTTGGCGGGGGCAACAGGAGACGGCGGAGGGGGCACGTTGTCGGCCATGAGTAGCATGGACACATCAATCGAGATTGACAGCTGTGACAGCGATGACAGCAGTGAGTGGAAGGGTTGTGGAGTGGAGTATCAGAGTGGAGCAACAGGGTAGAGTAAGGCAGTACATACCCAGGGTGGAGTAAGTGGGTCGCACAGGGTGGAGTAAGTTGGTGTAGAAGCACAGTGGAGTAACAGAGTGGAGTAAGAGGGTAGAGTAATTGAGTGGAGTAATGGGGTGGACTAACAGGGTGACGTAACAGAGGGGAATAACAGAGGGAAGTAATAGGGGGGAGTAATAGGGTAAAGTAACAGAGTGGAATAACGGGGTGATGTGACAGGGTGGAGTAACAGGTTAGAGTAACAGGGTGGTGTAACAGAGTGGAATAAAGGGGTGGAGTAACATGATGGAGTTAACAGGGCGAAATGACAGAGTGGAGTAACAGAGTGAAGTGACAGAGTAGAGTAACACGGGTGGAATAACACGGTGGCGTAACGGAGTAACAAGGATAAAGTATCAGGGTGTAAAAAAGTGAAATAACGTGGTTGAGTAATGAAGTGAAGTAATGGGGTGGAGACCAGAACCATCACATAGATTTGTGGGATAAAGGAATCATACATGAACGTCTTATTTCTGTTACTGTCTTTCAGCCGCCTTGGGGACATTGGAGTTTGACCTGCTGTATGAGCGAGCCACCAGCTCCTTACACTGCACCGTAATCAAAGCCAAGGTAGCTACACTCAAACCCCCAGTCTCAGAGAAACTGTTCTCTCCAAGCATCTCTCTCTCTATCCTCCACCTGCCACTAGTGGTAGAAAAAGTACCCAATTGTCATACTTGAGTAAAAGTAAAGATACCTGAATAGAAAATGACTCAAGTGAATTGAAAGTCACCCAGTAAAATACTACTGGAGTAAAAGTCTGAAAGTATTTGGTTTTAAGTATCAAAAGTAAATGTAATTGCTCAAATATATTTAAGTATTATTCCAACCTCATAGCGTGGAAATATGTATAAACACAGGTAAATCAAGTTTTTGAATGCACCAGCCTTTCATCTAACATGTTCAAGCAGGAATGCATGATTCCAGGTATTTTTATTTGAAACTTTAAACAGTGATCGTCATGAATGTTGTGTTTGAAGATATTAGGCAAATGGTGCTACGATTTTATTATCGAAACAGGGTTCCAGTTTTTCTTATTTTTTAATTCACTAGATTAGTGTCTACATCTCTTTGGACACTAATATTCCATAGGTTAATTCATTTGGGGGCTAATTCACCACCTGAGGAAGTGGTTAGTTAGATAATATAGCCTTGCCCAGCTTTTCCCAAACCTGGTCCTGAAGACCCCGAAGGGGTGTACATTTAGTTTTTTGCCCTTAGCACTACATAGCTGATTAAAATAATCAAAGCTTTATAATGTGTTTATTATTTGTTTCAGCTGGGAAGAGTTAGGGACAAAAAATAACTTTGGGGTCACCAGGACATAGTATGGGAAACGCTAGCCTAATATTTAGGCTACTAATAGTTAGCCGTGTAATTGATATCTGTAACGATTTTCTTCCTCTTCTGACGAGGAATATGAAGAATCGGACCAAAATGCAGCGTGGTACGTGTCCATGTTAAATTTATTAAACTGAACACTGAAAATACAAAATAAAAAAACGAAACAGTCCTATCATGTGACACAACACAGAACAGGAAACAACTACCCACAAACACAGGTGGGAACAGACTACCTAAGTATGGTTCTCAATCAGAGACAACGATTGACAGCTGCCTCTGATTGGGAACCATACCAGGCCAAACACAGAAATACAAAACATAGAAACAAAACATAGAATGCCCACCCCAACTCACGTCCTGACCAAACCAAAATAGAGACATAAAAAAGGAACTAAGGTCAGAACGTGACAATATCAGTAAATTTAATGAATAGGCCTATGCACTCACTCACCTTGAATGGCTGACGTGAGTACCCTTTGGTCAATATTAAGAGTTGATAAATCAAATTCTGACCAAAAGAAAGCTGGGACCCTCTTCTCTTTTACAGTAACAACAGTTGTTGCTTTCAAGACATTGCGCAATAAATAAATCGCAAGGAAAAACGATCACAACAAAAATGATCCCGCAACGGAGCACACAAAGGAGAGAGAGAGAGAGAGAGAGAGAAAGTGGACTGCTAGGCGTAAATGTTTTGGAAGCCTTGCCTATTCATTCAACCCGTTTGAATACAAGAGAAGCCATCCACCATTGATGGGCAATCAGCAGAACACTATAATATTTGAGAGCATGTGAGAATCTTGAGGGTGCTCTAAATGACAGCAATGCTGACAAAGTTTGATCAATTTTCCCTCTTTGATACGAAGTAATCCCAAATGCAATCAGCTGTTTTTAAGAATGTAACTGTAATCAGATTTCTTTTGTAACTGCGCTGATTACAGTTCCTTCAAATTTGTATTCGGATTACGCAATCCCCGTTACATGTAATCCTGTACTACCCTGTCCCCTCTACCATTATTATCCTCTACTATAGTAAGATAGATTTTTGGAGAGGTTTTATAATAAATTGTTCATATGCCCACCCGTGTAGGGCTTCGACTGTGCACAATCGATGTTGTCAGTTGGACTTGATATTCTCTCTCTCCTCCCCACCACATGCTCTATCCCCCTCTTTCTCCCTCTCTCTATTCTCTTTTTTTTCTTTCCCCATCCCCCCTAGGGTCTGAAGCCAATGGATTTCAATGGCCTGGCCGATCCTTACGTCAAGCTGCACCTGCTCCCAGGCGCCTGCAAGGTCCACTTTTGTTATTAGCACACATTACATACAGTATATTGATATAGCCTTATCATCAAAAGTCTCATTTATTTTGCACCTATAACGAGTTTTACACATAACCTTTGTTGGAGTCGGGAAATCCCTTGCCACTGGTTATTTATTATTAACAAGGTTATCCCGTGCCATGAAATGTTTCCCAAATAGGTTGGTACTTTGCCCGTTAGGGCCAATGTAAATCGGTATGGGTTTGCTGTTACTGTTTTAACCCTGCTTTGTTGTGATCTTCAACACTCCCAGGCGAACAAACTGAAGACCAAGATCGTGCACAACACCCTGAACCCTGTGTGGAATGAAAGACTCACCTACCTGGGCATCACAGAGGAGGACATGTACAGAAAGACACTCAGGTAAGTATTATACTTGGGAAGGGTTGAAAGTAGATTTCATTTATTTCTGGTACGGGACCTCCTATGTGTGCACGCGCTTGCGCGTGTACCAACATAATGTAGGGGCCTAATCATGAAATTACATATAGAATCAATGCATTTAGTTGTCCAACTGACTAGGTATCCCCTTTCCCTTTCCCTAAAAATAGTGCCCCATGTAGGGAATAGGGTGCCATTTTGGCACAGTAATAAATTATATATATATATATATATATATATATATATACTAAGCAACAACAAAAAAACATCCCTTTTTCAGGACCGTGTCTTTCAAATATAATTCATAAAAATCCAAATAACTTCACAGATCTTAATAGGATCTCTGTGGGCCTAGTCGTAAAGATTTGTCATTTCACTTAGAAAGTGTTTTACCTTTTATTGTGGCAAAAAATATATATACTAAGCAACAACAAAAAAACATCCCTTTTTCAGGACCGTGTCTTTCAAATATAATTCATAAAAATCCAAATAACTTCACAGATCTTAATAGGATCTCTGTGGGCCTAGTCGTAAAGATTTGTCATTTCACTTAGAAAGTGTTTTACCTTTTATTGTGGCAAAAAATATATATACTAAGCAACAACAAAAAAACATCCCTTTTTCAGGACCGTGTCTTTCAAATATAATTCATAAAAATCCAAATAACTTCACAGATCTCAATAGGATCTCTGTGGGCCTAGTCGTAAAGATTTGTCATTTCACTTAGAAAGTGTTTTACCTTTTATTGTGGCAAAAACACAGCCAGTCATGATCTTTTCATCTGATTGTCAAACAGTCACTTCAAAGGGCTCCTTTACTAGGCTACCCACGCACATTCATCCACTCGCAACATATTTCCAGCCTCCAAAACAGTGGTGATTGGAAAGAGACACCTGATGCTGCTGGAGGACGGTCATGACCTGGAATATGAAATTTGAATGCAATTGGCCTAAAAGCATTTTTTACCTCTATTGGATGTAGAAACTAAGTGACTTGTTAGAATGAATTCTGAAAAGAATATCGTCACATTATTTTAGATTGACTCCCGAGTGGCACAGTGGCACTGCATCTCAGTGCTAGATGCGTCACTACAGACACCCTGGTTCGAATCCAGACTGTATCACAACCGACCGTGATTGGGAGTCCCATAGGGCGGCACACAATTGGCCCAGCGTCGTCCGGGTTTGGCCGGTGTAGGCCGTCATTGTAAATAATAATTAGTTCTTAACTGACTTGCCTAGTTAAATAAAGATTAAATAAAAAATGTTAAAATACTAGATACTTAAAACTGTCTGTCTCTGTCTGTCTGTCTGTCTGTCTGTCTGTCTGTCTGTCTGTCTGTCTGTCTGTCTGTCTGTCTGTCTGTCTGTCTGTCTGTCTGTCTGTCTGTCTGTCTGTCTGTCTGTCTGTCTGTCTGTCAACCCTGTGACACTCATCTTTTCCCATTGAATGAAATGCATTAACAAAAACATCAACCATTTGACACCTACCTTTTCCCACTGAATGCAATGTATTAACAAAAACAATATATTGTGATGTTTTCCTTTTTCCAAAACATGCTGTAACGATAAATAATGGTTTAATAGCCTACAGTTTTCTTGACCTATTGTGATAGGGTCATGTTTTACCGTTACGGTGTACCCCCACAATTTATTTTGCTGGGACGTCGTACCTGACGTACCGCCTTACTTTCACCCCTGTACTCTGGGCTCCCTTTCTATTTATGTCCTCTTTGTTCTCTCTCTCTCTGTCTCGCTCTCTCACACAGGCGCGAGACAGACACAGACAGACAGACAGACACACACACAAAAACAAACACACACTTTCTTTTTCATTTCTCAGTGTCTGTTTCACTCTCATCTGCATGTTTTGTCAACCCCTTTTCTGTCTTCCCCTCCTCTCTTTCTCTTCCCTCCCTCCCTCTCCTTCACCTCATCCTTCACTATCACTCACTCCCTCTCTCTCTCCTCTCAATCTCTCACCATCCCTCCCTTCCCTGCTCCTCCCTCCCTATCTCCCTCTCTCCCACACTCCCTTCCGCCTTCCCTCTCTCTCTTCAGCTGCAGTGACAGATTGAGGTCGGAGTCATCACCAGGGGGTATTTAAGTTAATTGACCCCTCCCCCAGAAGTGACGCAAGCCTCAGATTGTTCGTCTGGGCGACTTCAAAACTTTCTCTAAAGCCGCACGTGGGTGACGGAGTTGTATAGAATAGACTATCGATCTCCTGCGGGAAATTCGATTGTCACCAGCATGAGAGACAATGTCTGCATCAAAAAATAGTGCCCCATGTAGGGAATAGGGTGCCATTTTGGCACAGTAATAAATTATATATATATATATATATATACTAAGCAACAAAAAAAAAACATCCCTTTTTCATGACTGTGTCTTTCAAATATAATTCATAAAAATCCAAATAACTTCACAGATCTTAATGGTAAAGGGTTTAAACAGTTTCTCATGCTTGTTTAATGAACCATGAACAATTAATGAACATACACCTGTGCAACTGTCGTTAAGACACAAATAGCTTACAGACGGTAGGCAATTAAGGTCACAGTTATGAAAACTTAGGACACTAAAGATGCCTTTCGACTGACTCTGAAAAACACCAAAAGAAAGATGCCCATGGTCCCTGCTCATCTGCATGAACGTGCCTTAGGCATGCTGAAAGGAGGCATGAGGACTGCAGATGTGGCCAGGGCAATACATTTCAATGTCCATACTGTGAGACGCCTAAGACAGCACTACAGGGAGACAGGACAGACAGCTGATCGTCCTCGCAGTGGGAGACCATGTGTAACAACACCTGCACAGGATCGGTACATCCGAACATCACACCTGTTGGACAGGTACAGGATGGCAATAACTGCCCGAGTTACACCAGGAACGCACAATCCCTCCATCAGTGCTCAGACTGTCCGCAATAGGCTGACAGAGGCTGGACTGAGGACTTGTAGGCCTATTGTAAGGTACGTCCTCACCAGACATCACCGGCAACAACATCGCCTATGGGCACAAACCCACCGTCGCTGGACCAGACAGGACTGGCAAAAAGTGCTCTCCTCAATCTTAACGCTGTGCGTTACAGGGAAGACATCCTCCTCCCTCATGTGGTACCCTTCCTACAGGCTATATAATAGTCATTATAAACATCACAGAAGACTGAAATGTATTTTGAAAAACATAATTCCACTTTGACATTATGGGGTATTGTGTGTAAACCAGTGACAAAAAAAAACAAAAATTAATACATTTTACACAGCAAAATGTGGAAAAAGTCAAGGGGTGTGAATACTTTCTGAAGGCACTGTATAGAGATTAATGAGATCTATTGAGATTCATGGCGCTCGGTGGGGAATGGAGGTGCTGTGATTGTGTGATATTCATCAGTGACAATTGTTCAGGAACTTTCTTGCTTTATCTCTTCATCTGTCCTCTCAAGAATCTTAATAATCTAGGGGCTTATCGAATTTAGTTTTACCGTCTCTACTTATCCATGACCTGCATACAAAATTTGTATCAGGGAATATATTGGAGTGGCTGACACCAAACTGATGTGTCAATTAATCTAAAATCACCCATTGATACACTAAATGACCAAAAGTATGTGGGCACCTGCTCGTTGAACATCTCATTCCAGATGCATGGACATTATGGAGTTGGTCCCCCTTTTTCTGTTATAACAGCCTCCACTCTTCTGGGAAGGCTTTCCACTCGATGTTGGAACATTGCTGCGGCCACAAGAACATTAGTGAGTTCGGCCACTGATGTTGGGAGATTAGGCCTGGCTCGCAGTCGACGTTCCAATTCACCCCAAAGGTGTTCGATGGGGTTGAGGTCAGGGCTCTGTGCAGGCCAGTCAAGTTCTTCCACACCGATCTCTACAAACCATTTCTGGACGGACCTCGCTTTGTGCACGGGGGCAATGTAATGCTGAAACAGGAAAGGGCCTTCCCCAAACTGTTGCCACAAAGTTGGAAGCACAGAATCATCTAGAAAGTCATTATATGCTGTATGCTGCAGCCCCAGACCATTATTCCTCCTCCACCAAAGTTTACAGTTGGCACTATGCATTCGGGCTTGTAGCGTTCTCCTGGCATTTGACAAACGTTGGACTGCCAGATGGTGAAGCGTGATTCATCACTTCAGAGAATGCGTTTCCACTGAGTTCAATGGCGGCAAGCTTCCTCCACTCCAGGCGACGCTTGGCATTGCGCATGATGATCTTAGACTTGTGTGCGGCTGCTCGGCCATGGAAACCCATTTCATTAAGTTCCCGACAAACAGTTATTGTGCTGACGTTGCTTCCAGAGGCAGTTAGGAACTCGGTAGTGAGTGTTGCAGCCCAGGACAGACAATGTTTATTCAATTTGATTAACTGACTTGTTGGAAAGGTGGCATCCTATGACAGTGCCCCGTTGAAAGTCACTGAGCTCTTCAATAAGGCCATTCTACTGACAATGTTTGTCTATGGAGATCGCATGGCTGTGTGCTTGATTTTATATACGTCAGCAACGGGTGTGGCTGAAATAGCTGAATCCACACATTTTAAAGGGTGTCCACATACTTTTGGATATATAGTGTACGTTAATTTGCATGTTTGGATTGGCGTATTTCACTGATTGAAGTGTCTTCATTTAAATAAATTATTTCACTGATTGAAGCTTCGGTTTGTGCCACTCTCCCAGTGCGAGGATTAAATTCAAACAGCCTTTTATCACCGCTACAGCCATTGTGTTCGCCAAGGAGCTGAAAATGTCAGCCACCATCACGGTAATAGGAAATTGATAATGTATTCTGAGGGCAATAGAGTGCCGCTCCCTTCCTCTCCCCTCCATTTTTTTCTGCTTCTCTCTCTCTGTCTCACTGACTCCCTATCTGCCTCCCCGCTATCTCTCTCTCTCTTTCCCTGCCTCCTCTCTCTCTGTGTCTCGGTCTGTGTCTCTCTGTCTCTATGTCTCTATGTGTTTGTTTCGCTGGTTTTCTTCTAGAGGACGTGAAGTAAAGGTTGCTTGTGTTCTGAGGGCTAATAAGACAATACAGTGTAAATTATCTCTGGAGCCTTCAACAGCTATCGAGTGGTTTCCCTGGGCAACTGGCCTCTCGCACCTGACCGCACATAAGCAAAGTCCTAAATGGCACCCTATTCCCTACATAGTGCACTACTTTTGACCAGAGCCATATGGGCCCTGGTCAAAAGTACTGCATTATATAGGGAATATGGTGCCATTTGGGACACAACCATATTTGTACAGTACATCCTTCCCAGTTCCAGGCGGCTGAAGACAGCCAGGCAATTTGGCCGTCTTGGTCCCTTGATCAAGGATTTAGTTAAAGAGGAAAATCAGACGATCGGGTCGGTGGACAGGCAGCACATTCTATTACACACTCTCTCTTACACACACACACACACACACACACACACACACACACACACACACACACACACACACACACACACACACACACACACACACACACACACACACACACACACACACACACACACACACACACACACACACACACACACACACACACACACACACACACACACACACACACACACACACACACACACACACACACACACACACACACACACACACAAATGCCTGTGCATACAAAACAGAAGGTAACACTTTATTTGGAGAGGCAGAAACATTTCAACTATCTACTAACCCTGACTCTAACCATAACC
This sequence comes from Salvelinus alpinus, assembly GCF_045679555.1. Taxonomy (NCBI): domain Eukaryota; kingdom Metazoa; phylum Chordata; class Actinopteri; order Salmoniformes; family Salmonidae; genus Salvelinus; species Salvelinus alpinus. Next base: position 31,146,208 of record NC_092088.1, read on the forward strand.
TTAACCTTAGCAAGCAGCTGCTTATCAACAGTGGTTTGTTGATAGTATGACCATCTGTACAGATGGACTATCCAGATTATCCAAATAGTGTCTCTCTCTCGTTTTCCTTTCTCATCTTTCCCTGGCTTTCATCACCTTCCACCCTCTCCCTTGATTTCACATGCACACCCTCTCGCTTTCTCTCCCACCCACTTCTTTCTCCATGTGTGTTTCTGTCTAATTTAGGTGACATAGTGGCAGGATATAAAAACAACTGCAGAGCCCATAAATATGGATTAGATTAGCCTAACATGCTGCACTTTCACTCTCTGAAATCCCAGTGGTGCCACATGCTAATTGTGTCTGCTATGTGTGCATGTATTATTCATTATATTTGCCTGTATCTTTATCAGACACAGCATACATGCATCATTTTCACTATTGCAAAAACATAGTCTAAGCCAAAGCAGCAAATGTATGTTGTGTAACAGCATTTTGCATGATTTTTGAACTTTTATTTAACTAGGCAAGTCAGTTAAGAACAAATTCTTATTTACAATGACGGCCTAACCTGGACGACGCTGGGCCAATTGTGTGCCGCCCTATAGGACTCCCAATCACGGCCGGTTGTGATACAGCCTGGAATCGATCCAGGGTCTGTAGTGTCGCCTCTAGCACTGAGATGCAGTTCCTAAGACCACTGCGCCACTCGGGAGCAGAATTATGATACAGTTGTAATGCATTTTAAGACTTGTCATGAGCATTTGAGCTTCACAATGTCTTGTCATTATGATGACTAATGACAAAATAAGAGCCATTTGAGTCAGTTGAAATTTGGATACATAGAGACTGATGGCTGATGCATGTTTATAACGAGTTAAAAAGCATTATACTTGCAGGTGTAACAGATGTGGATTTGTGAATCTCACTCCTCAGCCGGAAAACGTGCGACTGGTTAGAATGTATCAGGACAGCGATCACGTGTCTGCAAGGCAAATGTCCCAGGTTCTAGTCTTGGTGTGAGCTAGAGCAGAAGGAATTGGTACAGCTAAGCAATGCACAGTGACGTCCGCTACACAGGCTGTGTTTCTTTCGAATTCAGTGCATGTCAGTCCTGTCAATGGTTAGTCATCGTAATTGAGTTAAGTTAGTCATGACCGACTTTGTTGAATGTTCATGTCTACTTGTATGCTCTCTCGCTCTCTCTGTCTCGCTCTCTGTCTCTGTGCCCTATTCCTCCCCCCTATACCTAGGGCTCTATTAAATCCGCATCGCGGAAGTTTAGCTTTCTGGGTAGTTGTAATTTACAGTTTTTTACAATCACTTTGGCACTAATTTCAGAACCTTGTGGTCATTTTTCAAAACTCTAGACACAAAACTCAACACGGTCATGACTTTGTAAGACAGGCTGTCCAATGTTCAAAACATTGCATTGTGCATTCATATCTTTAAAGAAACCTTGCACTTGCAGAATCATTGGTTCAAATAAATCATTTATTTATGAAATACCATAGGAACATTCATTTAGATCACCCACACACAAGATACCGATAGTTTCACTGTGTAGTTGTTCGTACAATCATTAAATATTGTAGTACAAAATATGTGATACATGTTTCATTATGCTACTACACGTAAATACATCACTGTAAAAGGACTAGTAGAGAGAATACTACAGACACAGTGGAATCATTGAACAAAATATGAAGTGTATTGATGATATACAATAAAATCACAACTTAGGTTTCTTTGAATCAAAGCAAAAATAATTGGCTACAATTTTTTTTTTAAACAGCTAAAGGTCAACTGCAGTGTTCCTCACCTGCCTTACTGTAAAAAGCAAAACAAAAGATTGATTACTGTACTTCTATATTCCATTAACCCTGTCTTGTGGATTTGGCCACAAGTTCTCATCCACATCACAATGGATGTTTTCATTAGCCAAACATCTTGGGATGAATCTTCGGGCATGGGCAATCCTGGCCTGACACTGGTCTGCCGTGATGTCATTGCATGCGTCATCCATGGCCTGGAGAAGGGTGGCTTGTTCGTGAGGGCGCCAATCATATACCTTCCACCTCCATGTGGAGAAAAATTCCTCAATTGGGTTAAGGAAAGGAGAGTATGGGGGTAAGTACAGGGTGGTAAATTGTGGATGGGCCTGAAACCATGCTTGCACCATTTGAGCATGGTGGAACCTGACATTATCCCACACAATGACATAGGTCATGCCATCAGCTCTACAGACTGGATTTAGCTCATCAAGGAAGGTTACATTCGAACAGCGAATCATGTGGCTGCCTGCACCTCAATATATAGAGTATATAGAGTAGAGAGCTTTAGATGTTGTTCGACCAAACATTAGAACGGACAAGATGCGAAATCTAAGCAACTTTGACCGTGGTATGATTGTTGATGCCACACATTGTCACGCCCTGACCTTAGTATTCTTTGTTTTCTTTATTATTTTGGTTAGGTCAGGGTGTGACATGGGTGATTATATGTTTTTGTCCCGTCTAGGGTTTTTGTATGTTTATGGGGTTGTGACCAGTCTAGGGCTTTTGTATGTCTATGGTTGCCTAGATTGGTTCTCAATTAGAGGCAGCTGTTTATCATTGTCTCTGATTGGGAACCATATTTAGGCAGCCATATTCCTTGAGTATTTCGTGGGTGATTATCTATGTCTATGTTTAGTTGCTTGTGTCAGCACTATGATTATATAGCTTCACGTTCGTTTTGTTGTTTTTGTATAGTTCATTCCGTGTTCTTTCTTTATTAAAAGAAGATGTATTCAAATCACGCTGCGCTTTGGTCTCATCGCTATAACGAACGTGAACGAATCACCCACCAACCAAGGACCAAGCAGCGTGATATCGGGCAGCAGCAGAAATCTCAGGACTCATGGACATGGGAGGAGATTCTGGACGGAAAGGGACCCTGGACCCTGGGCGGCGTTGGTATGAGGAGGCAGCACGGCAGCGCGGCTGGGACGAGAGGCAGCCCCAAAAATGTATTGGGGGGGGGGGGGGCACACAGGTGGCTAAGTCAGGTAGGAGACATGAGCCAACTCCCCGTGCTTACCGTGGAGAGAGAGTGACCGGGCAGGCACCGTGTTACGCGGTGAAACGCACGGTGTACCCAGTGTGCATACGTAGCCCGGTGCGCTATATTGCAGCTCCTCGTATCGGCCGGGCAAGAGTGGGCATCGAGCCAGGAGTAATGAAGCCGGCTCAGCGCATCTGGTCTCCAGTGTGTCTCCTCGGTCCATGTTATATGGCACCAGCCCTACGCACAGTGTCTCCCGTGGGTCTGCACAGCCCAGTGTGTCCTGTGCCTGCGCCCCGCAAGTGCCGGGCTAAAATCAACATCCAGCCAGGACGGGTTGTTCAGGCCCTTAGTTCGAGACCTCCAATGCGCCTCCACGGACCGGTCTATCCTGTGCCTCCTCCAAGGACCAGGCCTCCAGTAGATCTCTCCAGCCTGGTGAGTACTGTGCCTGTTCTAAGAACCAAGTCTCCTGTGTGTCCCTCCAGTCCGGACGCTCCAGAGCCTCCCTCCAGTCCGGACCCTCCAGAGCCGCCCGTCTGTCCTGAGCCGCCAGAGCCGCCCGTCTGTCCTGAGCCGCCTGAGCCGCCCGTCTGTCCTGAGCCGCCTGAGCCGCCCGTCTGTCCTGAGCCGCCTGAGCCGCCCGTCTGTCCTGAGCCGCCTGAGCCGCCCGTCTGTCCTGAGCCGCCTGAGCCGCCCGTCTGTCCTGAGCCGCCTGAGCCGCCCGTCTGTCCTGAGCCGCCTGAGCCGCCCGTCTGTCCTGAGCCGCCTGAGCCGCCCGTCTGTCCTGAGCCGCCTAAGCCGCCCGTCTGTCCTGAGCCGCCTAAGCCGCCCGTCAGTCAGGAGCCGCCTGAGCCGCCCGTCAGTCAGGAGCCGCCTGAGCCTCCTGTCAGTCAGGAGCCGCCTGAGCCGCCCGTCAGTCAGGAGCCGCCCGTCAGTCAGGAGCCGCCCGTCAGTCAGGAGCCGCCCGTCAGTCAGGAGCTGCCTGAGCCGTCCGTCAGTCAGGATCTGCCAGAGTCTCCCTCCAGTCCGGATCTGCCAGAGTCTCCCTCCAGTCCGGATCTGCCAGAGTCTCCCTCCAGTCCGGATCTGCCAGAGTCTCCCTCCAGTCCAGAGGCGCCACTCACTCTAGACTCAACCATCAGTCCAGTGGCGTCCTCTAGTCCGGGGTCGGTGGTGAGGGTTCCCGCTCCAGAGACATTACGTAAGTGGGCCGAGTCAGAAATGGAGCGGGGTCCACGTCCCTCACCAGAACCGCCACCGCAAAGTTATGCCCACCCAGACCCTCCCATATAGGCTTAGGTGTGCGGCCAGGAGTCTGCACCTTTGGGAGGGGGGGGGGGGGGGGGGTACTGTCACGCCCTGGCCTTAGTATTCTTTGTTTTCTTTATTATTTTGGTTAGGTCAGGGTGTGACATGGGTGATTATATGTTTTTGTCCCGTCTAGGGTTTTTGTATGTTTATGGGGTTGTGACCAGTCTAGGGCTTTTGTATGTCTATGGTTGCCTAGATTGGTTCTCAGTTAGAGGCAGCTGTTTATCATTGTCTCTGATTGGGAACCATATTTAGGCAGCCATATTCCTTGAGTATTTCGTGGGTGATTATCTATGTCTATGTTTAGTTGCTTGTGTCAGCACTATGATTATATAGCTTCATGTTCGTTTTGTTGTTTTTGTATAGTTCATTCCGTGTTCTTTCTTTATTAAAAGAAGATGCATTCAAATCACGCTGCGCTTTGGTCTCATCGCTATAATGAACGTGACACACATGGTGATTCCAGCATCTCAAAAACAGCTGCCTTCCTGGGATTTTTACGCACTACAGTCTCCAGAGTTTACAGAGATTGGTGCGATAAACAAAACACATTCAGTGAGCGGCAGTTCTGTGGGCAAAAACACCTTGTTAATGAAAGAGTTCAGAGGAGAATGTCCAGACTCATTCAAGCTAACAGAAATGCCACAAATGCTCAAACAACAGCTGTTTAAAACAGTGGTGTGCAGAAGGGCTTCTCTTAATGTACAACACCGTAAATAACCCAGGCTGTTGTGGAGGCAAAAAGGGGGTCCTACCCAGTACTAGATAGGTGTACCTAATAAAGAGTGTACAGTAATGTCAAATCTGAAAACATGGTCTGGAAAAGTGGTACATGGGACCATAGAAACAGTGTATGATAAAGAATGATGATGAAATATTACAGCCATAGATAATGTAGTCCAATTGGTTCATATTCCACGGTAATTGGTGTCAATGGATCTCTTTATCCTGAAACTTTCATGATCTAAACATGGAATATTATTTGTCAGTTTCCATAAAACTATGCATTAAGAGTAATGCAACAGTTACTCATCATTTTGAGCAGTTGTATCAATTGATAGTTAGATCATTGTAATGAAATGAATAGACAGTCATCTCAGATTTAATGTGTGATTTGCATTTTGAAATGGTAATACTTTGATGTTAAGTTGTGTCATTTTGAACAGGTGATTTTAGTTCAATGAACAAATTATCTTAGCTTTATGTGTATTGTATCCAAGCAATTGGAAAAAGTGTTAGAGTTTTGAAAAATTTGCATTTTGATCATTGGTTGTGAGTTTTCTGTCTAGAGTTTTGAAAAATGACATCAAGGTTCTGAAATTAGTGCCAAAGTGATTCTAAAAAAACTGTAAAGGCAATGTTACTGCTTTAGTGGAGACTGCATTCACGGTAAATGCTGCATGTCTGCTCAACCGGAAATTACAGATTGAATAGAGCCCTTAGTCATGACTGAGTTAGACACAAGTGACCAACTCTGCTTGACTTGTGTGTGTTCTCTCTCTCTCTCTCCTTCTGTCTCTCCTCCATCCATCCGTCAGGGTGTCTGTGTGTGACGAGGACAAGCTGACGCATAACGAGTTCATCGGAGAGTCGCGGGTGGCCCTGCGCCGCGTGAAGCCCGACCAAACCAAGCGCTTCAACATTTGTCTGGAACACCCACCGCCTGTGAGAAAGAGGGAGAGAGGGATGAGGGGGAGCGAGGGACGGAGGGGGGATGGAGTTCACTTTATTGGACTTTTTCAGGAATTTCTCTCACATCATAAGTTCTTCTTCTTGAGTCATCTCTTCCCCACCCCGTGCCAAACAAAACCATACAGTCAAAATGTCAGATCCAAACCACCAGCGATGAGAAGATAGATAAAGGCAGATTACAATAAAAAGGGATAAGGGAGTGAACGTTGTTTATAATAAGGGTTACAAGAGGAAAATCAGACCACTCTGAAATTAAAACAGATAGCCCCCTCTTCAGCAAAATATATTTGACCTGAACGTTTGGAAATAAAAAGTTTGCTAAACACAAAATAATAAAACAAATTGGAGGATAGCCGAGAACATGTCTACCGTTTACCCTCACTTCTTCAACAGACCAGAGTGTTAGATATGCATCCTGTAAGCATTACATGGCAATGCAGGAATTTTGATAGCGCCCAGGGCCGTGGGCCAGAAGGTTGTGGGTTCGCAGACCACTGTAGACAAGAGTAGGGGTGGCCTCCTTAGTGGTCTAAGGCATTGCATCGTCGTGCTAGCTGTGCCACTAGAGATTCTGGGTTCAAGTCCAGGCTCTGTTGCAGCCGGCCGCAACCGGTAGATCCATGGGGCGGAACAAAATTGTCCCAGCATCATCTGGGTTAGGGAGGGTTTGGCCGGCAGGCATGTCCTTGTCCCATCACGCACTAGCGACTCTTATGGCGGGCCGGGCGCAGTGCACCCTGACATGGTCACCACGGTCACTTCCGGGTTAAGTGGGCATTGTGTAAGAAGCAGCGCGGCTTGGTTGGGTTGTGTTTCGGAGGATGCGTGGCTCTTCGTCTCTCCCGAGTCCGTACGGGAGTTGCAGCGATGAGACAAGACTATCAATTGGATACCATGAAATTGGGGAGAAAAAGTGGTAAAAAAAAAGAGTAGGGGTGGAAAAATCTCCTTTATAGTAAAAGTATTACATGAATCGATCATGGTATTTGCTGGTCTGAGAAAAAAACATTTTTTATAAAACTTTCATGCAATTCTGAAACATTTTACAAATTGTCACGAACCGGCTCGAAGTTCGTAACAAAAAGGGAGACAACGTGGAGATAAGGAATAACAAAATATATTTATTAACTGAAGTAAACTAAATACAATTAACAATGGTGTGTGTAGTCAGTAATCAGTAGTGTAAGTGAGTGGTTGCGTGCATAAATGTGATAATGAGAGAGGAAGGTGCCAACGCAAACAAAAACGGCCACAACCAAAATCTATCAGTGTCTGCATGGAGAGAGTCTCCCCAATGAATGGGGAAGAGGTGTATTTATCCCATTTTCCTGACGACCCTCCTTGCTCCGCCTACCGACATCCTATTAAGGAAAACAAGAGCAAAGAGAGAATTCCGCAGACAGAGTGGGAGGGTCGTCACAATATAAGCAGAATATTTTTTAATACCACACAAATTATCAGGTGTGACGGTAAAACAGTGATGCAGACAACGTCAAATTAACAATGGTTTAATAATCCAACAGGGGCAGACAATAGACAGGTCAAGGCAGGCAGGGGTCAGTAAACCAGAGGTGGGGCAACGGTTCCCGGACAGCAGGCGGGCTCAGGGTAGGCAGAGGTCAATAATCGAGGTGGGGAAAATGTACAGATCGGCAGGCAGTGTAAAGGCTTCTAGGAGTAGTGGGTGGAGGAGTCAGGCGCAGAGAGCAGGGTAGTTCAAAACGTGGATCTTTATTCCAAGAACAGAGTAACTGTCACGCCAAACACAAGGGCTCATAAATACCCAGTCCAACAAATAGGACGAAACTGTACAGAAAAGCGGAATCCACAATAATCCACACACCATGAACAGAAAAACAAGCCCGCACAAAAGCTGGCGGGCCTACCGGGTTTAAATAGCCCGAAACAAAACCCAAACAAGAAACAGGTGAAACTAATCAGACAAACTAACTGAAACAGAAAAGGGGATCGGTGGCAGCTAGTAGGCCGGCGACGACGACCGCCGAGCGCCGCCCGAACAAGAAGAGGCACCATCTTCGGCGGGATTCGTGACAGGCAGGCTCATGGTCAGGGGCAGGCAGAGTGGTCAGGCAGGCGGGCTAAGAGTCAAGACAGGCAAGGGTCAAAACCAGGAGGGTGAGAAAAAGAGAGACTAAGAAAAGCAGGAGCTGAGACACAAAAACGCTGGTTGACTTGACAAACATGCAGCAGACAAACACAGGTATAAATACACAGAGGATAATGGGGAAGATGGGCAACACCTGGAGGGGGGTGGAGACAATTACAAAGACAGGTGAACCAGATCAGTGTGACAAATTATGGAAATTACAGGCTAAGAATAGACAGAGGCCGATGTGTTCATATTAATCATATTTATCCAAATGCCAAATCAGTGTGTCTTGTTTGGAACTAAATTGTCCCTGTTTGCAAATAATTCAATCTGAAACTATAACGGCACAAGGCGAGACCCAGATGCAGACACAGGAGGCAGATGGTTCGAGTCTTAGTTGTTTATTTATATCCAAAAGGAGTAGGCAAGAGAATGGTTGTGGACAGGCAAAAGGTCAAAACCAGATTCTGAGTCCAAGAGGTACAGAGTGGCAGACAGGCTTGATGTTAGGGCAGGCAGGTGGGTCAGGCAGGCGTGTCCAGAAAAAACAGGCAAGGGTCAAAACCGAGAAGACTAGAAAAAGAGAATAGAAAACATACAAGACGAACTGGCACAGAGAGACAGGAAACACAGGGATAAATACACTGGGGAAAATAAGCGACACCTGGAGGTGGTGGAGACAATCACAAGAACAGGTGAAACAGATCAGGGCGTGACAGAAACGTAATTTGGAATCTGAGCATGGTACTTTCCAAAAGTTAGGCCTAACTTTCCACCCCATACAGAGTACGCCTACCGTTGCAGAAAAATGTAAGCTTTAATTGCTGGCTACACTTCTTCAGTTGCGTAACCCAATGAGAGAAGATCACAGGTGTTTCCCTAAAAGCTGTCTGGGTTTAAGCATCTTCTATTGTACAGAAAGTGAATAGCTTAATCAGTTGATAGTGACAGAATTAGAATACTTCCAAGCAAAGTAAATGTTTTTGTCTCCTCGGCTATAGGACATTGTAGCTCAGCCTCTGAATGTCAAATAAACGAAACAATGATATCCCCATATGCATCAAAGTCACGTCTTTCCCGGGTATTTTACAGCTTGTTTCTAGAATAAAGCACTGCGGACCAAAGCGCTGTTATAGATCATTTTATATAATCAGATCTGTTTTATTTTCTTCAAAATCTTAAGCTAACAAGGGGTAGGCCTGTGCTTTTTGACATTTTATTTAAAATAAGGTAGGCCTATGGCATACCCTCTCATACCCCCTCAATTCGAGTCCTGGTTTTAACTTAACAGCCGTTCACTGACACAGAGGTAGGCTTTTTTAAGAGTGAATAGTGGGTGGAGGAACTGACCGACAAATCTATGGTTATATCAGCCTATAGCTTAATTTCATCTGTCAAACATTTAGGCTTACCTCTTATTTCTTAATAGGTAAAAATAGGCTCCAACACAAAGCCCTCTTGTTGTTAGTAGTCTAATTAAAATGAAGACGGTTGAAATGCCTAGTCGAATTTGCCTTCTTTCAGCACTATGAGCTGTCCATTTCTGATTGCTGCTGCTTCAAGTTTCAGCACCGCAATGTAAATGATTCGAATCTGTCTTATTGTGAGGTCAATAACTCTGATAAATACATAATGGGCAAGAAACATATTGTTTTTAATAAAATCAATTATAGTAGTAGCAAGCTATCAAAGATGACCTCCGGTCCTCCCCTTCGCACTCTCTTTTCAAACTGAACAGAACATAAACTATAGGCCAGTCTTCACGCACGTTTTTGGACAAGGCTTAATAGCCACCAAAAATCAAAAGAAGCCTTTGACTCTCCTCCTGAACTGCCACCGTAGATCTACACAGCACAGCCATTGGTTAGGCAGCACACAAAAACTTTTTTGATCAGTAAGAGCAGAGCAGCCCGGGGCTCAGGGTTGGAATATCCTTTGCAGTGTGTAATGCTGCCTAGTTTTAGTTAGACCACCCCAGCAGATATCTTAGAAAGATAACTTTGTTCCGTGCTTCTCTGAGCACGCACTTCGTAGCCTATAGGCTATGGATCCTTATTGAGACCACATGAAATAGCCTATAGACACACTTGATATTGCGTGCCCAGCAAAGCTGTGAAACCTATTGTTATTCTCTGAATTCTTATTATTTTCATTTCCCTTGACTTGGTCAAATAACTCAAGCAAAGATAGTGAAAAAATATATATATTTGGCACACAGACACTAGAGGTCATGAGTAACTTGGTCAAAAATAATGGCACTGATTGGCCTATGAGGTGCTGTTATAAGCAGTCTCACTTAAACCTTCAAATCCGTCGCCTCTTTAGACCTAGAGACTTGAAATGCTGAACAAATTTGCCTCAAGGACCCAAAGGTCTCTCAAGATAGATTTTCCTACATCTTGAACATTTTTGAAAACGTATTCTCATTCTTCTCTCAACTTAGTTTCAGAAAAGCTAAAGGATTGGGTAAGATATGGCTGAGTTATTTATAAATCAGATTTTACCTGTCCATTTAAATCCTTTGTAAATCCACTTCACAATGGCTTATCAACTTGAAACGTTTTAGGGTCACAGTTCTCTTTTTTGACTGTAACTGTAATGCTTAAAATAATCACAAAACATCTTCTCATGGACTAAAAGTCAGATTGACTAAAAATTTCACAATAGTCACTAAAGAGTTCGAGAAAATAATGTTCAATAACATTCAAAGATGGCCACACAATACCAGTGGATTCATATTAGCACATACGTCTTCTCATGAACCATAGGACCAAAAGACACCAATTTGGAATGTAGGCCCATGGTACATGTCTTAACTTGGTTAAAGAAAATCTTGGTCAAAAGATGGCTGAGTTATTGACCTATCAAAAATCCGATTTGACATGTCCATTTAAACCAATGTTAATCCACTCCACAGTGTCCTATCAACTTGAAACTTATCATCGCTATCATGGATGTCTGAAAGTCAAACTGAATTTGGTATGGATGTCTAAAAAAACAAGGAAACTAGAAACAACTAATTGTTTGCATATGTAACGCTAATGCTCAAAGTCATCTGCAATCATCTTCTCCTCATTAACCATATGTCAGATTCCCTCCAGGTTTTGTATTTACTCATTACGTCAGTCTTTAATAGTTGCCGCATTCAAAACATAAGCTGTGTGAATAGTAAGTCACTGCTACCTTAGATGGCTGCACCAGACTAGATGGCGGCACTATAAATGTCATTGGCACCAGTGGCACCATAGGACACTAGAGCAATAACACTTGATCAAGTGGACTTTGTCTAATGCAAAGGATTGTTAAATTATGCTGACGAATAATGTGAAAAACAGGTTTTTAGAAATGTATTAATTTATTTAAAAAATGGAAATACCTTATTTACAAAGGTATTCAGACCCTTTGATATGAGACTCGAAATTGAGCTCAGGTGCATCCTGTTTCCATTGATCATCCTTGAGATGTTTCAACAACTTGATTGGAGTCCACCTGTGGTAAATTCAATTTATTGGACATGATTTGGAAAGGCACACACCTGTCTAAATAACTCCCCAAATACGGGTATCGCAAGCTTGTAGCGTCATACCCAAAAAGACTCGAGGCTATATTTGCTGCCAAACCTGCTCCAACAAAGTACTGAGTAAAGAGTCTGAATACTTATGTAAATTTGCAAACATTTCTAAAAACCTGTTTTTCTTTTTCATTATGGAGTATTGTGTGTAGATTGATGAGGGGGGTAAAAAAAAACAATTTAATCAATTTTAGTCTAAAGCTGTCACGTAACAAAATGTGTTAAAAGTGAAGGGGTCTGAATACTTTCCGAATGCACTATATGTGGTCTGAACGTAGTGAAAAGTGGAGATTTTATTTGGGAAAATATGAAACCGGAAGTCCTGCCTCTTGCTCTGTCAGGATACGACAGTTGTGAGGGTATATTTAAGTATTTTGGAATGCTAATGTGGAGTGAACCGACTGAGATTGAAATCATTTACACAAGCAGAATTAAGTAATGACTTTAAGAATGATTACAAGCTGCATTCTAAGATAACGAACCTACAGCACAGACTAAACTTCACTTGCGTCATCCTTGTGATACTGAGAGATAAACACGCTAATGCTTTCACTGATTGCACATAAAGGAAGATAGTTGTGAACCGTGTTCATTGCTGCTCGCAGCTATATTTATCTTTATTCCTCTCTCTCTCTCTCTCCCTCTCTCTCCAGCTTCCCTCCCCTTCTGCAATGAGTGCGGCACTGAGAGGCATTTCCTGCTACCTGAGAGAGGTACACCAAAAACACCCCTTCGCCTCTGTCTGTCTGACCATGGTTCAAACAAACTGTGCTGTGCCAACATCGCACGGCGCTTGTCTTTTAAAGGCCGTGTTGGCTTGAGCAACACCGGATTCAAAACGTTGAATTTTTCCATTTCAATTATTATACAAAATTCTTGCCACCAATAGAATGTTATATAAATGGGGGATAAAACCATCCCAGCTCTGCAGATTTCGCTACGAAGAGACAGAATCATTAGATCATTTGTTTTTTGGTACTGACCATATGTCGCTTGTTTTTGGTTGCAGGAATGGTTGAAGAAGTGAAACATTTACCTGGCGCTAACTCTGCAGATAGCACTACTGGGTGACTTGAAAAGTCAAAGTCAATCGCTCAAAAATATAATAACACTTTTAACAAAAATGTTTGTCTTTAATTTACAATCTTTAGAAACTATGAGAATAGAAAGGTTCAGAACTTTCAAAACATTAAAAAAATGTAAACTTAAATATGACATTCAGACCCTTTACTCAGTACTTTGTTGAAGCAAACTTTGGCAGAAATTACAACCTTGTGTCTTCTTGGGAATGACGCTACAAGCTTGGCACACCTGTAATTGGGGAGTTTCTCCCATTTTTCTCTGCAGATCCTCTCAAGCTCTGTTCAGTTGAATAGGTAGCGTCGCTGCACAGCTATTTTCAGGTCTCTCCAGAGATGTACGATTGGGTTCAAGCCCGGGCTGTAGCTGGACCCCTCAAGGACATTCAGAGACTTGTCCCGAAGCTACTCCTGTGTTGTCTTGGCTGTGTGCTTCAGGTTGTTGAAAGGTGAACTTTCGCCCCAGTCTGAGGTCCTGAGCACTCTAAGCAGGTTTTCATCAAGAATATCTCTGTACTTTGCTCCGTACATCTTTCCCTTGATCCCGACTAGTCTCCCAGTCCCTGCCACTGAAAAACATCCCCACAGCATGATGCTGACACCACCATGCTTCATCGTAGGGATGGTGCCAGGTTTCCACCTGACGTGACCCTTGGCATTCAGGCCAAATAGTTCAATCTTGGTTTCATCAAACTAGAGAATCTTGTTTCTCATGGTCTGAGAGTCCTTTAGGTGCCTTTTGGCAAACCAAGCAGGATGTCATGTGCCTTTTACAGAGGAGTGGCTTCTGTCTGGCCACTCTACCATAAACACCTGATTGGTGGAGTGATGCAGAGATGGTTATCCTGGAAGGTTCTCCCATCTCCACAGAGGAACTCTGGAGCTCTGTCAGAGTGACCACCGGGTTCTTGGTCACCTCCCTGACCAATGCCCTTCTCCAACGACTGCTCAGTTTGGCGGCCAGCTCTAGGAAGAGCCTTGGTGGTTTCTAATTTCTTCCATTGAAGAATGATGGAGGCCACTGTTTTCTTGGGGACCTTCAATGCTGCAGACATTTTTTGGTATCCTTCCCCAGATCTGTGCCTCGACACAATCTTGTCTCAAAGCTCTTTCGACCTCATTGCTTGGTTTCTGCTCTGACATCCACTGTCAACTGTGGGACCTTATATAGACAGGTGTGTGCCTTTCCAAATCATGTCCAGTCAATTGAACTTACCACAGGTGGACTCCAATCAAGTTGTAGAAACATCTCAAGGATGATCAATCGAAACAGGATGCACTCTATAAGCAGGAAGTAGAAGCCTAAGTGTTGTTGTCCATTAGTTTACTCCAATTAGGGGAGGGGTGTTAGGGTTAGTGGAAAATAATGAAGGAAAATATATTTAAAAAATATATATATACAGTACCAGTTAATAGTTTGGAATCACCTACTCGTTCAAGGGTTTTTCTTTATTTCACTATTTTCTACATTGTAGAATAATAGTGAAAACATCAAAACTGTGAAATAACACATGGAATCATGTAGTAACCAAAAAAGTGTTAAACAAATAAAAAATAATTTAATTTATATTTGAAATTCTTCAAAGTAGCCACCCTTTGCCTTAATGACAACTTTGCACACGCTTGGCATTCTCTCAACCAGCTTCATGAGGTAGTTACCTGGAATGCATTTCAATTAACAGGTGTCCCTTGTTAAAAGTTCATTTGTGGAATTTCTTTCCTTCTTAATGCGTTTGAGCCAATCAGTTGTGTTATGACAAGGTAGGGGTGGTACACAGAAGACAGTCCTATTTGGTAAAAAAAACAAGACTATATTATGGCTCAAATAAGCAAAGAGAAATGACAGTCCATCATTACTTTAAAACATGAAGGTCAATCAATCCTGAAAATGTCAAGAACTTTGAAAGTTTCTTCAAGTGCAGTGGCAAAAACCATCAAGCGCTATGATGAAACTGGCTCTCATGAGGACCGCCACAGGAAAGCAAGATCCAGAGTTACCCCTACTACAGAGGATAAGTTCATTAGAGTTAACTGCACCTCAGATTGCAGCCCACATACTGTAAATGTTTGAGAGTTCAAGTAACAGACACATCTCAACATCAACTGTTCAGGAGGTGACTGTGTGAATCAGGCCTTCATGGTCAATTTGCTGAAGAGAAACCCCTACTAAAGGACACCAATAACAAGAAGAGACTTCTTGTCTGAAGTCCCTGCAACATACGTCACGTGTCTGAGCCGTTGACCTGCAATTCTACTTTATCTCTGTATTGATGTTGTGCTTATTTGATTGCCTTACGGAGGGCATAACTGCACTGTTTGTATTCAACCATATTCCCAGTCACATTGCTGTGGTTAAATGCGATGGTTTGTGTTTTCAGTTTTGCGCGAATGCTGCCATCTATCCACAGTTTTTGGTTTGGGTAGGTTTAAATAGTCACGGTGGGAACACCATCCCCTATACACCTCCTTTCCCACTGTATGTAATAACACAAAAAACATTCTGGGCTAATAATGTAAGGAAAATATATCCTGCAAAGTTGCTTAGGAGCTAGAAGCAGAGCTGCCATTTCGAAATTATTTGTATTTTTTTTAATATATATATAAAAAGTAGTACTCACTCTTCAAACAAGTGATAGGCTAATAGTGTCACCCATCAGACTATTCTGAATTGAATCTTGTCTTTACATATACTAAATATTATATGTATGACATTTGTTTTGATTTAGAATGGACCATTATCATGCACCTGTCTCAGAACAGGGGCAGAGGGGAAAAAATGCATGTCATCTATATGGATTTTCCCATGGCTTATTTTCATGCCAGCCAGGTAGGTTATACTCCTGTTGTAAAGCTTAGAAATGTGCTTGATATTTGGAAAGTTGAGAAATAAATATAATAGGCCTAGCCTATAGAAAGCTGATGGAATCCTCCTCTTTTTAATAGAGGCCATCAAAAGTCTGTTTTCTCACGCAATTGCTTAGGCTATAGAAATGTTGCCCAACACGAGCTCATGGGCTCTCATGAAGTGCCTGATTTTTTAAAATACATTTGCATTGATGTTGTTAGAGGGACAATTACTTACTTACTGACTTTATTGTCCCTATGGGGAAATTTTTGTTGCAGTGTCATGTTGTCACGATCGTCTTCGGGAGAAAGAGAGGAGGACCAAGGCGCAGCGTGAAGTGAATACATTCTTCTATTTATTAAAGAAGAAACGAAGAACACTTGACAAACTTACTAAAACAACAAACGAACGTGACGCTATATATAAAACGTGCAGACACAAGCAACTAACATATAGACAATAACCCACAACCCACAATACAAAACAGGCTACCGAAATACGGTTCCCAATCAGAGACAACGCAAAACACCTGTCTCTGATTGAGAACCATATCAGGCCAAACACATAGAAATAGACAAACCAGACATACAACATAGAATGCCCACTCAGATCACACCCGGACCAAACAAAACATAAAACATACAAAGCAAACTATGGTCACGGCGTGACAGTACCCCCCCCCCCCCCCCTCCCCCTCAAGGTGCGGACTCCGGCCGCAAACCTAAACCTATAGTGGAGGGTCTGGGTGGGCATCTGTCCGCAGTGGCGGCTCCGGCGCGGGTCGTGGACCCCACTCCACCATAGTCATAACCCGCTTTGGTGGCGCCTCTGGAGCGGGGACCCTTGCAGTGGGTCCCGGACTGAAGACCATCCTAGAGGGCGCCACTGGACGGAGGGGCAGCTCTGGACTGAGGGGCAGCTCTGGACTGAGGGGCAGCTCCGGACTGAGGGGCAGCTCCGGACTGAGGGGCAGCTCCGGACTGAGGGGCAGCTCCGGACTGAGGGGCAGCTCCGGACTGAGGGGCAGCTCCGGACTGACGGGCAGCTCCGGACTGAGGGGCAGCTCCGGACTGAGGGGCAGCTTAGGACTGAGGGGCATCTCCGGAATGACGGGCATCTCCGGACTGACGGGCAACTCCGGACTGACGGGTAGCTCCGGACTGAGAGGTAGCGCCGGACTGACGGGCAGCTCCGGACTGACGGGCAGCTCAGGACTGAGGGGCAGCTCAGGACTGACGGGCAGCTCAGGACTGACGGGCAGCTCAGGACTGACGGGCAGCTCTGGACTGACGGGCAGCTCAGGACTGAGGGGCAGCTCAGGACTGAGGGGCAGCTCTGGACTGAGGGGCAGCTCCGGACTGAGGGGCAGCTCCGGACTGAGGGGCAGCTCCGGACTGACGGGCATCTCCGGACTGACGGGCAACTCCGGACTGAGGGGCAGCTCGGGACTGAGGGGCAGCTCCGGACTGAGGGGCAGCTCCGGACTGAGGGGCAGCTCCGGACTGAGGGGCAGCTCCGGACTGAGGGGTAGCTCAGGACTGAGGGGCATCTCCGGACTGACGGGCAACTCCGGACTGAGGGGTAGCTCAGGATTGAGGGGCAGCTCCGGACTGAGGGGCAGCTCCGGACTGACGGGTAGCTCCGGACTGAGGGGTAGCGCCGGACTGACGGGCAGCTCCGGACTGACGGGCAGCTCAGGACTGAGGGGCAGCTCCGGACTGACGGGCAGCTCCGGACTGACGGGCAGCTCCTGACTGACGGGCAGCTCAGGACTGATGGGCAGCTCAGGACTGAGGGGCAGCTCAGGACTGAGGGGCAGCTCCGGACTGAAAGGCGACTCCGGACTGAAAGGCGGCTCTGGCAGCTCCTGACTGGCGGGCGGCTCTGGCAGCTCCTGACTGGCGGGCGGCTCTGGCGGCTCCTGACTGGCGGGCGGCTCTGGCGGCTCCTGACTGGCGGGCGGCTCTGGCGGCTCCTGACTGGCGGGCGGCTCTGGCAGCTCCTGACTGGCGGGCGGCTCTGGCGGCTCCTGACTGATGGATGGCTCTAACGGCTCCGGACAGACGGGCAGCTCAGGCGGCGCTGGACAGACGGGCAGCTCAGGCGGCGCTGGACAGACGGGCAGCTCAGGCGGCGCTGGACAGACGGGCAGCTCAGGCGTGCCGAGGCGCACTGTAGGCCTGGTGCGTGGTGCCGGAACTGGTGGTACCGGGCTGGGGACACGCACCTCAAGGCGAGTGCGGGGAGAAGGAACAGGGCATACTGGACTGCCGAGGCGCACTATAAGCCTGGTGCGTGGTGCTGGTACTGGTGGTACTGGGCTGGGGACACGCACCTCCTTGCGAGTGCGGGGAGGAGAAACAGGGCGTAACAGGGCACTGGAGATGCACAGGAAGCCTTGTGCGTGGTGTAGGCACTGGTGGTACTGGGCCTGTGCGAGGGGCTGTCACAGGCAGACTGGTGCGTGGAGAAGGCACCGGATAAACCGGACCGTGGAGGCGCACCACAGGTCTCGAGCACCGAGCCTGCCCAACCCTACCTGGCTGAATGCTCCCCGTAGCCAGGCCAGTGCGGCGAGGTGGAATAGCCCGCACTGGGCTGTGCTGGTGAACCGGGGACACCATGCGTAGGGCTGGTGCCATGTACCCTGGCCCAAGGAGACGCACTGGTGACCAGATGCGGAGAGCCGGTTTCATGGCACCTGGCTCGATGCCCAATCTAGCCCGGCCGATACGAGGTGCTGTTATGTACCGCACCGGGCTATGCCTGCGCACCGGGGACACCGTGCGCATCTCCGCATAACACGGTGCCTGACCGGTCGCTCTCTCTCCACGTTAAGCACGGGGAGTTGGCTCAGGTCTCCTACCTGGCTTAGCCACACTCCCCGTGTGCCACCCCACCCCCCCCAATACATTTTTGGGGCTGCCTCTCTGGCTTCCAGCCGCGCTTACGTGCAGCCTCCTCATACCGCCGCCTCTCCGCTTTCGCTGCCTCCAGCTCAGCTTTTGGGCAGCGATATTCACCAGCCTGTGCAGGGTCCCTTACCGTCCAGAATCTCCTCCCAAGTCCATTTCTCCACAAAGCGCTGTTCCTCCATTTCACGCTGCTTGGTCCATTGATGGTGGGTTATTCTGTCACGATCGTCTTCGGGAGAAAGAGAGGAGGACCAAGGCGCAGCGTGAAGTGAATACATTCTTCTATTTATTAAAGAAGAAACGAAGAACACTTGACAAACTTACTAAAACAACAAACGAACGTGACGCTATATATAAAACGTGCAGACACAAGCAACTAACATATAGACAATAACCCACAACCCACAATACAAAACAGGCTACCTAAATATGGTTCCCAATCAGAGACAACGCAAAACACCTGTCTCTGATTGAGAACCATATCAGGCCAAACACATAGAAATAGACAAACCAGACATACAACATAGAATGCCCACTCAGATCACACCCTGACCAAACAAAACATAAAACATACAAAGAAAACTATGGTCAGGGCGTGACACATGTACACGTTTAAAGTAGCGTTTAAATACGAAACAAAATTGACAATACAACTTTCATAACAGTTACATACCAATAAAATATATATATTTTTAAAGACTAGCCTGCTGGTCTTACTGAGTCGATAGGAACATTAGAACGAGCAATTTAGGAGGGATATCACACCTGGCACAAATGATGGTCTAGTTCTGTTTTTCCTGTTGACTACCAGAGTGCTCAGAGTGCTGAGTACCAGGTAGTTAGCAAGTTTGGTATGTTACCAATAACCATCAGCAGCATCAGAACTTGGAGAAGCCTAGTTACCTTGACTAAAAGGTCATGTGGAATTTGACTGTGGTCATGACTCGTGAATGCCAGTGTGGTGGTAGTATGGTCACTGTAACAGCCCTAATCAAAGGTTGGCAAATTTATGCACTCACAAAAATAACACAAAATAGACATACATGTAAGGGGGTAAAAATGGATGTGGAATACAGACGAATGTATGCTTCACTATTAATACATGCATGTAGCTCGGCTCTGCCTGTGGCCATGGGAGTGACTCATGCTTCCCTGAGATGTTGCATCTCATCATTCTTAGCTTCTTTGAGTGGCTGCTCCCTCGCTTTTCTTTTCTATTCCTTCATCCGTCAATCTTAATGTGATGTGCCATGATGCGTACCGTGCTGTACTTGCGATCAGACTCTTCCATCACAATAGTCAGTCTATAAGACACACAAGAGGATGAATGAATAGATCAATTTTATTGATCCCCAGAGGGGAAATTGAGCTTGTCACTAGCATAAGATCGATCACTGGCGGACTTACCACTAGGCGGAAAAGGCAGTTGCCTCAGGCCTCGCATCATCAGGGGCCTTGTGAGCTGGGCATAATAAAAAAATAATAATACTAGTAGCCCCCCCACCATGCTCTGCCTGCTAGAGTGGCACCTCCTTTCCTTATTTTCCTTCTTCTTCGTCTGGTTTTCCGGCAGACTAGACGCTTTGTTGCGTATTGCTGTCATTCACAGTTCGGGAAAATGCATTGCACATTTTGTTCACAAAAAAAGGGAAAAGGGAAATGGGCAACACCACCTTTCTGTTCCTTCTGTCCCTCACGCTTTTTCAGCTACGGTTAATAAAGTAGCTTAAAAATTGACTTTTCCGCTGTTTACTTCACTCGGATAAGACCAGGTCTATACGGAACTGGTCTAGTTGGCCTCGGGTCCGTTCGGAATGAGTCGCTATATTAAACAAATACATTTATGCATATCGGGTCCAACATTTTGGACCCATGAAGAACTCTAACGTGACGTGCCATACTCTTTTTGGCCAGACAGCATCAGATACATGGCCTACATACACTGAGCGTACAAAACATTAGGAACAATATTGAGTTGCACGCCCTTTTCCCTCAGGACAGACTCAATTCATCGGGGCACGAACTCTACAAAGTTTTGAAAGCGCATGTTGACTCCAATGCTTCCCACAGTTGTGTCAAGTTGGCTGGATGTCCTTTGGGTGGTGGGCTATTCTTGATACACATGGGAAACTGTTGAGCGTGAAAAACCCATCAGCATACTCAAACCAGTGTGCCTGGCACCTACTACCATACCCTGTTCAAAGGCACTTAAATATTTTGTCTTGCCCATTCACCCTCTGAATGGCAAACATACAGAGTACATTTCTCAATTGTCTCAAGGCTTAAAAATCCTTCTTTAACTTGTCTCCTCCCCTTCATCTACACTGATTGAAGTGGATTTAACAAGTGACATCAACAAGGGATCATAGCTTTCACCTGGATTCACCTGGTCAGTCTATGTCATGGAAAGAGTAGGTGTTCCTACTGTTTTTTACAGTCAGTGTACAGTATAGTTAGACAGAGGGGCGCTGTTTCCCTCGTTTGGATGCTTTCCCTGGTAAGATAAACTCAGCAAAAAAAGAAACATCCTCTCACTATCAACTGCGTTTATTTTCAGGAAACTTAACTTCTTAGTGATCCCTTCGGGCAGTTGTTGTTGCCATCCTGTACCTGTCCCGCAGGTGTGATGTTCGGATGTACCAATCCTGTGCAGGTGTTGTTACACGCGGTCTGCCACTGCGAGGACAATCAGCTGTCCGTCCTGTCTCCCTGTAGCGCTGTCTTAGGCGTCTCACAGTATGGACATTGCAATTTATTTCCCTGGCCACATCTGCAGTCCTCATGCCTCCTTGCATGCCTAAGGCACGATCACGCAGATGAGCAGGGACCCTGGGCATCTTTCTTTTGCTGTTTATCAGAGTCAGTAGAAAGGCCTCTTTAGTGTCCTAAGTTTTCATAACTGTGACCTTAATTGCCTACCATCTGTAAGCTGTTAGTGTCTTAACGACAGTGCCACAGGTGCATGTTCATTAATTGTTCATGGTTCATTGAACAAGCATGGGAAACAGTGTTTAAACCCTTTACAATGAAGATCTGTGAAGTTGGATAGTTGTGTTAGTTGGATTTTTACAAATTATCTTTGAAAGACAGGGTCCTGAAAAGGGGACGTTTCTTTTATTGCTGAGTTTAGTTTCAGACACTGAATTGAAGGAAAGTTGAAGGAATTGAAGGAAAGTTGGCGGGTGCACAGTGCACTGTTGCTGGAATTATTTTGGATGAACGTGTGACCTACTTTTTGAAGTGATTTGGTAGTCAAAGGTAATACATGTTTACTGTTAAATTACGTCTTTACTATAAAACCCCAAATCACTAAGTCTGTCCATGCATAAGATAGGACACGTACAGGGACAATATGTAATAAAAAAATATGGAATGAAGTTCAGAGCGACACTGTATTGAATGTACTGACATGGACATGTTTCAACCCAAAGGCTATTGTCTTATGTCAGATAACGTGTTTGTCTGCACTAGCAACGCGTAGTAGTGGTGCACCTGTTGGAAGACAATGTCCCAATGCAGTAATTCGACAATGGCAACAACAAAGAAATGCTAATATGATACTGTATCCATAAGTATTAAATATACTTTATGTAAGGGATAAACGCCGAAGTCATGTACATTACCTTGGAAATAATGGACAACGCAGAGGGACGAGGCAGGACCGAGTACCCATTGCAGAGTAAATTTTTCAAAGGTAATGTACAGAACAGAGCCGTTTATCCCGCTTATACCACCCACAGTTGCTAGAGAAAACAATATGATGAAAGCACACATTTACCAGTAGGGGGAAAAATTATGTTTATATTTTCATTTTTATAAACTAATTCATACTTTCTCATCTTTTGGTTGCTAGAGTCGCGAACAAGTCATTTGTTCAGTTAGTTTGATACTTATGGACGCGATCCAGTCGTTCGTTCTTTATGTTCTGTGGCCATG
The DNA here is from genome assembly GCF_045679555.1 of Salvelinus alpinus. Taxonomy (NCBI): domain Eukaryota; kingdom Metazoa; phylum Chordata; class Actinopteri; order Salmoniformes; family Salmonidae; genus Salvelinus; species Salvelinus alpinus. Next base: position 31,168,694 of record NC_092088.1, read on the forward strand.
CTCGCTGGCAATCTTCTTATCCCTTGCTTGCTAGCTAGCCAGCTAGCTACGGCTAACACAGTCACGACCTCTGCAGACAGAATAACAACAAAGTAGCTGTTTTCTAATGACGTTAATTTGGATACATCCATAACAATGAGCTGATAATGCCCAATTTTGCCTGGCGTAGCCAGAAAAGTTTGCCTTCACTTCAGGACACTCAACACTGTTCGTTACGAGGAGATCGCATTGCATATCAAACACAACTAGTTTGTTGCTAGCAAACCTGCCAATATGACAACCGAATTAAAAAAGATCCGTTTCTGAAAACAGCTGGTCAAAATGTGGGAGTATTTGACAGCATAGAGCCACTTGTACCATGACTGCAACAGTAGGGACCAGAGAAATTCATTTCCATCACTCACCACGTTAGGTCATCAGATGCTCCAAAAAAATATGTCTCTGCAAAAACAAATCAATGCTAGCTAGCTAAGTTCTTCCTCGTTGGACCTGCGTTTACAGTGTATCCAATTTTGGTTTGTTGGTTTAGGGCTCTGTTACTTTGTAGCAAGTATGGTCTAACCAATCAGAAACGAGTATTCAACAATGCTGTGGTATAATTCTCATTGACTGGTAGTTGCTAACTTTTTTTGACCTTGCACGTCCTTTTTCCCAAAAACGTGCCGCTAGGTCCTTTCAGCTAGTAGTTGCTATGTCAACATCGTGTCTGACAAATGCTGTCACTGCTAACTTAAGTGCCTTCAGTACAGACACAAAAGGTCAATACACAGTCATCCCAACAGACTGTTGGCCTAAATACTGAAGAGCACAACGTAAAAAGTTCAACAGTTCTTTGGCACTCGCTCATTTAAGAGGGCGATGATAGCAGCCCCTGGTTTGACTCTTTCCTTTTCTCTCTCACTCTATCCTTTATTTTTATTTTTCTCTGCTACTTTCTCTCTCATTCTCTATCCTTTTCTCTATATCTGTTCCTATCTCTCACTCTCTCCTTTTCTCTACCACTTTTTCCTCATCCTCAATGTCCCCTTTCCCTCAGTGGGAGAGTGAACAGCAGAGGAGTCTGGAGGAGAGGGGTCGTCTGCTGCTCTGCCTGCAATTCCTCCCCACGTCCGGTGTGGTCGATAAGGCCAAAGGGGAGGCCAAGGAGATGGCCCACGGAGGGCTTTGTGTGGGTGTGCGACGCTGCGCCCACCTAGCCGCCATGGACGTCAACGGATTCTCGGACCCCTATGTCAAAACGTGAGTATAGACGTTGACCGTGATACCAATACTAGACCTGGGTTGTGTTCATTAGAGCACACCGCAGCAAAATGTTTGATGAAAGGCTCAAAGTATCTGAAAGAAAACAAATACGTTATTATTTCCAGTGGGCAAGAGCGGTAGAAAGAGATGCAGTGTACAGAGAGTCATGGTTATTAAGATGACTATCTTACTGTATATGCCCTTCAAGTAACATACAGAGATTTACGGACTGGAGCTGTTGCACAATTGCATTTCAATAGTAAATTATTTGAAAACAAGTAGAGAGAGAGAGTGTGTGTGTATGTATATGCATGTGTGTGTGTGTGTGTGTGTGTGTGTGTGTGTGTGTGTGTGTGTGTGTGTGTGTGTGTGTGTGTGTGTGTGTGTGTGTGTGTGTGTGTGTGTGTGTGTGTGTGTGTGTGTGTGTGTGTGTGTGTGTGTGTGTGTGTGTGTGTGTGTGTGTGTGTGTGCAAGCCATGGCTAGTGAGAGGGGGAATTTTTCCCAGCGTGACTGATGCATCCTGACAGAAATCGTACAAAGGAAATAAACATTTCATCCCTTGTCAATGTGTTCACTTCAATTCCGTCACTGGCCTTGAGTGCCGAGCTCACTTTACCTCCCTTTCACACGTACATAAACACACACATACACACTTTCTTGGAGAAATATGCCAAACCAGCTATTTCCCCCCTCAGGTTAAAGTACAAGCAAGTCATACAAATAGACATGCCACCATTTTCCTACTGCCAGTTCACACAATCAAATGTCTCTCCTGCAGACGCTTTCTCTCTCACACACACACGATCATGCACACACACACACACACACACACACACACACACACACACACACACACACACACACACACACACACACACACACACACACACACACACACACACACACACACACACACACACACACACACACACACACACACACACACACACACACACACACAATCATGCACGCAGACACAAACTGATGCATGCAGACACACACAGGCACACACAGGCACACACAGACACACAGCGTCTCGTTATTTTTCTTCTCTCTCTCTCTCTCTCTCTCTCTACCACGCTCTCTCTCACGTTGTTCTGTATTAGCACTCAGTACATTCCCCATCTGTTTTGTTGTGTCTGAGTGTGGGGGAGAACATCAGGTCTTCGTGCTGCGGGGTGGTGGGTGGAAAATATGTGTGTGATGGAAATGCAGAACACTAGCTCTCTGTCGGTTTATATATTAGAGAATGTGTCAGAGCACAGAGAGAGATACATGGCACAGTTAAAGAGTCTGCTGTGTAGCTTAAGACTTCAAGTATCAGACCGTGAGATAATACGAGTTCACGTTCAGAACTGTCCTTGTTATGACACACGTAGCTAGAAACGTACTATACAATATAGATTCGGACATGGGAAACGTACGGATAGCACCCTATTCTCTAGATAGTCCATTACTTTTGACCAGGGCCTATAGGATCTGGTCAAAAGTGAATAGGGTGCAATTGGGACACAACCATAGTTTCTTATGCTGTAAGATGACAGCATCATATCTGCCCCATAAATTATGTGGTCTTTACATTTGGAATGTAACAACATCACGCTCCGAAAGTTATGTTTGGGATTTCATGTGTTTCAGAAGACATTATAATTCTGCAAAAGTTTCAGTGGATGGGGATTTGCAATTACAATAGCAGCAAGAAATCATGCAGAATGTACAGCAGCTTTAAACCGGACCTTGCATTAGGAACAACAATGGCAAATGGCAACCTATTCCCTAGATAATGTTCTACTTTGGACTGCATAATAAATTGAGTTTTTGTTTTCTTAATGGAGCGTGACAGCCTCACATTTCTCTGTATCAGGTACCTCAAGCCAGACCTGCAGAAGAAATCCAAGCATAAAACAGCCGTCATAAAAAAGACTCTTAACCCCGAGTTTAATGAGGTGTGTGTTTGTGTGTGTGTGTGTGGTTCTTGTGCTTGTGTGCAAGTTATAATCTGCATGTTTGTGAATTGTGCGGGGTGTGTGTTTGTGTGCATGTTTGTACGTGTTATTGTGCTTGTGTGTGTCCTGTGTTTGTGTGTTGGTGTGCATGTGTGTGTTTCTGTGCCTGTTAGAATCTGCATGTTTGTGAATCGTGTTTGTGTGTGACGTATGCGTGTTCTTCTGCCTGTGTGTGTGTGTGCCTGTTGGAATCTGCATGTTTGTGAATCGTGCGGTGTGCACCATGAAGAAAGCTTATTAGGACTATAATCAGTCCTCGGAGACACAATCAGCCTTTTGTTTACACATCATTTCTCTAAAATGCCCAATTATATACAATTGTTTGTACAATACAGCACTTACATTTCACATTGTTGTCATTCATAGGATGCTCATACCCCGAGCCATTTGCACTGCGAACATACTAATACACGTTTTCTGAGTTTCTCTGGTCCAGTCCTGGGGACAGCCACTGTTTGGGTTCTCATTTCTAACCAATCACTTCTACAGCCTGAGTGCCAATCTGTTTTTGTTATCATGCACAAACAGATCTGGGGTCAGGCTATCAGTTATGCTGAGCATGCATTACACAACTTCTAAAAACACATTTCACAAATTCCTTGTAGCAAATCTTTCATTCCGTCCATCCTCAAACCCAGGATGTAAAAAAATGCCAACACGCAAACAGTGAGCTACATTTTTTTAATATTTTGGAATAATTTTACATTTAAATAAATGTATTAGTGTGCACGTTATTATGTGCAGAAACATCAAAAAATTGATTTCACGGAGCTGCAGAATATGGGCTCCCACATTGAAAAGGCAGCTGCTTTCTTTCCACAGCTCCACCAATCTGTCTTCCATCACCTCCGTACACACGGTGCCTGTTCTTGTTGCTTTCCTCTTCACCATCATTGTTTTCGTCTCACATGCTGCATGCTCATTGGCTATTAGCAGCAGTCCTTGGCCAATCGCAATGTAGCACTGCTCATACTACAGCATGACCAACAATGAAAATTATTGAGACATCTGGCAGGGATCTGGAGAATGGAATAGCCATCATCGGTGTGTCCTTAACCCGCTCAAACTACATGTGCCGAAGTACTGATCCTAGCCCAAATTCATTTTGGATTTCACCCCGATCATGAAAATTGTCATGTTTGATTTTCGGTTTAAGGACCGATTTTACGAGATGCAGATTAAGCTTAGTCCTGGACTAAAAAGAAACCAGGACTATACACAGTATAGGCGATTGTAGGTGATTATCGATCTATTTTAGTGGATTGGTTTTGTTGAACTGTGCAGATACTAATTGTTTAACTCTGCTGGAGTCTTCACTGTAATGGCCATCGAGGATGCATCCTATGCACTGCTTTTAAAAAATCATGTAGCTATATATCTATATATAGATATCCGCTGCTTATATGTCCTGCATTCCCAAACAAATTCACAAAAGGGCAGTTTAGCCAAGCAGAAATAATGACAATGTAAAGCATGACCCAAAAGGACAAATAAAATAAATATATTTTGTCTCTCTTTGTCAAGGTGTCCCCCCACCTTTCAGAGCTAGTAGCTAGCTGGAAATTCAGAAGGCCGGGACAAAACCAGTATCGCGATACTTGTTATTATCATGGCAAGGAAACAAAACACGAAGCGAATTCAACTTCTTTAGGAAAAACAACCCTATTGTTAGAAACTAACATAATTTGTCACATGTATTTATTTTCAGGCTTTTAAAGGACCAAATAGTTCGGTCTGCTTCGTGTTTTCATTTTTGGTATCTTCCCAGCCCTCAAATTCAGGGTTGCAAAGTCATTTGAAAATTTCCACAACAATTGCCACACAACACAAGCCAAAAGATTGCGTAATCGTGGAGCTGGCTAATCGTAATGCACACATGGCAACAACCACCCTGACCACCTGTACTCATTAGCAACAATGTGCTGGGATTCAATCCAAGGCACATTATAGAGCAGCTCACTGGACAACTGACAATGTGCCGTTTAAAGGCAATTTCACCTTTTAAAAGGAAATGGTTGGCATTGTTAGTATTTCCACTTGGCTAAACAGCTCTCTATTTGTGAATTTATTTGGGAATGCAAGTCTTACAAGCAGCAGATACACTACATATACAAAAGTATGTGGACCCCTTTCAATTTAGTGGATTCGGCTATTTCAGCCACACCTGTTGCTGACAGGTGTATAAAATCGAGCACCCAGCCATGCAATCACCATAGACAAACATTGGCAGTAGAATGGCCTTCCTGAAAAGCTCAGTGACTTTCAACATGGCACCGTCATAGGATGCCACTTCTCCAACAAGTTAGTTCGTCAAATGTCTGCCCTGCTAGAGCTGCTTCGGTCAACTGTAAGTGCTGTTATTGTGAAGTGGAAACGCCTATGAGTAACAACGACAACGGTGTGTGTGCTGAAGTGCATAAAAATTGTCTCCTCAGTTGCAACACTCACTACCGAGTTCCAAACTGCCCCTGGAAGCAACGTCAACACAATAACTGTTCGTTGGGAGCTTAATGAAGTGGGTTTCCATGGCCGAGCAGCCGCACACAAGCCTTTAAGATCACAATGTGGAATGCCAAGTGTCGGCTGGAGTGGTGTAAAGCTCGCCGCCATTGGACTCTGGAGCAGAGGAAGTACGTTCTCTGGAGTAATGAATCACGCTTCACCATCTGGCAGTCCGATGGACGAATCTGGGTTTGGCGTATGCCAGGAGAACGCTACCTGACGAATGCATAGTGCCCACTGTAAAGTCTGGTGGAGAATGACTATTTCCCCGTGCACAAAGCGAGGTCCATACAGGAATGGTTTGTCGAGATCGGTGTGGAAGAAGTTGACCGGCCTGCACAACGCCCTGACCTCAACCCTATCGAACACCTTTGGGAAGAATTGGAACGCCGACTGCAAGCTAGGCCTAATCGCCCAACATCAGTACCCGACCTCACTAATACTCTTGTGAATGAATGGAAGCAAGTCCCCGCAGTAATGTTCCAACGTCTAGTGGAAAGCCTTCCCAGAAGAGTGGAGGCTGTTATAGCAGCAAAGGGGGGACCAACTCCATACTAATGGCCATGATTTTGGAATGAGATGTTTGAAGAGCAGGTGTCCATATACTTTTGGTGTATATAATGTATTTAATGCAGCTACACACATTTTGAACGCAACTGCATAGGTCCTAGGATGTAGGATCGACGACAATACAGCGAAGTACTGTATGTTGTCGATTTAAATTGGCTAAACTGGAGTGAAATTCAGCAAACACACTGGCTGCCACAGGACCAACAATGAGAAACTGAATCTGTTACCATTCTCATTAGGAAATTTAAGAAATCCTGTTCAACAGTGTGTTTCTATGTTTCTTTCATTGCTTTACTTTTTCTACCCAAGTTACTAGACATGCATACACTATTTCTATATTAATTATCCTTATAGGGCCCATTTGTCTCTCTATCTCTCTATCTCTCGTTAATGATTGCCTTTTGACCCGCCATCCATCCCATGGCTCTCTGCAGGAGTTCTTCTATGAGATCTCCTTCACGGAGCTGTCCACCAAAACCCTGGAGGTCACCGTCTGGGACTACGACCTAGGGAAATCCAACGATTTTATTGGTGAGTTGGCGACTGCACCACCCACAGTCATAAGTGGGATTCTAGTCGTGGGCGGTCTGGTTGCCCAATTGGGCCAGTTTCTTCATTTTCTTCACCAAGGCCGTGGTTCATTCAAAGGCACAGTGGTGTAAAGTACTTAAGTAAAAATACTTTAAAGTACTACTTAAGTCATTTTTGGGGTTATCTGTACTTTACTTTACTGTTTACATTTTTGACAACTTTTACTTCACTACATTCCTAAAGAAAAGAGTGTGCCCCTGGCTATCCGTAAATGTAAAAAACAAGAAAATTGTGCCATCTGGTTTGCTTGATATAAGGATTTATTTTATTATTTGTACTTTTACTTTTGATACTTAAGTATATTTTAGCAATTACATTTACTTTTGATACTTGAGTATATTTAAAACCAAATACTTTTAGACTTGTGTCATTTTCTATTAAGGTATCTTTACTTTTACTCAAGTATGACAATTGGGTACTTTTTCCACCACTCGTCAAAGCACTGATCTCATCAGTGCAATTGCTCCAGGTCTTCAACAGTGGTAAGCGCAGATGCAAGCAGCTACGGCTTGGGTGGGGTACAAGAACACAACGGCACCCTTAAGCCTGTAGCTTTCTGCTCACGTACACACAGTAACGGCAAAAAGAGATCGAGAATGAGTGACTCGTAGGCTTGTGGGCATCAGCAAAGATTTACTAGCATTTGTGAGGGTTGGAGAACTATCGCTTGATCACAGATCACAAACCGCTGGTGACATTGATAAACAACAAAGACCTGGACAATGCACACCTTTGATGTCAGTGGCCGCTGATTCGACTTGATGAAGTTCAACCCCATCGAGGGAAGAACAGAAGAACCTGGTCGTCGCCGATGCCTTGTCTAGGCACCCCAAACCAGAGATGGACGATACAAGGTTGGAAGCAGATGTCCAGGCTATGGAAATGATCATACAGTGCCTTCAGAAAGTATTCATACCCCTTGACATTCCACATTTTGTTGTGTTACAGCCTGAATTCACCAATCTAGATATAATAGCCCATAATGGCAAAGGGAAATCATGTTTTTTGAAATTTTAGCAAATGTTATTGAAAATGAAATACAGAAATATCAAATTTACACCCCTGAGTCAACACATGTTAGAATCACCTTTGGCAGTGATTACAGCTGTAATCAGCTGAGTCTTTCTGGGTCAGTCTCTAAGAGCTTTGCACACCTGGATTGTACAATATTTGCTCATTATTCTTAAAAAAATAATTGAAGCTCTATCAAGTTAGTTGTTGATCATTGCTAAACAGCCATTTTCAAGTCAAGCCGATTTAAGTCCAAACTGTAACCTGGTGACTCAGGAACATTCAGTGTTGTTTTGGTAAGCAAGTATATTTGGCCTTGTGTTTTAGGTTATTGTCCTGCTGAAAGGTAAATTTGTGAAATTGGCAGCAGACCTCAGCGAGTTCAAGGGGAAAACGTTCCTAGTCTTCATAGACTACTACTCTTGGTGGCTCAAGATCTTGAACTTCACAAAGACAACTAGTGAGGCAAAACTTCCAAGCATCTTCGCAAGGTTCAGAATACCTAAAAAAATGGTTACAGATAATGGCCCACATTCTAAATCGCAGAAACTTTGAGATTTTACAGCCACGTACGACTTCAAACGCACAACTTCAAGTCCATAATATCCCCAAGCAAACGGGATGGTGGAACGGGAAAATGGCAAAAGTCATCCTCAAACAGAAAGATTCACAGCTCGCACTAATGAGCTACAGGGACACTGCAAAGGAACCAACACGAGAAAGTCCAGCCAGACTCCTTATGGGAAGGAGACTCCACACGACAGCTCCTACTCTGAAACAAAACTTGAAGCCAGCATGGCCAAACCTGGCCACTGTAAAGCACAATGATGCCAAAGCCAAACACTCCTATGAGAAAACGTGCAACAGGAGGTACTCTACCAGACCACCCTGTGCTCTGCAGATTGGCTACAAGGTTCGCTTGAAAACTGATGGAGAGAAAGAGTGGAAAACGACCTGAGTCATCCAAAGTAAGCGCTTCACACCATAGTCCTTTGTCGTACAAACATAGCATAGGGACTCGACAAGACGGAACCCCCAACACTTGCAACGCGGTCAGAACGCACAGAGCACAGGCAAAAGTAGGCAAAAGTCAATTGACCAAAGTTGCTAAGCTTGCTAGATAAACTCCTTCAACGAATGACAGAATATCGAGTTTATGATTATACAGATAGCTCATGAATAATGGGGAGATATGAAGAGTGGAAATATACTGAACAAAAATATAAACGCAACATGCAACAATTTAAAATATTTTACTGAATGACAGTTCAATTACAGGAAATCAGTCAATTGAAATAAATAAATTAGGCCATAATCTATGGATTTCACATGACTGAGCAGGGGCGCAACCATGGGTGGGCCTGGAAGAGCATAGGCCCACCCACTTGGGAGCCAGGTCCACCAACTGGGAAGCCAGGCCCAACCAATCAGAATGAGTTTTTCCCCACAAAAGGGCTTTATTACAAATATAAATACTCCTTACAAACCCCTCCACCACCAAATTCTCTAAAAAGATGTGGAGGGGGCATATGTGGAGGGGGCAAATTAACATTTAATCATGTGGCAACAGCTCTGTTTGACATTCCTGCAATCAGCATGCCAATTGCACGCTCCCTCAAAACTTGAGACATCTGTGGCATTGTTGTGTCACAAAACTACACATTTTAGAGAGGCCGTTCATTGTCCCCAGTACAAGGTGCACCTGTGTAATTATCATGCTGTTTAATCAGCTTCCCGGGATCCCGGTTACCCATGTTAATCCCTAGTGGTAACTAGTGCTACCTTTGAAATCTCTGGTCCCAGACCAACACCGATCAGCTTTACCTCAGAAAAGTGTGATCCAGGACAAGCTCTTACCGGTCCGGAAGCATTGTGAAGCCTGCAACCAAGTTAACCTTTTAGTTAGGGAATGAGCAATATGGGGCAGAATAATCCCCTTTTCTTTTCATCTTGGTGTACCCATTACCCTGTAGTTTTGAAAGAGTGAAAAAGAAAAGAGAAATTGGTCAAATAAAATTACTTTTTTTTTTTTGACGAAAGACTATCAAAACTATAGAAAAGCATGTCGTAAAAAGCTTTGCTACTAAAAACAGTGTAGTGCTTTAGCCTAAATACAGTTGAAGTCAGAAGTGTACATACACTTAGGTTGGAGTCATTAAAACTCATTTATCAACCACTCCACAAATTTCTTGCTAACACACTATAGTTTGGCAAGTAATTTTTCCAACAATTGTTTACACACAGATTATTTCACTTATAATTCACTGTATCACAATTCCAGTGGGTCAGAAGTTAACATACACTAAGTTGACTGTGCCTTTAAACAGCTTGGAACATTCCAGAAAATGATGTCATGGCTTTAGAAGCTTCTGATAGGCTAATTGACATCATTTTAGTCAATTGGAGGTGAACCTGTGGATGTATTTCAAGGCCTACCTTCAAACTCAGTGCCTCTTTGCTTGACATCATGGGAAAATCAAAAGAAATCAGCCAAGACCTCAGAAAAAACATTGTAGACCTCCACAAGTCTGGTTCATCCTTGGGAGCAATTTCCAAACGCCTGAAGGTACCACGTTCATCTGTACAAACAATAGTACGCAAGTATTAACACCATGGGACCACGCCGCCGTCATACTGCTCAGGGAGGAGACGCGTTCTGTCTCCTAGAGATGAACGTACTTTGGTGAGAATAGTGCAAATCAATCCCAGAACAACAGCAAAGGACCTTGTGAAGATGCTGGAGGAAACAGGTACAAAATATCTATATCCACGAGTCCTATATCGACATAACCTGAAAGGCCGCTCAGCAAGGAAGAAGCCACTGCTCCAAAACCGCCATAAAAAAGCCAGACTACGGTTTGCAACTGCACAGAACTGTTTGGCTACAATGACCATCATTATGTTTGGAGGATAAAGGGGGAGGCTTGGAAGCCGAAGAACACCATCCCAACCGTGAAGCACGGCGGTGACAGCATCATGTTGTGGGGGTGCTTTTCTGCAGGAGGCACTGGTGCACTTCACAAAATAGATGGCATCATGAGGATGGAAAATTGTGTGGATATATTGAAGCAACATCTGGGTCTTCCAAATGGGTCTTCCAAATAGAAAATGACCCAAAGCATACTTCCAAAGTTGTGGCAAAATGGCTTAAGGACAACAAAGTCAAGGTATTGGAGTGGCCATCACAAAGCCCTGGCCTCAATCCTATAGAAAAGTTGTGGGCAGAATAATGGGGTCAACTTTGGGTCATGATAGGGGCTGCACCAAATGTTTTATGTATTATAATAATTGACTATGCTTATGTTGTATTAATAGAAGGGGAAGGGCTATAAGACCCCTACCCCACTACATTTATAGGGTCCTGGACTATAGATTAGCAATATATATATTCATTATAAGGTTTAATGTTGTTCCACAGTTCTTTTCTAGTCTCTGCTTCTTATAAGAAGCGGTCTGAGAGATGTGTGAGTTATTGCAGTCAAAATAGGGTGTCTGTGAGAAAGCGCCTCAAGGCTAAAAGAGATTCATAGCCACAGAACCCTGCAGGGGAGTGAAAAAGATAAGAGACTAGTCAGACATACCACTATAAAGCAACTTGGGGAGTGGAAAATAACTGCTGAGCCCTTAGAAAACACTGGAACTATTGTCTCACCTGCAAGTTTGTAAAACTGTATGTGCATGGGCTTGGTCTCATGGGTAGAAGGTATTGACATAGGCAGTTACATCGCTAGGACTTGACTGCAAGCATATTAAAAGCAACTTGGACTTTTCCTATTTTGCAGAACTCAGGAGAGACATCAGTTGTATGTTTGATTTTTGATCTTTGACTTCTGTCTACAGCTGTATTTTGATTAAAATTGTTATGATTTATAAGTGCACATTTTGAGTATTCCTTATTTGTTTAGTAAATAACAGAGCCCAGAAAAGTGGAACCAACAAGAACTGAAAAAGCAGGTGCGAGCAAGGAAGCCTACATACAAACCTGACTCAGTTACACCAGCTCTGTCATGGAGGAATGAGCCAAAATTCACCCAACTTATTGTGGGAAGCTTGGTGAAGGCTACCTGAAACGTTTGACCCAATTTAAACAATTTAAAGGCAATGCTACCAAATACTAATTGAGTGTATGTAAACTTCTGACCCACTGGGAATGTGATGAAAGAAATAAAAGCTGAAATAAATCATTCTCTCTAGTATTATTCTGACATTTCACATTCTTAAAATAAAGTGGTGATCCTAACTGACCTAAGACAGGACATTTTTACTAGGATTAAATGTCAGGAATTGTGAAAAACTGAGTTGAAATGTATTTGGCTAAGGTGTATGTAAACTTCCAACTTCAACTGTAGTTATACACGGTATGTTGTTTGTTTATATACTGTATGTGAACCTAGTTATTATGGGATCAGCCGTCTTGCTTAAAAACTTCTTAGGGATAGGCGTCAAACTAGCGGGACACCAGCCGACAACATCCGGTGAAATTGGAGGGCACGCAATTCAAATAAATAATTGTAATATTAAACATTCATGAACATTCAAGTATCTTATATAATTTAAAAGCTTAAATTCTTGTTAATCTAACTGTGTTGTCCGATTTCAAATAGGCTTTACGGCGAAAGCATACCATGAGATTGTCTGAGGACGGCGCCCCACGTCAACATATTTTTCAACCAGCACAGGCTTCATAAATTCACAAATAGCGATGAAATAAATCACTTACTTTTGAAGATCTTCCTCTGTTTGCAGTCCCAAGAGTCCCAGCTACAACATGAATTGTCGTTTTGTTAGATAAAATCCTTCTTTATTTCCCAAAAAGTCAGTTTAGTTGGTGCCATCGATTTCAGTAATCCACTCGTTCAACATGCAGACAAAGGAGTCCAAAAAGCTACCACTAAACTTCGTCCAAACAAATGATGTTTCTATTCAGTAGGAAAGGAAAATTAGTAAGCGTGCCGAAAGACTGATATTGTTCCGGTGCTCGTCTCACCAAAACTCAAAATTCTTGCTTGTTTTTCAAAAAACAAGCCTGAAACCTTGAATAAAGACTGTTGACATCTAGTAGAAGCCATAGGAATTGCAATCTGGGAGACGGATTTACATAGAAACAATAGGTTTCCATCATAAGAGCCTGGGAGCTAAAAAAAAGAAAATCCAGTTGGATTTTCTTCTGAATTTTGCCTGCCATATTAGTTCTGTTATAGACTCAGACATTATTTTAACAGTTGTAGAAACTGCAAAGTGTTTTCTATCCAATGCGACCAATTATATGCATATCCTGGCTTCTGGGCTTGAGTAACAGGCAGTTTACTTTGGGCAGGTCAGTCAGGCGGAAATTCAGGAAACTAGACTATCCCTAAGAAGTTTAAGGGGGGAGATGTAGCGATATACTGATAACCTAACATCATTAAATAGATTTTAGCCTAAGTTCAAGCACGCACTGCCAGACATGCGCAGTTAGACCAATGATGTTCAGCAATAAAGACCCATAAAGATAGCTCGGGGGTATATCGTTTCATTTATACATTTATACAAGTTAATACAGTTTACCAGTAAGACAGCCGAACTTTACAGTCCCTTTTATTGAATCCCGGCCCAAGACTTGTTGGGCAACAACTAGAGGTTGCTGCAATGGTCACGTTCCAGGCCGACTACATTGCAGTCACCTGCCAGAAATCTCAACTCTTGGATAAGTGTTTATCAGCTAATCCCATTATAAATAATCTGATGCTGACTGCAAAGTTAATAACTTGGAACGCATCAATGGATTGATCCACACAGTGCTACTATGATATAAGTTGCCTGGAATGCCATCTATTGCTACACAGATTGTTTTGTAACTTCATTTTTCTGTCTACGTCTTCTAGGAGGCGTGTCCTTAGGCTGTCACTCACAAGGAGAAACTCTCCAGCATTGGATAGACTGTCTGAAGAACAAGGGCACAAAGGTGGAGCGATGGCACACGTTGACCAATGAGCTGCCTGGATCCACATTCCATGAATGAAAATGGGCCAATAATGATATCTCACCACTGTACTGTTTTTGGCCAAAATGTTTGGCTAAAATGGGATTATCGATGAAAAGGTGTTCATCATCGCATGTTATGAAGATGTATTCTGAATGACTTGAACATTTGAGTTCAGAAAGAAATGGTAGGGGTGTGGTGTTAATTGAGCCAAAGGGGTAAGTTAAGGCATCCTTGTTTCTAAGAAACCATACACAAAATGTATAATTTGGCCAAATACTTAGGAAGCGGTCATCATTTCATGGAGTCTGTGCAGTGCTAGGGACCGAGTTTCCTAAACTCGGTCCCTAGCACTACACAGCTGATTCAAATAATCAACTAATCATCAAGCTTTGCTCATTTTAATTAGCTGTGTAGTGTTCAGGCAGTAAAACAAAACGTGCACCCCTTGGGGTCCCGAGGACCGAATTTGTGAAACGCTGCTGTGAAGGAAGAAACCAGGAAAAAGTGGGAAGCAAGTCAGGTCCCCAAAAATGATTTTCACCAAGTCAGATGAATATGTGTTAGAGGTTTCATGATGCTTGTATTTTAACCAAAGTAGATCATTTTAAGATTGTTCTATACATCAGTTGGGGTCTTTATGAGCTTCAATATGAGGTCCTAAACCTAGCATGAAGTTCATCCTTGTAGCTGTGTGGGCTAATATAGTCAAAATGTTTGCATTTTGGGTAAGTGTTTTCTTCCCAAGCATCATGCAAGGCATTATCGCTGGGACATGAGGTAATAACAGGGCATGGCCTATGTTAAAAATGCTTAAAATGATTCAAAGACAAAAAGTGCTTGTGATTGTGTTGAATTGTGTTTGGAAAATAAAGATAGACATGGTTTTAAAAAGGTAGTGGTAATATTTCATTCAGTACAGAAATGTGCAGCCAAGTTTGTCCCGCAGCTCAACTTACCCCATACCCAATGTAAGTTGTGCCAAGAGATCACTTTTTTGGGACAAACTAGGCTTTCAATATTTACATGAATTCTGATTATTTCCAGGGATACACAACATCCTGAAATATATATAGATATCTTTGTTAGAAAGAATACTATACTGTATGTCCCTTGATGGAATGAGGCTGAATGTAGAAAATGGCACAACTTACATCACTCTCCCCTAAGTAGAGAGTATTTCCTTATACTTAGGCTGTACATAATTCTCTTTTACGTTACAGAGGGCCATATCCATTCTGTATATTTAATTTGTTCAGAAACATAGTTCCCTAGGCTACTGAATAGACCTCCTGTGAAAAAGGGAAATTAAAATCATGTAAATCACGTCTAAGGAAGAGAATAATTTTTTTTTTTTTGTCAATTTACTCCTCATTATTCATACTGCTTCATTTGTTTATTCTTCTAAAATTAGATTTAGTTCTTTCATTAACTTCTGATTCGTCCTGACCTGGAAAATATCCCCCCGTATTTCCATTCTCACTGCCTGAATACCTCTCCCACAGCAATAACGTCTTGCCTAATGCTTCCAAAGAATTCTCAATGGGTCTCATTAGTAACAAACATTTTTTATCGACTGATGTAATTGCCATTAAATTATCTGAAAATTATAATTCATTTGATTAAATAGTGCAAAGTAATAAGACAGTTGGTTCTTTGCATGTTTGATGTAATAAAAAAAAATGTGACTCTGACTTACGTCTCCTCCATTTTTGGTTGAACAGACACAAATGCTCGAAGAGGATCATTTCAAGATGTAGGCCTACATCTCTGTGCTGTTCCAGATTTTCTCGAGTCACATTGGGATGACTACCCTTGTAAAATAAATATGTACTTTGTTCAAGTAAAGCATTGTGGAAAGGTTTTTCTGCTTTTTTTCTGCTTTTTGGACGGTCTAGGGCTGTGGCGGTCATGACATTTTGGCAGCCGGTAACTGTCACGCAATTGACCATTAATTGTAGAATAAAAAACATGAGCTGGTGCACACCCAGCAAAATGTGTTCACGTGGAGGTGCTGACTAACGGCGAATAAACTATAAAAATAAAGAGAGTCGCACACTCCATACATAAACTCCCAGTCATTTATTGGGTATTATGCCAAAACGTTGGTATATGGAGTGTGCAACTTTCTCTATTTTGATAGTTTATAATTGACCGTTAATTAACATAAACATGTTTAGCATCTCCAGGCTTCCACACATTGGAACATCTACATTTTAAATATGGCCTATATCATCACAATAAATCCATTATTTATTTTAGGCAGGTCTAAATAAACATAATAGGAAGAAAATGTAGCCTATTTCAGAACAACAGAATAATAGCATATTCTAAGTCATCCTTTTGTTTGGCCCTGATCTGGCTATGCCATATGGATGTGGGCTGAAATAGTTAATTTAGCAGATAAGATTTGCTTATAATTCTCATGGCATTCTTTTTATTATATAGTAAGAAGAATACATTTTAACATTGCTGAGTAAAATAGAAAGGATATTTTTCCCAAACGATTTCCAAAGGAGTGCGGACATGTGGCTATTCTGTGTTGAGCGGTTAACAAAGTAATCATTTGAAACAGGTCCTCTTAATTTAGAGTTATTTATGCAAATTTAGTTGTGATACAAACCTTAGGCTATACACTGAGCGTAGAAAACATTATGAACACCTGCTCATTCCATGAAGTAGACTGACCAGGTGAATCTGTTGGTTAAGGGCTTGTAAGTGAGCATTTCACAGTAAGGTCTACACTTGTATTCGGGGCATGTGACAAATAAAGTTTGATTTGATTAGCTTTGATTTTGAAAGCTATGATCCCTTATTGATATCACTTGTTAAATCCACTTCAATCAGTGTAGATGAAGGGGATGAGATAGGTTAAAGGAGGATTTTTAAGACTGCAGACAATTGAGACAGGGATTGTGTATGTCTGCCATTCAGAGAATGAATGGGCAAGACAAAAGATATGTGCCTTTGAACAAGGTATGGTAGTAAGTGCCAGATGCACCGGTTTATCAAGAACTACAATGCTGCACTCAACAGTTTCCCGTGTGTATGAAGAATGGTCCACCACCCAAAGGACATCCAGCCAACTTGACACAACTGTGGGAAGCATTGGAGTCAACATGGGCCAGCATCCCTGTGGAATGCTTTCAACACCTTATAGAGTCCGTGCCCTGATGAATTGATGCTGTTCTGAGGGCAAAAGGGGTGGTGCAACTCAATATTAGGAAAGTGTTCTTAATGTTTTATATACTCAGAGTATGTTTCGATTTCTAACACATTCTAAGGCTGGATGATGCGACTCTCATGATGATTTGAAAAAAGTTGCACGAAAGGCAAAGGCTCTGCTCTGTTTCTTGCGCAGGTGGGACACACTTCGTCAGTCTCTGATTATCAATTTGACAAGCACTTAATAATATTCTCACCCATTAGGCTATTCTCAATTTAATCTGGTCTTTATATATAGCCTACTAATATATGTGTATGAAGGTAAAATAGAGACATAAGAATGTAAAGTATGATTTGCACATGTAAAATATGAGTTGCACCTGTATAATCAGTTTTGTAGTTGCAAACATGTAACTTCTTTTGAGAATCAGTGCAACAACACTTGCAAGCAGGTAATGTGACGTGTGAATAAATACCAACAACACTTGCAAACATGTAACATGATGTAACATGTAATCTTCTTCTTTGAATCAAAACTAAATTTGCCGATGTCAAATCTGTGCGCTCTGAGTTTTGTCACTAGTTCTGTGCTTTTAAGAGCTGCTCTGCAGGAAAGCAGCAGAGAAAACATTACAGCTCTTGTGGGCAGGGTTTTCTCTTCAGATCAATCAGGTGAGGTGTTGTCATTCTGGAACGTGCTTTCACATTTCACAAGGTTCCGATCTGGAAGCAAGTTTGTTAAAATTACTAGCTAAATGATATTCACAGAATTTGAAAGCTACAGCAAGGGGATGGCGAAGAAGAATTAAAATGAGTATTTGGACGTTCCCTTTCAGTCCTTATATACTGCTACACAGACAAGTTATATAAGCATGATTTACATGATTCATTATTCATTATTAACGTTGGTTCCTGCATGTGACTGATTGATACCTCACAAGGCTTCTTCTGTCAAAGCTGAGACCTTAAAACTGAGATACTCCTTTTGGTTCCCAGAGCAATGTTGTACTGCCAAATTGCTTATCAGTCATAGTGTGGATTCCTCCCTTGTACAATCAATCAGTCACTCGCATGAACCCAACCAAGTTGGTTAAAGAAAAGCAGCATTATGCTAAACATACGATCTGATACACGGAGAAACTTCCATCACACTCCCTCCTTTTATCACTCTGTGACAACTATTGTTACATTTTAAGCTAAGCATTAGATTATTAAACATTTATATTACAAGTAAAACCAGACACTTTATCCTTTCAAACCCTTCATTCTGGGTTGTACAATCTAACTAGTAACTGATCATTATTCCATAGCCCTTACACTTGTAAAACCATTGCAATAGAATGGTTTAACTTAACTTCTCTTGGATATGTGGGACGCTAACGTCCCACTTGGCCAAAAGCCAGTAAAAATGCAGAGCGCCATATTCAAATAAATTACTATAAAAATCAAACTTTCATGAAATCACACATGCAATACACCAAATTAAAGCTACACTTGTTGTGAATCCAGCCAACATGTCAGATTTCAAATAGGCTTTTCGGCGAAAGCAAACAATGCTATTATCTGAGGATAGCACCATAGTAAACAGAGAAAAGCATATTTCAACCCTGCAGGCGCGACACAAAACTCAGAAATAAAAATATAATTCATGCCTTACCTTTGACGAACTTCTGTTGCTGGCACTCCAATATGTCCCATAAACATCACAAATGGTCCTTTTGTTCGATTAATTCCGTCGATATATATCCAAAATGTCCATTTATTTGGCGCGATTGATCCAGAAAAACACCGGTTCCAACTTGTGCAACGTGACTACAAAATATCTCAAAAGTTACCTGTAAACTTTGCCAAAACATTTCAAACTACTTTTGTAATACAACTTTAGGTATTTTTTTATGTAAATAATCGATAAAATTGAAGACGGGATGATCTGTGTTCAATACAGGATTAGAACAAACTGTAGCTAGCTTTCTGGTCATGCGCCTCTATCTAACAGTACACTTCAAGTTACCCTCGTTCTGGATGGCTGTACTTCTTCATTACACAAAGGAAAAAACCTCAACCAATTTCTAAATACATCCAGTGGAAGTGGTAGGAACTGCAAGAAGGTCAATTAGAAATCTGGATTCCCAATGAAAACCCATTGAAAAGAGAGTGACCTCAAAAAAAGAAAATCTGAATGGTTTGTCCTCGGGGTTTCGCCTGCTAAATAAGTTCTGTTATACTCACAGACATGATTCAAACAGTTTTAGAAACTTCAGAGTGTTTTCTATCGAAATCTACTAATAATATGCATATCTTATCTTCTGGGGATGAGTAGCTGGCAGTTGAATTTGGGTATGCTTTTCATCCAAATGTGAAAATGCTGCCCCCTATCCTAGAAAAGTTAAGACCTTTATTTCATAGTGTTACACACATGCTTTATTACACAATCTCATTCATGTAAATTATATCATCATGAGCAGCACCTTCATTGAGTTCCTTATAGTCCTCATTATCTTCATTATTCTCATTAGCAAATGGCATTTATTTTAGGCCAATCAAATGAACAGTCTCTCCTGCAGTTGCAGAAGTGAACATAATAGTTGCTGAGACCTGTGAGACAAAAGAAGAGCACAGAGCTTTACAACACAAAATCAATGTTATAACTAACACACAAGGACAAATACTCCCAACATGGCCCATTTTGCAAGGTTCACAGACTATGATTCAAACATAGCTGACAGCCATAGCTGTCACCTCCCACTCGGTATCTTCATTGCCAGAGTAGCTTCTAGCGGTTTCTGATAATGACATTTCAGCTGGAGCTTTTGACTCTCTCTACTTCCTTCGGGTTCTTAAGAGAGTGACAGTAAAACACTTGAAAAGAAAAAGAAAACACAAAATATAAAGTATTAGTAATGTATTGTGTATATAGCCAATTAGTAATAATTGAAAAGAAAAAGAAAAACACAAAATATAAAGTAGTAGTAATAATTGTGTATATAGCCTTGTGTTACTTTTATTTTTAACTTTAGTTAATTTAGTTAACATTTTCTTAACTCTATTTATTGAACTGCATTGTTGGTTAAGGGCTTGTAAGTAAGCATTTCACGGTAAGGTCTTCACCTGTTGTATTCGGCACATGTGACAAGTGTAAGACAGGGACAAATGGGGGCCGTGATGAGAAAAGTTAATGCTAGAAATATAAGATGAATATACTGTATGTCAATGTTAGCAGTACATACTGTATATTTGTTTCCCGTATGTATATGTACATTCTGCCTTTATCGGTGTGTGCTAAATTAAAGGTCTTCAGAAACCACCTGCAGGATGAGCAGTGGACCCTCCCCTCACTTAGTGCTCTCCTCACAGTTTAGGAGCAGCACTCTGTCTCTCCGAATCATAATTAGAACTATTAAAAAATTATCCAACCCAAATTGAGAATGACAGTCCTTAGTGCTTCACGTTGAGTCTATCACTCAAATTTAAATAGTTGTAGAATCCAGTGAGTTTAGGGAGGGTTCCTCTCAGGGAAACCTTATCTTTTCGTGTCTTCTGAGAGGGAAGTTATCAGAAAGCCCACTAGATTGTAGCTTGGGCTAACCATATTTGGGACATTGATAGTAGGGGCTTTGTGGTCCTTGTACCAATCTCATTCTCATTAAGGGTGGTGTGAAATGATTGTGTATACATGTATTCTCTCTCTTCCCTGTTCAAGTCAATATGTTTTCTAAGTGGCATGGACATTTGAGTGATCATTGTTCCAGATGAGTGATTGTTGGAAACTGACTAATTGACTTGAGCACGTTTTATGATGTTTATAACTATATAATTGGTCTAAAAGTAGTAATTAATGTGTTATGGGTTAAATGGAATGATTTCTGTGCAAATGTATTTGTGGCCGGAGGCATAGTACAAAGGGGGCCTGTCTCTGAAACTAGTGGACTGTGGAAGGCTGCAAGAATGTGCACTTCCTAATCTGAAGGTTTCTCCTGACTGATAAGAAGACCGGGAGATGTGTGGAGGAATACAAAGGTTCTGGACTTGGGCTGGGACGATAACACCACCTGCCTAGCCACGAGATCCATTGTACATCCTAGACTCAGGAGGGGGAAGAGTTTGTTTGGGAAAACATTCATTATACTAGCTGACTGCACATAGCATGCAAATAAAGGGCGAAGTGAGAGGGACATGGCGTGGGAACACCTCTCACACACCTGTAGCCTGACAGGAAAGCCCGGGTAAAAGCATGAGCAGGTGTTTTTAGAGCCTTCATTTTTGTGTATCCCAGCAGAACAGTATCCCAAAGGTAAAGAGTCAGGCGAAGGTAGAGTGGGAATCGTCATGTTATGATATATGATTATGGATAGCTTAGGGTACTAGTACCAAGTCAATGTGTGGGGGTACAGGTTAGTCGAGGTAATTTGTACATGTAGGTAGGGGTAAAGTGACTATGCATAGATAATAAATAGCGAGTAGCAGCAGTGTAAAAACAAAGGGGGGGGGGGGGGGGGGGTCAATGTAAATAGTCCAGGTGGCAATTTAATTAATTGTTCAGCAGTCTTATGATTTGGGGGTAGAAGCTGTTAATGAGTGGTCTAAGACACTGCATCGCAGTGCTAACTGTGCCACTAGAGATCCTGGTTTGAGTCCGGGCTCTGTCGCAGCCGGCCGTGACCGGGAGACCCATGAGGCGGCGCACAATTGGCCCAGCGTCGTCCGGGATAGGGGAGGGTTTGGCCGACAGGAATGTTCTTGTCCCAGCAACTCCTGTGGCGCACGCTGACACAGTCGCCAGGTGTACAGTGTTTCCTCCGACACATTGGTGCGGCTGGCTTCTGGGTTAAGGGGGCATTGTGTCAAAGAAGCAGTGCGGCTTGGCTGGGTTGTGTTTCAGAGGATGCACAACTCTCGACCTTTGTCTCTCCCGAGTCTGTACAGGAGTTGCAGCGATGGGACAAGACTGTAAAAACAACCAATTGGATACCACGAAATTGGGGGGGAAAAGTGGTATAAAAAAAGGCGGCTTTTGGACCTAGACTTGGCGCTCCGGTACCACTTGCCATGCGGTAGCAGAGAGAACAGTCTATGACTTAGGTGACTGGAATCTTTGACAATTTTTTGGGCCTTCCTCTGACATAGCCTAGTATATAGGTCCTGGATGGCAGGAAGCTTAGCCCCAGTGATGTACTGGGCCGTACGCACTACCCTCTGTAGTGCCTTACGGTCGGATGCCGAGCATTTGCCATACCATGTGGTGATGCAACCGGTCAGGATGCTCTCGATGGTGCAGCTGTAGAACTTTTTGAGGATCTGGGGATCCATGCCAAATCTTTTCAGTCTCCGGAGGGGGAAAAGGTGTTGTCATGCCCTCTTCATGACTGTCTTGGTCATGTTTGGACCATTATAGTTTGTTGGTGATGTGGAGACCAAGGAACTTGAAACTCTCAACCCATTCCACTACAGCCCCGTCGATGTGAATGGGGGCCTGTTTCGGCCCTCCTTTTCTTGTAGTCCACGATCATCTCCTTTATCTTGCTCACATTGACGGAGAGGTTGTTGTCCTGGCACCACACTGCCAGGTCTCTGACCTCCTCCCTATAGGTTGTCTCATCGTTGTCAGTGATCAGACCTACAGTCAGCAAACTTAATGACGGTGTTGGAGTCGTGCTTGGCCACTCAGTCGTGGGTGAACAGGGAGTACAGAAGGGGACTAAGCATGCACACCTGAGGGGCCCCAGTGTTGAGGATCAGCGTGGCATATGTGTTGTTGCCTATCCTTACCACCAGGGGAGCAGCCAGTCAGGAAGTCCAGGATCCAGTTGCAGAGGGTGGTGTTCAGTCCTAGGGTACTTAGCTTAGTGATGAGCACTGTGGTGTTGAATGCTGAGCTGTAGTCAATGAATAGTATTCTCACATAGGTGTCCCTTTTGTCCAGGTGGGAAAGGGCAGTGTGGCGTGCGATTGAGATTCTGTGGATCTGTTGGGGCAGTATGCAAAGTACTTCATGGCTACTGACATGAGTGCTACGGGGTGGTAGTCATTTAGGCAGGTTATCTTTGCTTTCTTGGCCACAGGGACTATGGTAGTCTGCTTGAAACATGTAGATATTACAGACTTGGTCAGGGAGAGGTTGAAAATGTCAGTGAAGACACTTGCCAGTTGGTCAGCACATGCTCTGAGTACAAGTCCTGGTTTCCCTTTGTAGTCCATAATAATTTGCAAGCCCTGCCACATACGGCGAGCATCAGAGCCGGTGTAGTAGGATTCAATCTTAGTCCTGTATTGACACTTTACCTGTTTAATGGTTCATCTGAAGGCATTTGGGGATTTCTTATAAGCATCCGGATTAGTGTCCCGCTCCTTGAAAGTGGCAGCTCTAGTTTTTAGCTCGGTGAGGATGTTGCCTGTAATCCATGGCTTCTGGTTGGGATATGTACGCACGGTCACTGTTGGGACGACATCGTCGATGCACTTATTTATGAAGCCAGTGATTGAGGTGTTATAACCCTATAATTTTCCAATGATTGCACTTTGGCCAATAGAACAGATGGTAGAGGCGGTTTACCCACTCTGACGTATTCTTCCCTCTGTATTTCAATTTTTTTTTGAATATTATGAACACATTTTCAGTGAATCAGCCATATGATATGTCCACCCTGTTAATTACTTTCACTTGACAATTTAATAATATTTACATTTTCATTAAGCTATTGTCCATTGTCCATGCTATCCTGTCCATTTGTTCTGGTCAAATTATAAAGAAATAACAGATTTTGTGTACAATGTGTGGTTTTATACAGAACTTCATCTAATTTGCACCTTATCTTTCTAAATTGACGTCCCGCTAGCGGGACAACTTCCGGTAAACCTGGAGGGCACGCAATTCAAAGAAAGAATCATAAAAATTATGGATATTAAACATTTAGGTAAATATAAGTGTCTTATATCGGTTGATAGCTTAAATTCTTGTTAATCTAACTGCACTGTCCGATTTACAGTAGGCTTTACAGCGAAAGCATGCCATGCGATTGTTTGAGGACGGCGCCACACATCAAAATATTTTTCCACCGGCACAGGTTTCATAAATTCACAAATAGTGATTAAATATTCACTTACTTTTTGTGAAAATCGTCCTCTGATTTGTCATCCAAAGGGTCCCAGCTATAACATGTAGTGTCGTTTTGTTAAATAAAATCCATCTTTATATCCCAAATAGTCTGTTTAGTTGGCGTCATTGATTTGAGTAATCCACTCATTCAACATGCCAAGATAGGAATCCAAAAATCTACCACTAAACTTTGTTTCAACAAGTCAAAATACATTTCTATTTAATCCTCAGATTAAAATGTAATAAAATGTAATCAAACCCTAAAATGTAATCAAACTATAATATTTAATACGGAAAGAAGTATGTTCAATAGGAAAGCAATATTAGCAGGTGCGCGTTGTCATCATGGCGCACGCACACACAAATTTCCAAGCAGATGTCTTGTACTAAAACTTATTCTTACTCGTTTTGGAAGAAACAAAACTGAAACCTTGAACAAAGACTACTGACACGCAGTGGAAGCCATATGAATTGCATTCTGGGAGCTAGATTAAATTATTTCCCTATACGTTCCATTGTAAGAGCATGGGCTCTCAAAAAAATATACACTGCTCAAAAAAATAAAGGGAACACTTAAACAACACAATGTAACTCCAAGTCAATCACACTTCTGTGAAATCAAACTGTCCACTTAGGAAGCAACACTGATTGACAATAAATTTCACATGCTGTTGTGCAAATGGAATAGACAAAAGGTGGAAATTATAGGCAATTAGGGCCAACCCCCACCTGTGGACGTCGGGCCCTCATACCACTCTCATGGAGTCTGTTTCTGACCGTTTGAGCAGACACATGCACATTTGTGGCCTGCTGGAGGTCATTTTGCAGGGCTCTGGCAGTGCTCCTCCTTGCACAAAGGCGGAGGTAGCGGTCCTGCTGCTGGGTTGTTGCCCTCCTATGGCCTCCTCCACGTCTCCTGATGTACTGGCCTGTCTCCTGGTACCTTCTTGCCACAGCTCGCATTGATGTGCCATCCAGGATGAGCTGCACTACCTGAGCCACTTGTGTGGGTTGTAGACTCCTTCTCATGCTACCACTAGAGTGAAAGCACCGCCAGCATTCAAAAGTGACCAAAACATCAGCCAGGAAGCATAGGAACTGAGAAGTGGTCTGTGGTCACCACCTGCAGAACCACTCCTTTATTGGGGGTGTCTTGCTAATTGCCTATAATTTCCACCTTTTGTCTACTCCATTTGCACAACAGCATGTGAAATTTATTGTCAATCAGTGTTGCTTCCTAAGTGGACAGTTTGATTTCACAGAAGTGTGATTGACTTGGAGTTACATTGTGTTGTTTAAGTGTTCCCTTTATTTTTTGGAGCAGTGTATTTCAGGTTGGTTTATCTTTGGATTTTCTCTTACCATATCTATTGTGTTATAGTCTCCTACATTATTTTAACACTTCAAAGTGTCTTCTTTCCAATGGTACCAATTTTATGCATATACTGGCTTCAGGGCCTGAGCAACATGCAGTTTACTTTGAGCATGTCAGTCAGGCAGAAATTGAGAAAAAAGGACCCTAGCCTGAAGAAGTTTTAACCTCTATGGGATCGATGTCCCTATACCGGGATGGTTGAGCTAACGTGTGCTAACGTGATTAGCATGACAGTAACCGCAAACCTTCCAGGACGTAGACATGTCTTATATGGGCAGAAAGTTTGAATTCTTGTTAATCTAACTGCACTGTCCAATTTACAGTAGCTATTATAGTGAAAAATACCATGCTATTGTTTGAGGAGAGTGCACAACAACAAAAAACTTTTATCGCGGCAACTGGATTGATTCATTCATACATTCACCTCTGAAGGTAAATAATGTACTTTATATTCAGTAATCTTGCTCTGATTTGTCCTCCTTAGGGTCCCAGAGATAAAATGTAGCATAGTTTTGTTTGATAAAGTCTATTTATATATTCAAATGTAGGAACTGGGTTTTACAGTTTGAACCCCTGCTGTCTCTGTCTCCACACCCACCCCGCCATCTAGATGTGTGAAAGTTAGTGTATTAACTAATGATCCATCATGCATGACATTCCTGGGAGTGTGTAAACTTACACAAATTATATGGTAATACAAAATGTATGTTCTCTATAGTTATGTACTTGAAAATTTATCATTTGACCATTTTGGGCAGGCTTGATACAAAATATTGTCCAGTATTGTAATGCTTCACTAGATCAATCTGAAACTTTGCACACACACTGCTGCCATCTAGTGGCCAAAATCTAAATTGTGCCAAAACTACAATAGTATATCATGGCCTTTCTCTTGCATTTCAAAAATGATGGGGGCAAATTTTTGAAAATGCATGTTTTTTTGTTTGTATTACCTTTTACTAGATCTAATGTGTTATATTATC
This sequence comes from Salvelinus alpinus, assembly GCF_045679555.1. Lineage (NCBI taxonomy): Eukaryota > Metazoa > Chordata > Actinopteri > Salmoniformes > Salmonidae > Salvelinus > Salvelinus alpinus. The sequence continues at coordinate 31,195,195 of NC_092088.1, forward strand.
CTACATTAATTCCACATTTCCACAAACTTCAAAGTGTTTCCTTCCAAATGGTATCAAGAAAATGCATATCCTTGTTTCAGGTCGTGAGCTACACGCATTTTTGGGTATGTCATTTTAGGCAAAAGTTTTAAAAAAGGGTCCGATCCCTGAGAAGTTTTATTACATTTTTGATAATTTATTAACATTAAAAAACAGAAATACCTGATTTACGTAAGTATAAAGACCCTTTGATATGAGACTCCAAATTGAGCTCAGGTGCATCCTATTTCCATTGATGATCCTTGAGATGTTTCTACAACTTGATTGGAGTCCACCTGTGGTAAATTCAATTGATTGGACATGATTTGGAAAGGCATACACCTGTCTATATAAAGTCCCACAGTTGACAGTGCATGTCAAAGCAAAAACCAGGCCATGAGGTCGAAGGAATTGTCCGTAGAGCCCCGAGACAGGATTGTGTCGAGGCACGGATCTGGGGAAGGGTACCAAAAAATGTCTGCAGCATTGAAGTGGCCTCCATCATACTTATTTTTTATTTAACCTTTATTTAACTAGGCAAGTCAGTTAAGAACAAATTGTTATTTACAATGACAGCCTACACTGACCAAACCCGGAACAAACACGGCCAGTTGTGATACAGCCTGGATTCAAACCAGGGTGTCTGTAGTGATGCCTCTAGCACTCAGATGCAGTGTCTTAGACAGCTGCCCCACTCGAGAGCCCTTAAATGGAAGATGTTTGCAACCACCAAGACTCTTCCTAGAGCTGAACCCGATGGTCATTCTGACAGAACTCCAGAGTTCTTCTGTGGAGATGGGAGAACCTTCCAAAAGGACAATCATCTCTGCAGCACTCCACCAATCAGGCCTTTATGGTAGAGTGGCCAGATGGAAGCCACTCCTCAGTAAAAAGGACATGATAGCCCACTTGGAGTTTGCCAAAAGGCACGTAAAGGATTCTCAGACTATGAGAAACAAGATTTTCTGGTCTGATGAAACCAAGTTTGAACTCTTTGGCCTAAATGCCAAGCGTCACGTCTGGAGGAAATCCGAAGAAGACACGAGGCTGTAATTGCTGCCAAATGTATTTTACAAAGTACTGTGTAAAGGGTCTGAATACTTTCAGTTTTTTATCTTTAATACATGTGCAAAATATTCTAAAAACCTGTTTTTGCTTTGTCAATATGGGTTATTGTGTGTAGATTGATGAGAAAAACAACAATTTAATCAATTTTAGAATAAGGCTGTAACGTAATAAAATGTGGAAAAGGTCAAGGGGTGTGAATACTTTCCAAACACACTGTAGGTTATCATGATTAAAATGGTGTAGAACTTCATTACATTTTGAGATATTTGGTGAAATAGACAGACATGTCCCTATTTCCCCAAAACAATGCCAGTCGAAAGGTTTTAAGAGCAGAATTTTTTTTTAACCAGCTTACTATCTCTGCTACCATTTGCCTTATTTGTGTTTAAAATGTTGTGGTTTGAACTAGGCCTCTATGTGAAAACGTGGCAATAACTTTTCATTCATTTCACAGTTCTACTCCTCTGATGCCATGGCAGGCAGGCAGCACACTCCTGAAAATGAACTGCTCAGCAAAGCAAAGGATCTTTTGAGAGCTACCAGATAAAAATAATTGAATTTTTCTTTTCTGTGTGCAGTGTCTGTGTTTATATGTTAAGGGGGTGTTACTTTGGCAGATAATGTTAACCATCTATAGAAAGTGTATTTTTAAAGAATTTACTAAATGTATGGTGTTTTTGGTTTATGCGTATTTGGTTATTTTATGGTTATAAGTGATAAAACGAACAAGCAAATATTTTATATTTTGCAATTCTGAGTAATTATTACTTCAGTAAGGATATACTCTTTATTCAGTGACCTGAGGTATAGAAACATTTGGATGGTCTGAAAAAAAAACAAATGTACTGCAATTGGTAAATAAATCCAATAGGTGGTAGCATAAGAACACAAATTACATTTCAGAAGATTCATTTTCTGCCTGGATACACCACTTCCCCTTATAGGAATAGTTTCAAGTTTTTATTTCACATGCACAAGTACAATGAAATGCCTTTCTTGCAAACTCAAAACCCAACAATGCAATAATCAATAACAATGTAATACTAGAAAAAAACCTACAATAAATATGAAGAACACAAGTAAGCATACTATATACAGGGTTAGTTCCAATACCATATTTACAACGTGCAGGGATACTGGAGTGATGGAGGTAGATATGTATATGGGTAAGGTGACTAGGCATCAGGATATAAGATAAACAGAGTATCAGCAGCTTGTATGTGAATGGGTGTGTGTAGAGTCAGTATAAATGTATGTGCATATGTGTGAATGGGTGTGCGTGTGTGTAGAGTCAGTATAAATGTATGTGCATATGTGTGAGTGAGCAGACGATGGAGTGTGTGTGTGTGTGTGCATACAGACAAAAATAAAAAGGTCAAATGAGGATACAAGATTAACTCAGATAGTCCGTGTAGTTATTTATCAGTCTTATTGCTTGGGGATAGATGTTCAAGAGCCTGTTGGTGCCAGATTTGATGCACCAGTACCGCTTGCCGTGCGGAAGCAGACAGAATAGTCTATGGCTTGGGTGGTTCGAGTCTTTAACAATTTTCTGTGCCTTCCTAACACACCGCCCAATATATAGATGTCCCGGATGGCAGGGAGCTTAGCCCCAGTGATGTACTGGGCTGTCCACTCCACCCTCTGTAGCGCCATGCGATCGAGGGCGGTGCTATTGCCATACTAGGCAGTGATGCAGACAGTCAAAACACTTTCAATGATACAGCTGTAGAACCTTTTGAGGATTTGAGTGCCCACGCCTAACTTTTTCAACCCCCTGAGGGAGAAGAGGCGTTCCCGCACCTCCTTCATGACTATGGTCATGTGTTTGGACCATTTTAAGTCTAGTGATTTGGACAAAGAGGAACTTGAAGCTCTCGACCTGCTCCAATGTGGCCCCGTGAATGTGGATAGGAGAGTGCTCACCCCCCCCCCCCCTCCTTCCTGTAGTCTATGATCAGCTCATTGGTCTTACTGATGTTGAGGGAGAGGTTGTTGTTCTGGCACCAGACTGCCAGGTCACTGACATCCTCCCTGTAGGCTGACTCATCGTCGCCGGTGATCAGGCCTACCACCGTCGTGTCGTCAGCAAAATTGATGATGTTTGGGTCTAGGGTGTCCAGGATGGTGGAGTTAATGTGTGACATAACCAGCCTCTCAAGCACGTCATGATTACAGAAGTGAGTGCTACAGGGCAGTAGTCATTGTGGAATGAAGCCTGAGAGTTCTTGGGGACAGGAATGATGGTGGTCATCTTAAAACATGTGAGGATTACAGACTGAGACAAGAATAGGTTGAAGATTACCGTCGGGCCCCGTGACCTTGCGGATGTTGACCTGATTAAAGGCCTTTTTCACGTTGGCCTCGGAGAGCGAGATCACCCAATCCTCTGGGTCGGTGACGGCCCTCACACCCGGAACGATGTTGTTGTCTAAGCGCGCATAAAATGCATTGCGTTCATCTGGTAGAGAGGCATCGTTGGGCAGATCACGGTTGGGTCTTCCTATGTAATCCGTAATGGACTGTATCCCCTGTCACATACGGCGGTCGTCGGAGCCTGTGACAGTGCGAGTAAACAGCCTTGGAATAGAAAGGACAAGAGAGTGCATCTTCCACAGCCCGCCAATAGATTACATCATGCAAACCTCGCGGCTAGCAAATGATCTCACTTGAGCTAGAAGGCAGAGTGCCTGCTGCCATTACCTAGCTCGCTTTCGCATCAAACTTGGTCGAAACCTTTTTAAATGTTATCAGAAATTACGTTTACACGGGAGGTCACAGATTAACAATACATTACAATCGGAAAACTTGCTTAATCCATAAACAGTTTTGTATTTAAATATATAATCTCCGCAGTGCTGCCGGGGTATGTTGGCACAGGGGGGCTGTCAGCTAGTGTGTTGCCAATAGCCCTTTGACCCGGGGCAACTCAAATGCATGCATCTGATTGGCTACTGTTCCCTGGAGGGAAACGTCCTGCTGGCGTGCCCTCTGGTTGTTGCTATCCAGAATCCTTGGGACAGCCATACACCATTGAATTTGAAATGTAAAACGGTTCATGTAAGGGTTCATGTTAGCACAGACAGGGTTATGGTTAGGGGTTAAGGTTAGGGTAGAGATGTCCCAAGGATTCCGGACAGCACTAACCGTTCCCTCAGGGACCTTAGCCACCCAAGCCACTGCCCGTCCTCCCCGCTTCCATCACTCAGACGTGGGCAGGAGAGGCGCGTCATGGTAACCTCTGTCACACTGGACAATAGCTTCTACACCCAGACCACCAAGCTGCTGAATAGCCACCACTAGTCCAGTCTGTCAGACTAGGCCCGTCTGACATGCTCCTGTCCTGTTGATGAATTTGACAATGAACTTATTAACTAAGAAAAGTTTTTCTTGACTAGAGGTGACTGAATTCATGTTTAGGATTATTGATAATCGTATTAAAATAGTAATCAAGTTTATGTGCACCAACTAGCACATGTACTATGGTGGTCTGCTTGAAACATGTTGGTATTACAGACTCAATCAGGGACATGTTGAAAATGTCAGGGAAGACACCTGCCAGTTGGTCAGCACATGCCCGGAGCACACGTCCTGGTAATCCGTCTGGCCCCTGTCTCAGCCTTGTGTATGTTGACCTGTTTAAAGGTCTTACTCACGTTGGCTACGAAGAGCATGATCACACAGTTGTCCAGAACAGCTGGTGCTCATGCAAGACTTAGTGTTGCTTGCCTCGAAGCGAGCATTGAAGTGATTTAGCTCGTCTGGTAGGCTCGTGTCACTGGGCAGCGGCTGTGCTTCCCTTTGTAATCTGTAATAGTTTGCAAGCCCTGCCACATAAGATGAGCGTCGGAGCCGGTGTAGTATGATTCAATCTTAGCCCTGTATTGACGCTTTGCCTGTTTCATGGTTCGTCGCAGGGCATAGCAGGATTTCTTGTAAGCTTCCGGGTTAGAGTCCCGCACCTTGAAAGCGGCAGCTCTACCCTTTAGCTCAGTACGAATGTTGCCTGTAATCCATGGCTACTGGTTGGGGTATGTACGTATAGTCACTGTGGGACGACGTCCTCGATGCACTTATTGATAAAGCCAGTGACTGATGTGGTGTACTCCTCAATGCCATCGGAAGAATCCCGGAACATGTTCCAGTCTGTGATAGCAAAACAGTCCTGTAGTTTAGCATCTGCGTCATCTGACCACTTTTTTATAGACTGAGTCACTGGTGCTTCCTGCTTTAATTTTTGCTTGTAAGCAGGAATCAGGAGGATAGAGTTGTGGTCGGATTTAACAAATGGAGGGCGAGGGAGAGGTTTGTACGCGTCTCTGTGTGTGGAGTACAGGTGATCTAGAATTTTTTGCCCTCTGGTTGCACATTTAACATATGGGATTGAGGTCAGGGCTTTATGATGGCCACTCCAATACCTTGACTTTGTTATCCTAAAGCCATTTTGCCACGACTTTGGAAGTATGCTTGGGGTCATTGTCAATTTGGAAGACCCATTTGCGACCAAGCTTTAACTTCCTTAATAAAAAATATAAAAAAATCTTTGTCGTTATGGGGTATTGTGTGTAGATTGATGAAAACATTTTTTTTATGGCTGTAACTTAACAAAATGTGGAAAAAGTCAAGGGATCTGAATACTTTCCGAATGCACTGTAGATTACTAAAATGATCAGATCCTACATTTAGCTATAGGATGTCATATTTTGTGTTTGGTCCACTATCACTGATCAGCTGATGGCTTATCCATCAGGATCACACACCACACAACCATGTGATGGATATACTGTAGACCCAAGAAATGTAGAAAGATCTGCGGGACAATCACACCCTCAGAGGACATACAGGAGTTGGCTATACGGCACAATCCGATGGAAGACTACGCTAACATTTGACTGATTGTCAGAACAGAAAGAGTTCAACTTCAATGTACTGGAGGACTACTCTAGAAATTGTAGGCTTTGTTACAGGAAAGATAGAAAGCAGAATAGGACGTGGTTTGTTTGTGTAGCACCTGAATGCAAGGGCAAGTGGATGGTTATGCATCGTAGGGGACCAAAATAATTTTAGGATGAGGCACTCCAGTTGGTGTGAATCATTGCAGACATAGGCACCAGTAAAGGTTACTATCAAAGATGTTTACACTGACACCCCGTCTAGGGAATAGGGTTCCATTTGGAACGCAGCCCTAACATTAAAAGATTATAAACTATTGTGCCTCCTGTGTGTTGGCCTACACTGAGCTGGGTCTGACAGAAGAGCTGGGTAGTGTGAGAGGTCTGGCTGTCAAACAGAGTGATCCTGAGGAAGGCATCCCACAAGCAGATGGGTCAGTATGTACCAAAACATGATGCAAATATTAAAGATTAAACTCCATATTGATGTTGAATAAATTAGAATACCCTTGTGACAGGGTTTCCCAAACTCGGGACTGCCGCCCCCCGGTCATTAAAAAAGAGTAGGGGTGTTAACCCCGGTGTCATGGCTGAATTCCCAACCTGGTCCCATTCCATCAGGACCACCTAATCATCCCCCTCATTCCTAATGGGCATGTACAGTGGGGCAAAAAAGTATTTAGTCAGCCACCAATTGTGCAAGTTCTCCCACTTAAAAAGATGAGAGAGGCCTGTAATTTTCATCATAGGTACACTTCAACTATGACAGACAAAATGAGGGAAAAAATCCAGAAAATCACATTGTAGGATTTTTAATGAATTTATTTGCAAATTATGGTGGAAAATAAGTATTTGGTCACCTACAAACAAGCAAGATTTCTGGCTCTCACAGAGCTGTAACTTCTTCTTTAAGAGGCTCCTCTGTCCTCCACTCGTTACCTGTATTAATGGCATCTGTTTGAACTTGTTATCAGTATAAAAGACACCTGTCCACAACCTCAAACAGTCACACTCCAAACTCCACTATGGCCAAGACCAAAGAGCTGTCAAAGGACACCAGAAACAAAATTGTAGACCTGCACCAAGCTGGGAAGACTGAATCTGCAATAGGTAAGCAGCTTGGTTTGAAGAAATCAACTGTGGGAGCAATTATTAGGAAATGGAAGACATACAAGACCACTGATAATCTCCCTCGATCTGGGGCTCCACGCAAGATCTCACCCCGTGGGGTCAAAATGATCACAAGAACGGTGAGCAACAATCCCAGAACCACACGGGGGGACCTAGTGAATGACCTGTAGAGAGCTGGGACCAAAGTAACAAAGCCTACCATCAGTAACACACTACGCCGCCAGGGACTCAAATCCTGCAGTGCCAGACGTGTCCCCCTGCTTAAGCCAGTACATGTCCAGGCCCGTCTGAAGTTTGCTAGAGAGCATTTGGATGATCCAGAAGAAGATTGGGAGAATGTCATATGGTCAGATGAAACCAAAATATAACTTTTTGGTAAAAACTCAACTCGTCGTGTTTGGAGGACAAAGAATGCTGAGTTGCATCCAAAGAACATCATACCTACTGTGAAGCATGGGGGTGGAAACATCATGCTTTGGGGCTGTTTTTCTGCAAAGGGACCAGGACGACTGATCCGTGTAAAGGAAAGAATGAATGGGGCCATGTATCGTGAGATTTTGAGTGAAAACCTCCTTCCATCAGCAAGGGCATTGAAGATGAAACGTGGCTGGGTCTTTCAGCATGACAATGATCCCAAACACACCGCCCGGGCAATGAAGGAGTGGCTTCGTAAGAAGCATTTCAAGGTCCTGGAGTGGCCTAGCCAGTCTCCAGATCTCAAACCCATAGAACATCTTTGGAGGGAGTTGAAAGTCCGTGTTGCCCAGCAACAGCCCCAAAACATCACTGCTCTAGAGGAGATCTGCATGGAGGAATGGGCCAAAATACCAGCAACAGTGTGTGAAAACCTTGTGAAGACTTACAGAAAACATTTGACCTCTGTCATTGCCAACAAAGGGTATATAACAAAGTATTGAGATAAACTTTTGTTATTGACCAAATACTTATTTTCCACCATAATTTGAAAATAAATTCATTAAAAATCCTACAATGTGATTTTCTGGATTCTTTCCCCTCATTTTGTCTGTTATAGTTGAAGTGTACCTATGATGAAAAGTACAGGCCTCTCTCATCTTTTTAAGTGGGAGAACTTGCACAATTGGTGGCTGACTAAATAATTTTTTGCCCCACTGTATCACCTGTCCACCTGATTGCTGATGTATGGTGAGCGTTCTGGTACAACAATAGTCGCTGTGCATCACCCAGATGGGCAATGTACAGTGGCAATAAAAAGTATGTGAACCCTTTGGAATAACCTGGACTTCTGCATTAAATGGTCATCAAATTTGAACTGATCTTCATCTAAGTCACAACAATAGACAAACCGAGTCTGCTTAACCTAATAACACACAAACAATTATACGTTTTCATGTCTTTATTGAACACACCGTGTAAACCTTCACAGTGCAGGGCGGGAAAAGTATGTGAACCCCTGGATTTAATAACTGGTTGACCCTCCTTTGGCAGCAGGTGTATGTATGGTGTAGCATCTCAATCAGGTTGAGGTCAGGACTGACTGGGTCACTCTAGAAGGTGTATTTTCTTCTGTTGAAGCCATTTTGTTGTTGATTTACTTCTGTGTTTTGGGTTGTTGTCCTGTTGCATCACTCAACTTCTGTTGAGATTCAATTAGCAAACAGATAGCCTTACATTCTCCTGCTAAATGTCTTGATAAACTTGGGAATTCATTTTCCCGTCGGTGATAGCAAGCTGTCCAAGCCATGAGGCAGCAAAGCAGCTTCAAACCATAATGCTCCCTTCACCATACTTTACAGTTGGGTTTTGATGTTGGTGTGCTGTGCCTTTTTTCTCCACACGTAGTGTTGTGTGTCCCTTCCAAACAAGTCAACTTTAGTTTCATCTGTCCTCAGAATATTTTGCCAGTATCGCTGTGGAGCATCCAGATGCTCTTTTGCGAACTTCAGATGTGCAGCAATGTTTTTTTTGACAGCAGTGGCTTCTTCCATGGTGTCCTCCCATGAACACCATTCTTGTTAGTGTTTTACGTATTGTAGACTCGTCAACAGAGATGTTAGCATGTTCGAGATTTCTGTAAGTCTTTAGCTGACACTATGATTCTTCTTAACTTCATTCAGCATTCGGCGCTGTGCTCTTGCAGTCATCTTTGCAGGACGGCCACTCCTAGGGAGAGTAGCAACAGTTCTGAACTTTCTCCATTTATAGACAATTTGTCTTACCATGAACTGATGAACATCAAGGCTTTTAGAGATACTTTTGTTACCCTTTCCAGCTTGGTGCAAGTCAACAATTCTTAATCTTGGGTCTTCTGAGATCTCTTTTGTTAGAGGCATGGTTCACATCAGGCAATGCTTCTTGTGAAAAGCAAACTCAAATTTTGTGAGTCCTTTTTTATAGGACAGGACAGCTCTAACCAACATCTCCAATCTCGCCTCAATAATTTTACTCCAGGTTAGCCGACTCCTGACTCCAATTAGCTTTTGGAGAAGTCATTAGCCTAGGGGTTCACGTATATTTTTCCAACCTACACTGTGAATGTTTAAATTATGTATGCAATATAGACAAGAAAAATACAATAATATGTGTATTATTAGTTTAAGCAGACTGCGTTTGTCTGCTGTGACTTAGATGAAGATCAGATGACATTTTATGAACAATTTATGCAGAAATCCAGATAATTCCAAAGGATTCACATACTTTTTCTTGCCACTGTACATTGATGGTGGATGAGGCGAGTTTCCCCCTACTATGTAAAGCGCCTTGAGTACCTCAGTTGGTAGAAAAGCGCTATATAAATCTAATCAATTACTATTATGATTTCTGTCCTCCACCATGTCTCATACGCTGCCCAGCATCGCGTCCCAGCCTTCTAATGTCCCTCCCCAGACCGCCTCCACGTTCACCTCCTTCTGTTCCCCGCTCTTATTCCCCCACTGGCCCTGCCTCCTACTCCTGTTGGCCAACCAGCCACCGGCTGCACACCCGCTTCCAGTTTGACCACAGCTACTCCGAGATAGCCTTTCCTTATCCCATACATTCTGCATGCCAGCCTGCCTGTATGTTTGAGTTATGACTCTCATGGAATTGAATATGTTAAAACTTCTTATGTTGAAACTTCCGCTAGCGGAACCCCTCGACAACATCCGCTGAAAACGCAGAGTGCAAAATTCAAGAATATCATACATTCACAAGTGCAATACACCAAATTAAAGCTTAACTTCTTGTTAATCTACCCATCGTGTCCGATTTAAAAAAGGCTTTACAGCGAAAGCACACCATATGATTATGTTAGGTCAGAGCCTAGTCACAAAAAAACATACAGCCATTATCCAGCCAAAGAGAGGAGTCACAAAAAGCAGAAATATAGATAAAATTAATCACTAACCTTTGATGATCTTCATCAGATGGCACTCATAGGACTTCATATTACACAATACATGTATGTTTTGTTCGATAAAGTTTATATTTATATCCAACAAAAATCTCAGTTTACATTGGCGCGTTATGTTCAGTAATGTTGTGCCTCGAAAACATCCAGCGATTTTGCAGAGAGCCACATCAATTTACAGAAATACTCATCATAAACTTTGATAAAAGATACAAGTGTTATGCACAGAATTAAAGATATACGTCTGCTTAATGCAACCGCGGTGTCAGATTTTAAAAAGCTTTACAAAAAAAGCACACCATGCAATAATCTGAGTACGGTGCTCAGACACAAGAACAAGCCATACAGATACACGCCATGTTGTGGAGTCAACAGAAGTCAGAAATAGCATTATAAATATTCACTTACCTTTGATGATCTTCATCAGAATGCACTCCCAGGAATCCCAGTTCGACAATAAGTGTTTGTTTTGTTCGATAAAGTCCATCATTTATGTCCAAGTACCTCCTTTTTGTTAGCGCGATTAATTCACAAATCCAAACTCGAGGCGCGGGCAAGTCCAGGCAAAAGTTCAGACAAAGTCCAAAAAGTTATATTACAGTTCGTAGAAACATGTCAAACGATGTATAGAATCAATCTTTAGGATGTTTTTAACATAAATCTTCAATAATGTTTCAACCGGACAATTCCTTTGTCTTTAGAAATGCAATGGAACACAGGTCGCTCTCACGGCCACGCCGTCTGCCAGACCCCTTAGTCAAACAGCTCTTATTCTCTCCCCCTTCACAGTAGAAGCCTGAAACTTTGCCTTAGGAAGTGCAATATGACCCCATTTACACTGTATATTAGAAAGGCAATGGGTTGAAAAACTACAAACCTCAGATTTCTCACTTCCTGGTTGGATTTTTCTCAGGTTTTTGCCTGCCATATGAGTTCTGTTACACTCACAGACATCATTCGAACAGTTTTAGAAACTTCAAAGTATTTTCCATCCAAATCTACTAAGCATATGCATATATTGGATTCTGGGCCTGAGTAGCAGGAAGTTTACTCTGGGCACGCTTTTCATCTGAACGTGAAAATGCTGCCCCCTATCCCAAACAGGTTTTAAGGACTTGTAAAGACTGTAAAAGAATGTTGGGCTTTTAAATTGATCCCGTTCTGACTCTTCATGTTATAGACTATAGGCCTAGTGTAATGGGTGTACAGAATAAATGTAAGTTGTAAAAGCCAATTGTTATGACATGCCTTCTCATATTATGGAATTCCAGATACATTTGGATAACAATATCCCTGAGATGAATGTTGTACATAATGTTATGGCTATGGTAGCTATAATTTGCACTTTTTGAATGAGACAATGTATTCCACTAACATTCTTTCAATAAACTTAGTTTTATTAATATTATATTCATTGTTTTTGTCTTTCCTTATCATATATAAGATTAAATGCTATTTGTAATTTTGGTGTAGATTTGTGTTTAATATTCTATCCAGATAAGAAAGTGTCTGATCCAGGAACATGCCATAGAATTATTGAAAAATACGATCGGTCCCGAAAACAGCTGTAAGAGCTGTTCACAGTAAGAGGTATTTCTATTCTGATTTCAGATGTTCAATCATTACCAAACAAGGAACAGTCAGAATGATTTCACTTCTCTATATTCATTAGAAAGTTGTAAATGGCAGTTGTTTAGATTTATTTTTTGATTTTCACAGGTGTTTTCTTAACTGATTGGATTGATGGGGTGCTACTATATGTCATCATTTTTTCTCAGCTTTCTAAATATACACTTAGGTTGGGGTCATTAAAACTCGTTTTTCAACCACTCCACAATTTTCTTGTTAACCAACTATAGTTTTGGCAAGTTGGTTAGGACATCTACTTTGTGCATGACACAAGTAATTTATTTATTATTTCACTTATAATTCACTGTATCATAATTCCAGTGGGTCAGATGTTAACATACACTAAGTTGACTGTGCCTTTAAACAGCTTGGAAAATTCCAGAGAATTATGTCATGGCTTTAGAAGCTTCTGATAGGCTAATTGACATAAATTGAGTCAATTGGAGGTGTACTTGTGGATGTATTTCAAGGCCTACCTTCAAACTCAGTGCCTCTTTGCTTGACATCATGGGAAAATCAAAAGAAAATCAGCCAAGACCTCAGAAAATTGTAGACCTCCACAAGTCTGGTTTATCATTGGGAGCAATTTCCAAATGCCTGAAGGTACCACGTTCATCTGTACAAACAATAGTACGGAAGTATAAACACCATGGGACCACACAGCCGTCATACCGCTCAGGAAGAAGACGCATTCTGTCTCCTAGAAATTAATGTATTTTGGTTCGAAAAGTGCAAATCAATCCCAGAACAACAGCAAAGGACCTTGTGAAGATTCCCCCTATTTGGGGATATATTAAAGCAACATCTCAAGACATCAGTCAGGAAGTTGAAGCTTGGTCGCAAATGGGTCTTCCAAACGGACAATGACCCCAAGCATACTTCCAAAGTTGTGGCAATATGGCTTAAGGACAACAAAGTCAAGGTATTGGAGTGGCGATCACAAAACCTTGACCTCAATCCCATAGAAAATTTGTGGGCAGAACTGAAAAAGAGTGTGCGAGCAAGGAGGCCTACAAACCTGACTCATTTACTTACACCTGCTATGTCAGGAGGAATGAGCCAAAATTCACCCAACTTATTGTGGGAAACTTCTGACCAACTGAATGTGATGAAATAAATAAAATAAAGTGAATAACTTCAGAACTCTGGCCACTGGTGCGGGATGGAATGAGCGGGCCCTGATCGACCACTACAGGTATAGTTTACGAGAGGACGTTCGTAGGGAGCTAGCCTGCAGGGACACCACTCTCAACCTGGACCAGCTGGTGGACTTGTTTATCCGGCTGGATAACCTGTTGGACACCCGCGGACGTCCGGATCGGGGTCCGTCCGTTCCATCCCCCAGCACCTTGGATCCAACACCGATGGAGTTTGGAGGGACTGCTATTAGGGGGGCCGGAGGGGGGACCATTCCCTGCACCAGCTGTGGCCGCAGAGGGCACACTGCTGGTCGGTGCTGGGGTGGTTCTCCAGGAAGTCGAGGTAGCAGGCGGAGCACTGGTGGGCCATCCCAGGTGAGTAGGCACACAACTCACCCAGAGCCCCCTGTTGCACACATGTGGTTACCTATAGAATTTCCTGAGTTTTCCCCGCATTCCCAGCATAAGGCGCTAGTAGATTCAGGCGCAGCTGGGAACTTTATTGACCGCTCCTTGGCACATAGATTAGGGATCCCAATTATTCCTGTTGATGTTCCCTTCCCTGTACATGCATTAGATAGTCGTCCTTTGGGGTCGGGGCTAATTAGGGAGGTCAAAGCTCCCATTACTATGATAACGCAGGGGGTCACGAGGAGAGAATTAGTCTCTTCCTGATCGACTCTCCTGCGTTTCCTGTTGTGTTGGGCCTTCCCTGGTTGGCCTCTCATGATCCTACTATTTCGTGGCAACAGAGGGCTCTCAAGGGATGGTCCTGTCAGTGTTCAGGGAGATGTGTAGGTGTTTCCTTAGGTGCCACTACGGTGGAAAGTCCAAACCAGGTTTCCACATTCCCCCCGAATATGCCGATTTGGCACTCGCCTTCTGTAAAAAGAAGGCGACTCAATTACCACTCCATCAACAGGGGGATTGTGCGATAAATCTCCTGGTAGGCGCTGCACTTCCCAGGAGTCATGTGTATCCTCTGTCACAGGAGGAGACGGCGACTATGGAAACATATGTCACCGAATCTCTGGGACAGGGATACATTCGGCCTTCCACTTCACCTGTCTCCTCGAGTTTCTTTTTTGTGAAGAAGAAGGATGGAGGTTTACGCCCGTGTATTGACTATCGAGGTTTAAATCAGATTACGGTAAAATACAGTTACCCGCTACCTCTCATCGCCAGTATGACAGAGTCATTGCACGGGGCGCGCTTCTTCACAAAATTGGACCTCAGGAGCGCTTACAACCTGGTGCGTGTCCGGGGAGGGGATGAGTGGAAGACGGCATTTAGCACCACTATGGGCACTATGAGTACCTCGTCATGCCGTGTGGGTTAATGAATGCTCCATCAGTCTTCCAATCCTTTGTGGATGTGATTTTCAGGGACCTGCACTGGCAGGATGTAGTGGTGTATAAAGATGACATTCTAATATACTCCGCTACCTGCGCCGAGCATGTGTCCCTTGTGCGCAGGGTGCTTGGTCGACTGTTGGAGCATGACCTATACGTCAAGGCGGAGAAATGTCTGTTCTTCCAACAGTCCGTCTCCTTCCTAGGGTACCGCTTTCCGCGTCAGGGGTGGAGATGGAAAATGACCACATTTCAGCCGTGTGTAATTGGCCGACTACAACCACGGTAAAGGAGGTGCAGCGGTTCTTAGGGTTTGCCAACTACTACCGGAGGTTTATCCGGGGTTTTGGTCAGGTAGCGGCTCCCATTACCTCCTTGCTGAAGCGGGGACGGGTGCGACTGCAGTGGTCAGCTGAGGCGGACAAGGGACGGCTCCCGTGCTGGCGCATCCTGATCCCTCCTTAGCGTTCATAGTGGAGGTGGACACATCCAAGGCTGGAATAGGGGCTGTGCTATCTCAGCGCTCGGGTACGCCACTAAAGCTCCACCCCTGGGCTTTCTTTTCAAAGAAACTCAGCCCGGCAGAGCGAAACTATGATGTGGGGGACAGGGAGCTGTTGGCTGTTGTCGGGGCCCTGAAGGCGTGGAGACATTGGCTTGAGGGGGCTAGACACCCTTTCCTCATTTGGACTGACCACCGAAATCTGGAGTACATTCAGGCAGCGAGGAGAATGAACCCTCGTCAGGCAAGGTGGGCCATGTTTTTCACACGCTTTGTTTTCACCCTATCCTACAAACCAGGTTCCCAGAACATTAAGGCAGACGCACTGTCCCGGCTGTATGATACAGAGGAGCGGTCCACGGATCCCCCTCCCATAATTCCAGCTTCTTGCCTGGTGGCACCGGTGGTATGGGAGGTGGACACGGACGTCGAGCGGGCGTCACGTGCAGAGCCCACTCCGCCTCAGTGTCCATTTGGGCGTCTGTACATTCCGTTTGATGTCCGCGATCGTTTGATCTGTTGGGCTCACACGTCACCCTCCTCTGGTCATCCTGGCATCGGTCGGACGGTGTGCTGCCTTGCTGGGAAGTACTGGTGGCCCACTTTAGCTAAGGACATGAGGGTTTATGTTTTCTCCTGTTCGGTATGCGCACAGTGCAAGGCACCTAGACATCTGCCCAGAGGGAAATTACAACCCCTTCCCGTTCCACAACGACTGTGGTCACACCTATCGGTGGATTTCGTGACGGATCTTCCCCGTCGCGGGGTAACACCATGATCCTAGTCGTTGTGGATTGGTTTTCTAAGTCCTGCTGTCTCCTTCCTTTGCCCGATCTCCCTACGGCTCTACAAACTGCGGAGGCCCTGTTCACCCACGTATTCCGCCACTACGGGGTGCCTGAGGATATAGTTTCTGATCGGGGTCCCCAATTCACGTCTAGAGTCTGGAGGGCGTTTATGGAACGCCTGGGGGTCTTGGTCAGTCTTACCTCAGGTTTCCACCCCGAGAATAACGGGCAGGTGGAGAGAGTCAACCAGGATATGGGTAGGTTTCTGCGGTCCTATTGCCAGGACCGGCTGGGGGAGTGGGCGGTTTTCATCCAATGGGCTTAGATGGACCAAAACTTCCTCCGCCACTCCTCTACCAACCTATCACCGTTTCAGTGTGTGCTGGGTTATCAGCCGGTCCTGGCACCATGGCATCAGAGCCAGATCGAGGCTCCTGCGGTGGATGACTGGTTTCGGCACTCGGAGGAGACATGGAACGCTGCCCATGTGCGGCTACAACGGGCCGTCAGGCCGCAGTGAGGCCCCGGATCGGGTCTGGCTCTCAACCCGAAACCTGCCGCTTCACCTGCCCTGCCGTAAGGTGTGTCCGCGGTTTGTGGGGCCATTTAAAGTCCTGAGGAGACTGAACAAGGTTTGTTATAGGTTACAACTCCCCCCTGATTATCGTATTAACCCCTCGTTCCATGTGTCTCTCCTCAGGCCGGTGGTGGCTGGTCCGCTCCAGCAGTCGGAGGTGCGGGAGGTTCCTCCGCCCCCTCCGCCCCCTCTGGACATCGAGGGGGTCCTGGCATATACCGTACGAGCCATCATGGACTCAAGGCGTCGGGCGAGGGGCCTTCAGTACCTCGTGGAGTGGGAGGGGTACGGCCTGGAGGAGAGATGCTGGGTACCTGGAGGAGTTCACCATCTCCACCCGGATCGCCCTGCGTTCCGTCCTCCAGGTTGTCCCCGAGGCCGGTGTCGGCGCGCTGCTAGAGCCGCGCTTCAAGGGGGGGGGGCGGGGTGTGGTACTGTCACAACTTCCGCCGAAGTCGGTCCCTCTCCTTGTTCGGGTGGCGTTCGCCGATCGACGTCACTGGCTTTCTAGTCACCACCGATCCATGTTTCATTTTCGTTTTGTTTTGTCTGTATTACACACACCTGGTTTCAATTCCCTTATCATGTTCCTTATTTAACCCTCTGGCATACCTTTCTGTTCTGTCCGTGATTGTTGATGTCTTAGTGGTTCGTGTAGGTGTTATTCTGTCTGTATTTTCCTTATTGGAATATTGCTTGCCTTTTTTGTGAGTAAACTCAGTTGTTTTGCTCAAACCTGTGTCCTGCGCCTGACTCCGCTACATCTCTGCACCCAATCGCTGACACACTCCTGTGTTCCAATGGCACATTGTGTTAGCTAATCTAAGTTAATCATTTTAAAAGGCTAATTGATCATTAGAAAACCCTTTTGCAATTATGTGAGCACAGCTGAAAACTGTTGTCCTGACTAAAGAAGCAATAAAACTGGCCTTCTTTAGACTAGTTGAGTATCTGTGGCATCAGCATTTGTGGGTTTGATTACAGGCTTACATGGCCAGAAACAAAGACCTTTCTTCTGAAACTCGTCAGTCTATTCTTGTTCTGAGAAATGAAGGCTATTCCATGCGAGAAATTAACAAGAAACTGAAGACCTCTTACAACGCTGTGCACTACTCCCTTTACAGAACAGCACAAACTGGCCCTAACCAGAATAGAAAGAGGAGTGGAAGGCCCAGGTGCACAACTGAGCAAGAGCAGAAGTACATTAGAGTGTCTAGTTTGAGAAACAGACGCCTCACAAGTCCTCAACTGGCAGCTTCATTAAATAAACTCAGCAAAAAAAGAAATGTCCCCTTTTCAGGACCCTGTCTTTCAAAGATAATTCGTAAAAATCCAAATAACTTCACAGATCTTCATTGTAAAGGGTTTAACCACTATTTCCCATGCTTGTTCAATGAACCATAAACAACTAATGAACATGCACCTGTGGAATGGTCGTTAAGACACTAACATCTTACAGACGGTAGGCAATTAAGGTCACAGCTATGAAAACGTAGGACACTAAAGAGGCCTTTCTACTGACTCTGAAAAACACCAAAAGAAGGATGCCCAGGGTCCCTGCTCATCTGCGTGTACGTGCCTTAGGCATGCTGCAAGGAGGCATGAGGACTGCAGATGTGGCCAGGGCAATAAATTGCAATGCTCGTACTGTGAGACGCCTATGACAGCGCTACAGGGAGACAGGACGGACAGCTGATCGTCCTCGCAGTGGCAGACCATGTGTAACAACACCTGCACAGGATTGGTACATCCGAACATCACACCTGTTGGACAAGTACAGGATGGCAACAACAACTGTCCGAGGTACACCAGGAACGCACAATCCCTCCATCGGTGCTCAGACTGTCCGCAATAGGATTAGAGAGGCTGGACTGAGGGCTTGTAGGCCTAATGTAAGGCAGGTCCTCACCAGACATCACCGGTAACAACGTTGCCTATGGGCACAAACCCACCGTTGCTGGACCAGACAGGACTGGCAAAAAGTGCTCTTCACTGACGAGTCGCGGTTTTGTCTCACCAGGGGTGATGGTCGGATTGGCGTTTATCTTCGAAGGAATGAGCGTTACACTGAAGTCTGTACTCTGGAGCGGGATAGATTTGGAGGTGAGGGTCCGTCATGGTCTGGGGCGGTGTGTCACAGCATCATCGAACTGAGCTTGTTGTCATTGCAGGCAATCTCAACGCTGTGTGTTACAGGGAAGACATCTTCCTCCCTCATGTGGTACCCTTCCTGCAGGCTCATCCTGATATGATCTTTCAGCATGACAATGCAACCAGCCATACTGCTTGTTCTGTGTGTGATTTCCTGCAAGACAGGAATGACAGTGTTCTGCCATGGCCAGCGAAGATAACGGATCTCAATCCCATTGAGAACGTCTAGGACCTGTTGGATCAGAGGATGAGGGCTAGGGCCATTCCACCCAGAAATGTCCGGGAACTTGCAGGTGCCTTGGTGGAAGAGTGGGGTAACGTCTCAGAGCAAGAACGGGCAAATCTGGTGCAGTCCATGAGGAGGAGATGCACTGCAGTACTTAATGCAGCTGGTGGCCACACCAGATACTGACTGTTTCTTATTGTTTTGACCCCCCTCTTTGTTCAGGGACACATTCTTCCATTTCTGTTAGTCACATGTCTGTGGAACTTGTTCAGTTGATGTCTCAGTTGTTGAATCTTATGTTCATACAAATATTTACACATGTTAAGTTTGCAGTTGACAGTGAGAGGACGTTTCTTTTTTTGCTGAGTTTAGTACCCGCAAAACACCAGTCTCAATGTCAACAGCGAAGAGGCGACTCCGGGATGCTGGCCTTCTAGGCAGAGTTCCTCTGTCCAGTGTCTGTGTTCTTTTGCCCATCTTAATCTTTTCTTTTAATTGGCCAGTCTGAGATATGGCTTTTTCTTTGCAACTCTGCCTAGAAGCCCAGAGGTATTTTGTGGGTACTGTTAAATGAAGCTGCCAAACTTCTTCTTATTGGTGTCCTTCAGTAGTGGTTTCTTTGCAGCAATTTGACCATGAAGGCCTGATTCACACAGTCTCTTATGAACAGTTGGTGTTGAGATCTGCCTGTTATTTGAACTCTGTGAAGCATTTATTTATTTATCCTCGGCAGTAGAGGTAACTCTGGGTCCTCCATTCCTGTGGCGGTCCTCATGAGAGACAGTTTCATCATAGCTCTTGATGGTTTTTGCAACTGCACTTGAAGAAACTTTCGAAGTTCTTGAAAAAGTCTGGATTGACTGACCTTTATGTCTTAAAGTAATGATGGACTGTCGTTTCTCTTTGCTTATTTGAGCTGTTTTTGCCATAATATGGACTTGGTATTTTCCCAAATAGGGCTATCTTCTGTATACCTTGTCACAACACAACTGATTGGCTCAAACGCATTAAGAAGGAAATTCCAAATTGATGCAGACAATTATATTGATGGAAGCAACAATCTATCCACAATATTAAAGCTGATCCACCCCTTAATTTTAAATTATTATTATTATTTTTTCTTTAAATATGAAATTCCACAAATTAACTTTAACAAGGCACACCTGTTAATTGAAATGCATTCCAGGTGAATACCTCATGAAGCTGGTTGAGAGAATGACAAGTGTGCAAAGCTGTCAAGGCAAAGGGTGGCTATTTGAAGAATCTCAAATATAAAATATATTTTGATTTGTTTAGCACATTTTTGGTTACTACATGATTCCATATGTGTTATTTCAGTGTTGTTGTTTTCACTATTATTCTACAGTGTAGAAAAATAGTAAAAATAAAGAAAAACCCTTGAATGAGTAGATGTTCTAAAACTTTTGACCGGTAGAATATATATATTTTGTGTTTTCATATATGGTTTTACACCAGCAAATTATACTCATTAATGCAAGTAGAGGTCATGGTCCAGCAAGAAATTGAACATTCCGTCAAGGCTGGAAAGGGTTAACCTAATGATGCTCGTTCATGATTGTTTTAATCTTGTCTAGAGTAATGACATAGTCAACTGCTGAGGAAGAATAGATTCTGCCAGATCATCCTATACATAACCACTGTTTGTACTTATATAAATTTTTTCACAACAGTTGGGTAAACTGCATTTGCATTTACCCTCCACCACTTATCGACGTTTTCATATAAGAAACAGGAATTCCAGATCGTTTGTTTTGAAATGGCTCTCAGGTTGATGAGAGAATGGCCAGACTGCTGTTATTGATAAACTTTCAGGAAAATGTACGTTAGTATCTTTCCATCTGTCTAGTAGGAGTATTTGGAAAACAGAAAGGAAAACGCTATACACTGCTGCTGAAGCTCACAGGTGATATTTATGTACATCGTTTCGACCCTTAGGTCTTCATTAGGCATCCATAATCCAGGTGGGGGTGGAAGGACCTATATAAAGGGGCAGTACTCAGTGACATCACTTCCTGAAACAGGAGGTATAAAATGTATAACATAGTTTCACAATATTAACATTCAATGTATCAAAATATATTGATCACATTCTCTGTGTATGATCATATTTATAGTAATATACATACACATACAATATTACATTAGGATAAAAAAATATATATATTTAGACAATTTAAAACGGTTTCAAGTCAAACTCCTCGTTAAGGCCAAGAGGAGACCGTGTGTTCAGCCTGTAGATCCAGAAATATTCCCTTTGAAGAAGTTTCCTCTCAATGTCTCCTCCCCTGCATGACATCTTGACTATTTCTATTCCAATGTATCTCAGAGAGCTAATAGGATGTCCAGCTTGTACAAAATGAGAAGCAACCGGATTTTTTGTCTCACCTGTCCATATATTGCTGCGGTGCTCACTGATCCTTGTCTTAAGGCTTCTACAGGTTTTCCCTATGTAAGACAGACCGCAAGGACATTTCAATATGTAAATAACATTGGTGGACACGCAGGTAATCAGGCCCTTGATCTTAAATCTTTTTCCTGTGCAGGGGGGTGGAGTGGTGTAAATTAGTTGCATTTGTACGTAAAGCTGCATTGAGTACATTGGCCATATTTGTAATTACCCTCCGGAACCTTGTCCAAAAAGGTTTCCCTTTTCTCTGGTGGGTAATCAGATTAAACCACAATATCTCTCATGTTTGGGGGTATTTTAAAAACCATACGTGGGGGATATTTAAAAATGGGTTTCAATTGAGGGTCAGAATCAATAATGTACCAGTGCTTCCTGATAATGTCCTTAAATGTCTTCCCCAATGGTAAGTATTGGGTAAAGCATGATGGGACATGTCCTGCTTTTTCTTTTAGGCTTCCCAACAGTGTTAGTCCTTCAAAACGATGATTGGCATGTTTTACCCAATTGTCTTTGTACCCCCTTTCCTTAAATCTTCACGGGAGGGCCGTGGTCTGTTTTTGATAAGCAGCATGCGAGCTGCATATTCTTCTGATACGATTGAATTGACTTACAGAGAGACTTTTAATAAGTGGACGTGGATGAAAGCTGTCACCTCTAAGGAGGGTATTTCCTGTCTGTAGGTTTCCTATAGAGATCTGTAGAGAGGGAGGTTTTGTCCTTAAAACCTCTCTGGGATATGTGGGACGGTAGTGTCCCACTTGGCCAATAGCCTGGGAAAATGTAGAGCGCCAAATTCAAAAAAATGATATAAAATCAAACTTTCATTAAATCACACATGTAAGATACCAAATTAAAGCTACACTCGTTGTGAATCCAGCCAACATGTCAGATTTCAAAAAGGCTTTTCGGCGAAAGCATAAGATGCTATTATTTGATGATAGCACAACAGTAAACAAAGAGAGTAGCATATTTCAACACTGCAGGCACGACACAAAATGCAGAAATAAAATATAAATCATGCCTTACCTTTGACGAGATTCTTTTGTTGGCACTCCAATATGTCCCATAAACAACATCACAAATGGTCCTTTTGTTCGATTAATTCCGTCCATATATATCCAAATTGTCCATTTATTTGGCGCGTTTGATCCAGAAAAAAACAGCTTTCAATTTTCGCAACGTCACTACAAAATATCTCAAAAATGACCTCTAAACTTTGCCAAAACATTTCAAACTACTTTTGTAATACAACTTAAGGTATTTGTAAACGTTGATAATCGATCAAATTGAAGACGGGCCTATCTGTGTTCAATACAGGAGATCAACAAAATAAAGCTACTTTTCGAGTCTTGCGCAACTCTCAAACAGTACACATGACGTTACACTGTTTCCAGATGGCCTTACTTCTTCATTGCACAAAGGAATAACCTCAACCTATTTCCAAAGACTGGTGCATCCAGTGGAAGCGGTAGGAACTGAAAACAGGGTGATTAGGGTGATTAGAAAAACTCATTGAACAGACAGTGACCTAAAATTGAAAAAAAAATGAATGGTTAGACCTCGGGGTTTTGTTATACTTACAGACATGATTCAAACAGTTTTAGAAACTTCTGAGTGTTTTCTATCCAAAGCTACTAATAATATGCATATCTCATATATCTGGTGATGAGTAGAAGGAAGTTGAAATTGGGCACGCTATTTATCCAAAAGTGAAAATGCTGCCCCCTATCCTAGAGAAGTTTTAATAACCATCACAACAAGAAAACTGATGTGTGATTGGTTATAGTTAATGGTTAAGTGAAGGTGTTCGTT
This sequence comes from Salvelinus alpinus, assembly GCF_045679555.1. Lineage (NCBI taxonomy): Eukaryota > Metazoa > Chordata > Actinopteri > Salmoniformes > Salmonidae > Salvelinus > Salvelinus alpinus. Next base: position 31,218,275 of record NC_092088.1, read on the forward strand.
CAGAGTTTAGATAAGCATGGAATTCCAAAAGTTGTTCCTGTGTGCCTGTATAGATCACGAAAATGTCATCCAAATATCTCTGAATATTGGAGAGAAAAGGATTAAGGCCTGGATTCAGCACCATCTATTTCAGAGTATTTCTCATCCATTTTCACCTAATGATGCTGACACATTGTTGTTTGAAACTTTACTTTCATATCAACGAGTGGTCAGTAGTTGTGTGGTTTTGGTCAGGAGTTATGTTCAGTAGATATGTGGTTGTGACAGTACTTGTCAGTACTTGTGGTCAGTAGTTGCAGTCATTACTTTTGGTCAGTAGTTTTGTGGTTGTGGTCAGTAGTTGCAGTCATTGGTTGTGGTCAGTAGTTGCAGCCATTACTTGTGGTCAGTAGTTGTGATCAGCAGTTGTTTGGTTGTGGTCAGTAGTGGTAGCCAGGCGTTATTGTCTGTAGGTGTGTAGTTGTGCTCTGTAGTTGTGTGCTCAGTAGTTGTGTGGTTGGGGTCAGTAGTTGTGTACTTGTGGTCAGTAGTTCCAGTCAGTCATTGCATGGTTGTGGTCAGCAGTTATGGTCAGGAGTTGTGGCCAGTAGTTTTATGGTCCGTAATTGTGTGGTTGTGGTCAGTAGTTGTATGGTTCAGTAGTGGTGGTCAGACGTTATGTGGTTGTGGTCAGTAGTTGTGTGATTATGGTCAGTAGGTTAGGTCCTTAGTTATGGTCAGTATTTATTGTCAGGAGTTGTGGTCATTAGCTGTGTTCTGTAGTTGTGGTCAGGAGTTGTGTAGTTGTCAGTAATTCTGGTCAGTAATTGTGGTTAGGGCTGTTATGGTGACCGTATTATTGCCACACCGGCGGTCACGAGTCATGATCCCAGTCAAATTCCACGTGACCGTTTAGTCACAGTAATTAGGCTTCTCCTAGCTCTGATGCTTGCTAACTGCCTGATACTCAGGACTCTATTGTCCCTCTAATCACTCGGATAGCCTAGGTTGGCTCCTCAACTACAATACATTTTGAGTGCAACGTACAGCAATGCTGCAGTCAACCGCACCGGTGATCCATACAATGCAAAAAATGAAAAACATGGTTTACGTGTAAATGTTACAACAACCTATAGTTAAATCTTCGTTATTTGGAGTCATTAAATACTTATTGATTAGGGTTGCAGAATAGTATGCACATCTGCAAGTATAGCAGCAAAGGCTGGACAAATATCTCATACAAAAAAGATAACATGTTAAAACGCTATATACAGCATCATATGTACATAACTGGACATTATAAAGGGCCATATTTTTTCAAATAAAACAATGGCCAGTGTTGGTCGCAGTTGCACATGTGTTTGTAAAAGCAAATAGGCTATGTCTGCAAATTCATTTTTTTCAATATGGCCATGCGCTGTTTGAGTTTGAAACCCCTGGGTTAGCGTATCTATTTATGTAACTAGCTATTTATTTAGCAAGCTAAAAACACGGAGCCTAACGTAAGCTACAGTAGTTAGCTGCTGGGAGGATGTCATGACATTGGAGTGGGTGAGTTACCAATTTTTTCCCATCATATCATTTTTCATTGGCAACAACTAGAGATGCTGTAGGTGTCATTTGGTTAGCTAGCAAGAAATGTGAATTGCTTTGCTAAGCTAGCTGAACTTGAACGACTGTTGTCCACAGTTAGCATATCTCTTAATTGTCAATCAAATGTATTAGGCATCTATCAAATGGGACGGCAGGCATAGGTAAACTGCAGAAGGACGAGCAGGCTACTATTCCCCATCGTTTATCGGTGCAATTTTGACGGCCAACTAGCTTAACAGGTTTGAGTGTTTATCTAATGTTCCCTCGTTAGATTTTAGCTCATCTTAACTATGCAGATTTGAAAAGCAGAGAACTGCAGAAGTAGAGGAAGATTTCAGATGTTTAAACTTTTTGTCTAAGTTGTTGACAAAGTGGTCAAAGTAGCTGATTTGTGTCAAAAGTTGCATTGTTACATTTACAGTGAATGGAATGTTGAAAGTGATGACTTCACAATGGGGCCTTTAAGAATGTTGAGGAAATTACATGAAAGTCGATGGAGGACAAAAACAACAAAAAGCGTACAAAATACAAAAGATATCAAAAAGTCAAACAAGATTTTTAATCCGGAACGGTCTACACGTTTTGAAGTTAAATGACGTTTCTAGCTCAAACGGTGTAAAAGTAGCGTGCCAAATGATAAATAACTTTAAGAAGTACAGTATGGTCAAAGACGCAGACACACAGGTTCCCAACTGGGCACACTGGTTGAAATCAATGTTGTTTCAAAATAAATTAAATGTTATTTTTCACGTGTCGAATACAACAGCTGTAGCCTTTAACGTGAAGCCCTTACTTACGAGCCCTTTCCCAACAATGCAGCGTTAAAAAGTAAGTAACGTAATATACTGATCAAAAATATAAACTCAACATGCAAAAATGTCAAAGATTTTACTGAGTTACAGTTCATATAAGGAAATAAATCAAATAAATCCGTAAGGCCCTAATCTATGGATTTCACGACTGGGCATAGGCCCACCCACTTGGGAGCCAGGCCCAGCGAAACAGAATTCATTTTTCCACACAAAAGGAATTTAATACAGACAGAAAGTCAATTTCATCAGCTGTCCGGGTGGTGTCAGACGATCCCGCAGGTGAAGAAGCCGGATGTGGAGGTCTTGGGCTGGCATGGTTACACATGGTCTGCGGTTGTGAGGCCGGTTGGACATACTGCCAAATACTCTAAAACCACATTGGAGGTGGCTTATGGTAGAGAAATTAACATTAAATTATCTGGTAACAGCTCTGGTGGACATTCCTGTAGTCAGCATGCCAATTGCATGTTCCTTTAAAACTTGAGACATCTGTGGAATTGTGTTGTGTGACAAAACTGCACATTTTAGAGCACAAGGTGCACCTGTATAATGACCATGCAGTTTTAACAGCTTTTTGATAGGCCACACCTGTCAGGCAAAGGAGAAATACTCACTAAAAGGGATGAAACACTTTTTGTGCACAACATTTGAGATAAATAAGCTTTTTTGTGTTTATGGAACATTTCTGGGCTCTTATTTCAGCTCATGAAACATGGGACCAACACTTTGCACGTTTATAAGTTTAGGAGTAGAAATGTGCTAAACAAGTCACAATATAAGTTTCAGGGACTCACTGTGTGCAATAATAGTGTTTAACATGATGTACCCAACACATAAGGTCCCTCAGTCGAGCAGTGCATTTCAAACACAGATTCAACCACAAAGACCAGGGAGGTTTTCCAACACCTCGCAAAGGGCACCTATTGGTAGATGAGTAAAAATTGAAAAAGCAGACATTGAACATGCCTTTGAGCATGGTGAAGTTATTAATTACAATTTGGTATCAATACACTCAGTCACCACAAAGATACTGGCGTCCTTCCTAATTCAGTTGGAAGGAAAGCGCTCAGGGAATTCACCACGAGGCCAATGGTGACATAAACAGTTAGAGTTTAATGGACGTTACAGGAGAAAACTGAGGCTGGATCAACAACATTTTAGATACTCCACAATACTAACCTAAATGAAAAGAAAAGAAGGAAGCTTGTACATAATAAAAATATTCAAAAACATGCATCCTGTTTGCAACAAGGCACTAACGTAAAACTGTAAAAAATGTAGCAAAGAAATGTTGTTTGGCGCAAATCCAACATCACTGAGTACCACTCTCCATATTTTTAAACATGGTGGATGCTGTATCATGTTATGGGTATGCTTGTTATCGGCAAGGACAATAATGTTTTTAAACTTATTTTTATGAAAATAAACAGAATAGAGCTAAGCACAGGCAAAATACAAGACCAAAACCTGGTTCAGTCTGCTTTCCAGCAGACAGTGGGAGACAAATTCACCTTTCAGCAGGACAATGAACTTAAACACAAGGCCAAATATACAGTGCATTCGGAAAGTATTCAGAGCCCTTGACGGTTTGCACCTTTAATTACGTTATAGCCTTATTCTAGAATGGATTAAATGATATTTTCCCTCATCAATCTACACACAACACTTCATAATGACTGGGTTTTAGAAATGTTTGCAAATGTATTACAAATAAAAAACTGAAATATCACATTTACATAAGTATTCAGACCCTTTACTCAGTACTTTGTTGAAGTACCTTTGGCAGCGATTACAGCCTCGAGTCTTCTTGGTTATGACGCCACAAGCTTGGCACACGTGTAATTGGGGACTTTCTCCCATTCTTCTCTGCAGATCCTCTCAAGCTCTGTTAGGTTGGATGTGGAGCATCGCTGCACAGCTATTTTCTGGTCTCTCCAGAGATGTTTGATCGGATTCAAGTCGGGGCACTGGCTGGGCCACTCAAGGACATTCAGAGATTTGTCCCGAAGCCATTCTTGCGTTGTCTTGGCTATATGCTGTCATGACGTTGGCCTGGGGGTAGGTTTATGACAGTCATAAATACCTCTTTCCCCCTTTTTCCCTCTCCCTACCATACTGATGTGACATAAGAAAACCCCTTGGTTAACATAGAGATTCTGGGAACATCAGAAGTTGGGGGGAAATGAACTATATTCTGGTAATCCGACCAACTGAACATATGCGGTGGTACTTAAGGTATATGATGTCAGTTCGGTTGTCATCTGAGACATTCTCATCAATGATAAGATGACAAACTCCACAATGGAAAGTCTATACATCAGAGTTATCAGATTCACATGGAATTGTTGTTTAATTTAAATGTTTGAATATGAAATTATTTGTGATGGGATGAAATGTGATTTTTGCTTCTAAAATGTGAGATGTGGGTTTTCATAAGTTAGGGCTGCTCACTCAGTGGCCCGCCCACGTGAAGAGACAGGTTGTAACCTTTTCACACACCCCCTTTTCCTTCCTATATAAGCTCTTGACTACAACATAACTATCTGTTCCGAGGATATGAGGGTGACGATCCCATGTCAGAATGGTTCAGATAATAACTACAGAACTAAGCCAACATCAGCATGAACTTTGTGAATGGTATGAACTTTGTGAATGGTATGAACTTTGAACTCGTATTCACTACAGAAGTTATACCTCCTAGCCGTTGAGTTAGCAACAGCTGCTACAAACGCAGGTTAGGAAGGACAGTCAGAGTATCCCGTCTACTACACAACGACGTTACTACAACGTATCCAGTGACCACCAGAGTCATTCTTCAAAGGACAGAGGACTCGGTTTGGCAACACGGTCTTCCATCTACCACCAACCTACTGAAGCGCAGCCCAGAGTAAATATTTATTGCATTTTCCTTTTCCAAATGGGCGGTAATTTAGAATGCATAAGATAATGTATTTACAATAGCACAGCTTCGCCTCTGTTCCAGTCTCCCGCTCTTTTACGAAAACCCAGCCCCCTTTCCTTTGTGTAACAAGCTGTCATATCTGTTCCGCCCGCTAGGGACGTTTTCCTTTATGACGGCAATTTGTAATCAAGTTATGATTTAATTGTGTATGTGTGATTCTGTGTGATTAGTTAGGTATTTAGTAAACAAATAATTAAACCCAATTTTGTATTGCTGATTCAACTTGTTAGCCAGGATTCTTGCAGATAACCAAGAATTTACAACTTTCAGAATATGAGACTGAAGAAAGATGACGATGTTGACTGCTATTGATGTAAAATATTGCTAAATCTTTAAGAGTTTATTCGGAAGATAACGGCTCTATAAATATTATTTTGTGGTGCCCGACTCTCTAGTTAATTACATGTACCCGATTAGCTCAATCAGGTGATATTAATTACGGAGAAAGTATTTTATAGAATAGCATGTCATAGCAATTAATCCGGCATAGCCAAAGACACGACATATGCTTAGGGTCGTTGTCCTGTTGGAAGGTGAGCCGTCGCCCTAGTCTGAGGTCCTGAGCGCTCTGGACCAGGTTTTAATCAAGGCTCTTTCTGTACTTTGCTCCATTCTTCTTTCCCTCGATCATGACGTGTCTCCCAGTCTCTGCCGCTGAAAAATATCCCCACAGCATGATGCTGTCACCACCATGCTTAATCACAGGGATGGTGCCAGGTTTCCTCCAGACGTGACGCTTGGAATTCAGGCCACAGTTAAATCTTGTTTTTCATGGTCAGAGTCCTTTAGATGCCTTTTGGCAAACTCCAAGTGGGCTGTCATGTGCATTTTACTGAAGAGTTTATTGTCGTCTGGCCACTCTACCATAAAGGCCTGATTGGTGGATTGCTGCAGAGATGGTTGTCCTTCTGGAAGGTTCTCCCATCTCCACAGAGGAACTCTGGAGTTCTGTCAGAGTGACCATTGGGTTCTTGGTCACCTCACTGACAAAAGCCCTTCTCCCCCGATTGCTCAGTGGTTCCAAACTTCTTTCATTTAAGAATGATGTAGGCCACTGTGTTCTTGGGGACCTTCAAGGCTGCATACATTTTTGGAACCCTTCCGCAAATCTGTGCCTCGACACAATCCTGTCTCAGAGCTCTACAGACAATTCCTTCGACCTCATGGCTTGGTTTTTGCTCTGACAGCTGTGGGACCTTATATAGACAGGTGTGTGCCTTTGTAAATCATGTCCATTCAATTGAATTTACCACAGGTGGACTGTCAAGGATGATCAATGGAAACAGGATGCATCTGAGCTCAATTTCACATCTCATAGCAAAGGGTCTGAATACTTAAGTAAATAAGCGGTTAATTTTTAATACATTTGCAAACATTTCTAAAACCTGTTTTCCCTTTTTCATTATGGGGTATTGTGTGTAGATTGATTAAATAAACAATTTTCCTCATCAATTTTAGAATACGGCTGTAACATAAAATGTGGAAAAAGTCCAGGGGTCTGAATACTTCCATTTTGTTCAGTGTTTATCTTCAGTGATGAGTTTGGAGGATTAAAGTTGTTGTTGCACTAATGCTCTAGCACTAATGCTCCTGCAAGCAAATGGCAGCTGTGCACTGCACTGTCCCTTCCCTCCCCGCTACACTCTAAATGGACTTTAAGACCAGTCTTTCTCCCGCTGAGGTACAGAGCATGCAGTTGTTAAGACTGACCGAATCTGGATATATAGGTCTGGATCCATTCATTGGTTGTAGTCAATAAGGACAAAAGAAGAGCATTTAGATGAAAAGGCATTCAAAGCTTTAACCCATACGAGTCAGCATTCCCAAGGTGAGCAATACTCAGAAATGTTGCTGGAACACATATGACGTCCATAATAAATTATACAGATTCAACCTCAATATCTACACAACGTCAAAACAAGATAAAAATGATCGATCTCACTAACTTTTACCAAGACGGGTTAAGTTTTGTTTCTTGGTGCTAATCGTCAAAGATATTCTGCTTGCTCATTAGAACTATCAGTGTTTTTTACCTGTAGGCCCCTCACCCTCAAATGTCTTGCTCTTCCTTCTCCCCCTCTTCACTCCATTACATGACAACAGTAAGCACTCTTCATCCCCAAAGCTGCCATACTCTAACTGTATGACATGCATGCACTCCCACACAACAGTTTTCCCTCTTATTTCAAATCATGCTGTGATAGACTAAACAGACCAATTTTCATGCAATGTGTCTTTATTAAGAATGTGCCTTGGAAGGATACAAGTATCTCTAGTGCCAGGTTTTCTTATCCATGTGATTTTGGTTGTACTTCTATAAAATTGTCATACATCAATGAAAATCAACATGCCAATATCCACATAGATTATAGTAGCCAATGGTAATACAAAGACTGCAAAAGACTAATTAACAAAGACTAGCAGACTACCTCTCCTGTCCACATTATAAGAGCTATAATGTTAACTCATAACTATGAAGACTCCACAATATATACGTTACCTTACCTGCAGAATAATATCAACTCTTGATTACAATTAATTTTAACATCTAAATACTAACAGAGGGGAAAAATGCCTAATACATTAAATCATACAGAACATTTGCATTAGGGTAGGAATTGCTGTTGATGGACTTTGAGGTCAAGGCATAGTAGTATCTAAATTAAAGGTAGTCTCAGAGACATGACCGACGCATTAAGTAAACAGCGTAGTGGGTCAATTTCTGCAACAACTAAGAGCGTGGAAGTGTGAGGCTCAACTTCTCTTCCGTGCACATGTGCAGATACTGTGTGTGACCGTGTGAGTGCGAAGCCTTGCATCTCGCTCATCAATATTGGCGATGCTGCTCATGGCAATGTCATTTCATCTACCTTAAACTTAAAGTTCCAATTTAAAATAATTCCCAATCAAAAGTGTTTGGGCAACAGGAGTTGTGGGAATGAAAGGTAGGTACTAACCAGAAACTTTGCTTGGATTCAAGGGTAGATACATTTAAAAAAAAAAAAAAAAAATTATCCATCAACTTATTCACTTAATTGTTGCGTTGTTGATTCAATTGATTCAACATTTTAAATGCAGGGTAAAACATTTTATTTTAGCCACCGCTAAGCAAAACACTATAGGAAAAACAGGGGCATAATTTGCATGTTCGAAATTTGTGGACAAATCACTTCAAGGAACTTCAAACACGTTACCATCCAGTTATGAGAGTAAAGTCATACTGTGTATCTATCCATATATGTATAAAAATCACTACAGCTGTGATGGAAACATGACGTTTCGGTCCAATTTTATAAATACCGACAGAATTTTTTTTCATTCGACGTGGTGGGACCTTTTTTTTGGTAAAATTAAATATGCGGTGTTAACACTAGGAGCAAATATTGATATAATAACCATCATATCGAAGTAAACTTGGAGTCACGTGATGATATGGTGTGTGGTCCTCCCACTCAACTCGGGGAAACCATGCAGTTTATTAGGCTACAGATTAAATAAATGATGATGAACTTCACAGGGTGGTGAACGTTCACGGTGATGAGACACACTCCTTCCCAATAAATAGAGGGTCTTATTCAGATGACATGATGATCGATGCTCGACTGCCGTTAGAAAATTTAAATATTCTTGCTCTTATCCGTAATAATCTCATGTAGACTTGTCTATTTGTACTGTGTCTGAGATCTGTTGGCTAGAGCGCACGTACCAGAACCAGAGTAGGCACATTAACTATTAAATGCAACAGTTTGTGACAAAACTATCGGTCGAGTTAAAAATGCAATGGAAACACATTGAATTAAGCTTTAAAAATCAAATTGCGTGCACTACATCGTCAAGCACTGGTTTGTATCCGCAGCAATTCTGTTTGGTGAAAAATATTCACATTTTCTTTATGCAGATTATGAATGAAAAATCTGTCACCAAATGAATGGAAACCTGGCTACTGATTTGGCCAAACCATTTTTACCATCAACAATGCCCCTTTTGCTTCCATTGTGTTCTAGTTAGCTGTGGCTATTTAAACAAATCTGAACCCTGCACCTAAATGCCTGGATCAATCGACAACACAATTAAGTGAATAAACCAATGAAAATGTCAAGTGAACTGAACCTTCCCTTTAAAGTCCACCACTAGATGCCCAGCATGAGGATCAGATACCCACTTGATTCAATCAGAACGATTACAGATTATATTCTCTGGGTCCCCATACACTAAATACCCAGGGCTCTTACTGTATTTCCAGTATCACCAAAGTGAAGACTGGCAATTCATTTTATTGTGACCAGCCACAACAGTGCAGTGACTATGTCATTTGGTATATGCATGGACACACACCACGGCCATCTATCATCGATAGCTCAGTACTTCAAAAGCATCAGATTATGAAACGTGTGGTTTAAAATCTAAAACATTATCAAAAAGGTACAATAAATAAAGTTTCACTGATTCACAATGGCAGAACTTTAACAATTCACAGATGCTGTAAATAACCTGCTATGATTTGTTTAGGTTTTTCCACTTCTCTGGTCAGCAATGCTCTCATTCATTAACAGTCTAAAGGCCCATCCTCAGTGTGGAAAATGGATATAAAGTCACTGAATTACATATCATTTTGTGTTCCTCCTGCCACCCATTTTGTATCCATTTCACCTTATTTCCAGGTCCTAAGCCAAACACATGGAGATATACTGTATATTGCGGTCACCAAAAGCTTTAAAGCACAATGACAACTTTATTTTTTTGGCACAATTGTGTCCTTTACTTTGACTTTGCTTCGTGCCCAAGAAATGTTTATCCCTTCCATCTTCTCAGCAGTTGTGTGTTGGTGAGTGTCGTTCCCGCCTGCCCTCGCTCTTAAATTACAAAATGGCTAACAGTAGCCTGAAAGACAGGAAGGATATGCACTGACTGAAACTAGAATCTAAGCCTATTGAGAAATGAAAGGGGAATTCTTCCTCTGAAATTAATTTCTTCTGAGTTTCTATTGCACGGCAAATCCCTCAAGCACCTTCATGTACCGATGGGAGTTTAATGCCAAGCTGAATTTCTGATGGTCCTTTCGTCAGGGCAATGAAGGATGGACTAAGCAGACATTTTGTTGTCCTCCAATGATTGTAGGTAATCAAGCTCTGAAACAATCCTCCCAGTTTCTCACACATCGATCACACCGCCTTTGAACAATCTCTTCTGTTGTTGTTGTCATCCTCTCTCACTACATCTCGTTTTCGGTCTGTCTCTCTGATCATGGCCAGTGGTTGAGGTAATGGCGCCTTGTCAAGGACAGTGTTCAGTGTTGGGCAGAATACAAAGTAAGGGATTATTCCGATCGTCTGTTTCTCCACTGCAAGATCCATCATTGGAGAAGCCCAGACCAGTTCGGAGCGGAAGCATCTTTGCATATCGTTTTTTCATTAACAAAGGATTTACGTAATATCAATTATAGAAAGGTATGTAATATCAGGTGTATAATATTCATAGCATGTCCAGTTAATGACTACACTGTAAGAGACGGTAAAAAAGGAACAGTCAGCTAGATAGATCCCGTTTCCCGGATATCCAACTGTTAGATCCTGTTTCACGGCAAGACGATACTCAGGATTTCACATTTACTAAAAAAGAAAAAAAGGAACACATCAGCAGTTAGTTAAGCAATTTTTCATTCTGCCAGCTCAATATGGAAGTAGAAGCAAACAGAGCTAAAGAGAACAGTTACATAACGTATCAAAAAGGGCTACCGGCCCTTTACCTCCAGTTGTGTGTACAATATGCAAGTTTTAGTTCCAGTCGCTGCTCTCAGTGAGTTAATTAGGACATCTCTTTGGCTTAAGACCCAACGGGATGGACATTTTTTCCACATTCAAAAACAGCCAAAGTACTGTTGTTAAGCATTTGATTGAACTTAAGTGAACTAAACAATCCCACATGGGTCATTTCATTTGAGTGATTGACCCAGCTTATGGCTGTGTGAGTATTTTTGGAGTGAGCCAGTGGACACACACAAAAGTCCTGGGCCCAGTTTCCCAAAACGCATCTTAAGGCTAAGAATATTGTTAGAACCTTTGCACGAGCAAAATCTCTGAGCGGTTTCCCAAAAACATCATTATCAAAGTTGCACTTACATTTGAGTTAATTAGCAGACGCTCTTATCCACAGCGCTTTAGCGGAGCAAATAGGATTAAGGGCCTTACTCAACGGCACAGAGATTTTTCACCTAGTCGGCTTGGGATTCCAAGCAGCGACCTGTTGGTTACTGGAGCAACACTTTTAGGCGCTAGGAGCATCACTTAAACGCTTGTTATTTACCAACTGCCTCAGACCGCTAAGTGAGTCGTTAGATGCTCTTTTGCATCACTTTATACACAGAGGTTCTCCACTAAACACAGAATCAAGCTTTTTATCTGGTCTCTCAGTGACCTCTGATAACTTCAGAACGAAGTTGACTACAAATACAAAGTCTCCAATGTCTTTGCAATTGTTACGAGCAAAGGATAACGACATGTTTCAAACGAAAACCGAGATGACTGCATTAAAAAATAAACAGTATAGACTACATAGGCCTATAAATTTGTTTGTTTGTTGTTGAAATCAATTTCATGTTCAGTCAACTGAGTTCTATTTAGCTAAATGTAGGCTACACTTTGTCATTTTTGCCTCAAGATATTTCATGATCTGTAACATGTGCGCAATGATGTGCCAAATCTGTGATTTTGTGCATTATAGGGTAGGCTAAGCATTCGAATAAGCCACCTCAATATTTGCAAACTTATAGGTGATAACATCGCTCTAGGAGCTGATCCATCATAAATATGGTGAAATAATTCTAATGTTAAGGTCAAATTCGAATGGAAAAAGCTGATGAGAGAGCAGCGCTGATTTTTTTATTATAATTTTTTTTTTTTTACACAAGTAAAAAATAACGACACACTTAGCGAACATTCTTTCCGCGCGGAGTTTTGGGAAGCATGTTACATCTTCGGGAAGTTGTCGGAAACGACGTGTCGTTAAAAACACTCGTTAGCCTAAATTCCATTGCTATAGGGAAACTGGGCCCTATTTGATTCCTCTAAAACGCAGCCTTCCTTGCTCCCTGTAGATCAGGGCTGTCAAACTCATTCCATGGAGGGCAGTGTCTGCTCATTTTTGTCATTACCTTTTAAATTTGTCTCCAATGAAGACCTAGACAACCACATGAGGGGAGTTCCTAACTAATTAGTACAACGGAAGGGGTGAAAATCCGCAAACACTTCATGGAATGAGTTTGACACCTGTGCTGTAAATGACCAATGATCTTTAAGTGATTGGATGATTAGATAAGTGAAATCAAAGTGATCACCCTAATGTTTTTGGGAAGGATATCAAACCCTCATAAGTCCCATAGGCCCCTGAGCTTAAGTCCATGCATTAGCTGTGGGAGCTAACAAGTCTTCAGGTCTCAGGCATGGTTACTCATCACACAAGCATAATTAACAGAACCCTTTTTGGTACACTTTCACTAATCCAAATGAGACATCAGGGAAGGAAGGAGGATTGCATTTCAAGTCCTCGAAGAGTGCCAGCCATGGGATTTGTTGGAAAGGCTTTGAGACTTCTGGTAGGATTCAGAAATTAAGAGAGTAGGGCCCGTATTCATAGTCTTGAGTAGGAGTGTTGATCTAGGATCAGTTTTGTCTTAAAGATCAAAGACAAAACTGATTCTTGATCAGCACTCCTACTCTAACTCTTTATGACTACAAGCAAACAGAGGTTGGCCAACTGTGATACTCACTCGCCAGGTTTACAATGCAGGCAATGATGATGACTGTCCCTCCTATCAGTGACACTGTAGAGAGCATCCTGGCGAGACGACCCAATCGTCGAGCTCCATCCAGGTTGCCCTGCTCCAGACTGTTCTTGGACTAGGAAAGGAGGAAGGAAGCAGTTGGTTAGTTATGGACTGCTTAAAGGCCCAGTGCAGTCAAAAATATGATTTTACCATGTTTTATAAACACTACATGACCAAAAGTATGTAGACACCTGCTCGTCGAACATCTCCTTCCATTATCATGGGCATTAATATGGAGTTGAACTGACGTGTTGGAAAGGTGGCATCCTATGATGTTGCCACGTTGAAAGTCACTGAGCTCTTCACTAAGGCCATTCTACTGCCAATGTTTGTGTGCATGGCTGTGTGCTCAACTTTACACACCCGTCAGCAACAGGTGTGGCTGAAATAGACAAATCCACTAATTTGAAGGGGTGTCAACATACTGTTGCATATATACAGTGCATTCGGGAAGTATTCAGACCCCTTGACCTTTTCCACACTTTGTTACGTTACAGCCTTATTCTAAAATTATTAAATTGTTTTTTCCTTCATTAATCAACACAAAATACCCCATAATGACAAAGCAACATTTAAAAAATAATTTTTAAAATCACATTTACATAAGTATTTCAGACCCTTTACTCAGTACCTTGAATTACCTTTGGCAGTGATTACAGCCTTGATTCTTCTTGGGTATGACGCTACAAGCTTGGCACACCTGTATTTGGGGAGTTTCTCCCATTCTTCTCTGCAGATTCTCTCAAGCTCCGTCGGTTTTTTACAGGTCTCTCCAGAGATGTTCGATCTGGTTCAAGTCCGGGCTCTGGCTGGGCCACTCAAGGCCATTCAGAGACTTGTCCAGAAGCCATTCCTGCGTTGGCTTGGCTGTGGGCTTACGGTCATTGTCCTGTTGGAAGGTGAACATTTGCCTCAGTCTGAGGTCCTGAGAGCTCTGGAGAAGGTTTTCATCAAGAATCTCTCTGTACTTTGCTCCGTTCATCTTTCCCTCAATCCTGACTAGTCTCCCAGTCCATGCCGCTGAAAAACATCCCCACAGCATGATGCTGCCACCACCATGCTTCACCGTAGGGATGGTGCCAGGTTTCCTCCAGATGTGACGCTTGGCATTCAGGCCAAAGAGTTCAATCTTGGTGTCATCGGACCAGAGAATCTTGTTTCTCATAGAGTCCTTTAGGTGCATTTTGCCTCCAAGTGGGCTGTCATGTGCCTGTTTTTTACTGAGGAGTGGCTTCCGTCTGGCCATTCTACCATAAAGGCCCGATCGGTGGAGTGCTACAGAGATGGTTGTCCTTCTGGAAGGTTCTCACATCTCCACAGAGGAACTCTGGAGCTCTGTCAGAGGGAGCATCGGGTTCTTGGTCACCTCCCTTAACATGGCCCTTCTCCACCGATTGCTCAGTTTGTCCTTGTGGCAAGCTCTAGGAAGAGTCTCGGTGGTTCCAAACTTCTTCCATTTAAGAATGATGGAGGCCACTGTGTTCTTGGGGACCTTCAATGCTGCAGAAATGTTTTGGTACCCTTCCCCAGATCTGTGCCTTGACACAATCCTGTCTCGGCGCACTACGAACAGTTACTTCAACCTCATGGCTTGGTTTTGCGATGACATGCACTGTCAACTGTGGGACCTTATATAGACAGGTGTGTGCCTTTCCAAAATATGTCAAATCAATTGAATTTACCACAGATAGACTGCAATCATGTTGCAGAAACATAAAGGATGATCAATGGAAACAGGATGCACCTGATGTCAACTTCAAGTCTCATAGCAAAGGGTCTGAATACTAATGTAAATAAGGTATGTTCTTTTATTTTCAATACGTTCGCAAAAAATTTATAAAAACCTGTTTTCGCATCATGAGGATTTTTTTATCCATTTTAGAACAAGGCTGTAATGTAACAAAATGTGGAAAAGGGAAAGGGGTCTGAATAGTTTCTGAAGGCACTGTATAGTGTTTATTTCCACACTTTGAGGTTGGAATAATACTGTGAAATTGTGAAAATTAATGATAATGCCCTTTTAGTTTAAGAGCCGTTTGAAAAGACCACCTGAAATTTCATCATGTTTTAGTGGGACGGATTTTTGGCTTTCCAAGGTGACCATGCTGTAAATTAGTTAATAGACCAATAAGAACAATTATTTCAAACCTCTCTGCCAATAACAGCTATTTTTCAGCTTTCACCTGCACACTCAGACCACTTCCAGATAGTTCTAGTAAACAACTCACCCGTTGCTAAGAAGCTATTTTTGTTTCTTTTGACCAGAAAGGTACTTAATTGTTACCCAGAAATGGTTTAATAGAGATAAAAACAGACTAACACTAACTGCACAAGGTATTCTGAAGCCAGACACAAAGCTGGTAGCTTGGTCCCAGATCTGTTTGTGCGCTCTTGCCAACTCCTATGGTTATGAACTGGCATGACAATGACCATAGAGGTTGGCTATACACCACAAACAGATCTGGGACCAGGCTACAAAGCTGGTGCTAACCGTCAATAACACCACAGCAGTCTAAGATGAATAGAAGTAGTTTCTGATAAAAGGTACAGACATTTCTGATGAATATGAAACCACAAGCATAAAGGCAAAGGTCTTCAAAGCTGTACTAAAAATAGTATTTAGCAAACATTGCAGATCATTTGACACTAAAATGTGACAGAAAGAGGAACACAGTTGTCTAGCAGTAGTCCTGCAGTTCAATCCCCGGTCTTGCCACTCCCTTACTGTGCTATAATCCTTCTCACCAATCTCCCCATCTACATTTCTAACCTGTCAAAAGAAAGAGGCTTACCATAACAGAGTAGACAAACCCCACAATGTTGATTGGCCAGACAGGGCAGAAGCAAGCCAGCACAGCCAGTATTAGGTAGTCTTTAGGCTTGGCTCTGTCAATGGGTGGGTTGGTGGCGATGCTGGAGTGGCGTGAGATGGAGGGCCGTGGGGAGAAGGCGGTGTAGCCGATGGAACCGGCACGACTCCCCTTCCGGGTCTTGCTGTTGTGGGGGTGGTGGGAGTAAGAAATGGACTGCTGCCTTCTGGGAGGTGAGGAGATGACTGAGGAGGTGGTGTCAGCAGGGGCTGGGTGTATACCATTACCTACAGAGGGGGGGGATGTGGATGAAAGGCATCAGTAAATGATTGAACTAGTGTCCCCTGAGCACTAGTAGACCAGAATCTTATGTTAAATGGATTTGACATGCCCCGAACTAACCGTCCAAGCAAGCGTATGCTGTACAACTGTCCTGGATTCCGCAGGCACACAATTAACTTAAATGAGTCCGAGCTTAAAAAGCTTGGGCTGTGTGGTCTAGTAGTTAGTGCCGCAAACCCTGGCACAAAAAAACAGTCGGCATGGGGTCAAATCCGACCCAGTGCCCTTCTGACTTGCAACTCTGCTTACTTTCCTATCTTCTCTCCACTATCCTACGCACCAATAAAATACGTAAGGAGCGGGACTGCGCCACTGCATAAAAATGTTTTATCATGTCTTACTGTTCTCCATTTTCTCATTGATCACAATGACCAGTTCCCCAGCCGTGGCTTGGCTCAGGCAGGGCCCAAAGCTGGTGGTGGTGCTGTGGATCTCTTGTTCCTCCATCTCTGGTGGGGACGTGACAGTCACAGCGATGATGGGAGCTGGGCTTAACAATGATGCATCTTGGTCCAATAGGGACGGCTGTTCCTCGCCTGGCCAAATGGCGGGGGCTGGGTTCGTGTTTGTGTTCAGAGCCATGTTGATAACAAAGGAGTGTGCTTGTGGGCTTCTGCTTACCTTCTATACACCTGGGGGTTAGACAAAGGGGTTGAACAAAGACAAAACAAACCCTGCTCACCAACTATTGTTTACACTCTGTTCAGAGCAATTTGGTATTTTACTTATTGAATCTGTACTCACTGGCATATGAGTGCAGATTATAATCATAACCTTTAGTATTCCGGGGGACTTAGGGTCTGCCGAGAAATTATGACCAGTTTTTTTCTCTCCCAATGCTCTGCTTATGTAATAGTAAATATAACAGGAAAGGCTAAGAGGCCAAACAGCTATTTTAAACACTGATCTGGACCTTTACCGCACAGGGGAGAATTAATACAAAAAAATGAAAGGACTGTGTATTGAATAATAAATTGATGACAACATTTTATTATACATTTTTAAAGATATGAAAAAAGGCAGCTGGGCCATGTTTTTATAAAATAATGCTAATAATATTATTGGCAAAAGGTCTATGTACAGGTGTGTACAGACCTGCTAGTATTTCTTGACGTGTTCATAACCACTTTCTGAGCACAATGGGGTATATGATTGCAGGCTACTTAGCACAGAACAATGGGACAAAAAAATATATTTTAAAAAAAAGGTAACCGGGACAAAGCCACAGGGAAGAGTGAAGACATATGGAAGGAGAGTGAAAGGGGAGGGGGGATTATACAGCTACAATTATGGGCTAGAGCATTGGATGCAAATTATAAAAAGCAAACGTTTACCAAAAGGGAAATGACTGTGGCAAAAAAAAAAACGATGCACATGCAGCAATGTAGGCTTGCATGGAAAACATAAAAAAACGGGATAGGACATAAGTACCCAAATTCTCAATTCAAAGCCGTTATCACGGCCTATTGACATTCTACACAAAACGTTGTATTGAGGATAATGGCATAAGCAAATTGACGATGGTAAAATATTATCAACTCACCTTTTATCCAACGGATTCTTCAAAATACCCGAAATGACCCGTGATTTTGCATGATAGTATTTTCATAAGCGAACCCAATTGCATTCAGCGATTTATTATTCGTTACAGCCTTCAGTATGTTTGCATGCGCAACTCTAAAGTATGTTCCCCAAATACGCGCATCTCTTTTGCAATATTCTGGAAGACGTGTACAGTACTGAATTACGTGATGTAGAGCCCTTTCGAAATGCTGCGCTTCGGGGGTGGGGAGGGTGCAGAGAATGTGGATCAGATAAGAGGGGGAAAGCGTGAAATGAATAAACTGAAATAAACCCAGCCTACGTGCAGGGGGAGGGATGGATTGACAGCGCAGCACCCGACAGAAACGCATCCTTTTTGTCGAATGCCTAATTTCCCAATGCCACATTTACGCGATAAAACGATTGCCAACAGTTTACTTCAACGCCTTCCCATATTAAGGTATGTGTAATAATTAGGGTTATCAAAATGGAGATACCCCTCCACGTGTTCTGCTATTGTCATATTTCACCAATGGTAATATTATTTTGAACAGTGTTGTTGGCTATACATTTATACAAGCAAGTCACATCCTTGAACAACAACACATACCACATGTAAGTAAGGATTTTAAAGTAGAGACATTTATTGAACGGCAATATTGCGCCATCGGCTGGAATAGCCCAAATACTACAAAAACATCTCAAAATAAAACAAGGACAGATATCACATTTTCGCTAAATATAATAAAAAGTCATACTAGTAAACGCTTGATGACCACCTCTTATAAGAGGTGTATATACACAGACATATCACGTCATACAGTTCTAAATGCAGAGTCAGAGTGTGGTAAATAATCAGAGAACATTCTTCAAAAACATAAACATTAAAATGTGTTAGAGAAAATAAAAAAAGGCAAAAATATTGGAAGTACAGGAAAAGTAGACAAAGACCAGATAACAGAATCACGTCCCCATCATGCTGAGAATGTTGGCCTGTGAATGAAAAGAGAAAACAGTCACGCACCATAAAAGCCTTATTCTTTAATATGGACCAAGAGGACACCCGACCCCTAATAGCCAAACGATAGTTAGCGCCTGGGTTGAATTCATTAGTGTAATGTACAGTGTAGCAAAACGCTTAGCTGTAGAAAACGTAAACATGCGTTCAGGTAGTCCCTCCCGTTTTGCCACTTTGTTTCGGTTTTATTCCTAGTGAATAAAACCATGGAAATATCTTACACCTGGGCCATTCACGTCTGCTACAACAGTGTTTTAAGGTGTTCCACAAATAATCCAGAGAACATTGGGTTTTCAATGCATCGGGTTCTCAATACAATTCGTGCTTAAAAATCCATCAAAAGGATATCCCAGCTAACACCAAACGTTCCCACAACTTTAGAGAACGTTCCCTTAAGTCTCAATAGGTCATTACCTAATGTTTTCAGAGGAATGTTCCGGTGCTGTGCAAGGACTGTTTCCATGAGACCATTCCCTAAATATCAAAACGGAACCTACCCAGAACGTGGTTACCATGTTCTCAGAACATTCAGTATTAATGGTCTAGACATGTTTCGTTGGAATGTTGCAAGAATATTCCATTGTACAGTTTGAGGGTTAGGAGAATATTTAAATCAACATCACACCAAACAAACAGAACATGGACACCACATTTCATGGGGAAATCATTTTTTGTCTATTTCCCAGTTTGTTCCGGGGACCTACCTAAAGACTTTTATAGGCCACCGCCGAATGGTACGAAATAAATGTTATCCCTCACAAAATATGACTTGTTTCTTTACACACCACACCTAGTTACTGCTGCCAAGCCCATTAGGGCCCTGATTGGTGAACCACTGATCCATTTACAGCTCTTTGTCTGTTGGCAAGGTTACCCAAACAGTGCTTTTAACATAATGTTATCAACTTACACACTTGACATACATGATTCCATTGTGCACGTTCATTTAAACAGTAATTATTATTCAACATGTCCTCACCTGGGATTTGAACTCACAACCTCTTGGTTCACTGCATTCCGATCTTCCTGCTATGCCACCGTGTCTGTGTCTCGTTGTCTAATGTTGGTGGTGCATATTGCTCAGTTTTAATGATACTCCTTAATCACCATGATAAATAAAATCGTTTTTATTGAGTGTACTTTTAACAGAGATGAGGTTTACTTTGAATTGCAAAGTGTACCAATACAGGTGAAATCAGTCATTGACACAGATGCAGTGGCGTAGCAGAAAAATACTGATTTTAGATATGAATAATGTTACGGTCCTCACTACTACAACAACAAAAAATCCTTAAATACAGTCATTTAAAATACTGTAGAATTTTACTGTAGAATTTCTCCCCTACTACTGGGGAGAGCCAATACATCAGACTGTTGGCTTCAAAGCCTCGCAAAGGCCAATACATAGCATCAGCAACCCAGGGTTTATAGACATCATTGTGTTGAAAGCACTGTGTGTGTGTGTGTGTGTGTGTGTGTGTCCTTAACCTTGCCAACAGACTGAGCTGTAAATGGATCACTGGTTTACCAATCAGGGCCTTGACTGTCTCGGCAACAGTAACCAGGGGTAATATGTAATGAAACAAGTTTTTCTATTGGAACCATCAGGCGACATGCTAAAAACTTCTTTAGGGACGTCCCCAGGAGAATCCGCAAACTAGACAAAAACCTCCATGATGCAATGACAGACTGCCCCATGTTTTAAACCTCCTAGGACACAGGAATGTTATTGTAACGTTGCAAAAAAAAATGTCTAGAAAATGTCTCCTTTTTGGAGAACATGGCAACCATATTCTGTTTATGTTTGGTATGATGATGTTGGAATACTCTCCTAACCCTCACCGAAACATGCTAAATAGGTTCTCAGAAGGTTTTTGCAAATATAGATTGAATGTTCCCTTAACTAACGGAAAACTGAATACTCAAACATTTAGGGTAACATTACAAAACGGTCTCTGCCCCTAGAATTGTTAGCCGAGATAGCGGTGAAGCTCGGCAAAGAGATCCTTGATGAAAATCTGCTCCACAGCGCTCAGGACCTCAGACTGGGGTTCTACAATAGATTTCTCACCATTTCTCTTATTTACTGAAGAGTGACTGGAGCATAAACCATGTTCATACCCTGACACTTTCAGTAAGACTTCCTGTTCAAGTGTTGGGGCATTTTTTTGTAAGCGTTACATTTTCTTGACAACATCTATACAATGTAGCAATGTTCCATTTCCAAACCAAAACACAAGAGTGATTGTGCTGGTGTTTTTTCAGATTACGATACCACAATGAAAGATGGGGAAAGAGTATTGAGACTACCCCAGATATATTCTATGGAATCTGCTTGTCAGTCTTACCTTAATGAAGGAGGAGAGCCTTTTGGCTGTGATTCCCTCGATTTTGGTTAGATCCTCCAGCTGGAATAAAGAGTGATATTGGCATTAGAACCAGAATGAATGAAACTCAACTTAAATTGTATGTACAGAGCATTTGGAAACGATTTAGACCCCTTGACTTTCTCCAAATGTTGTTACGTTACTGCCTTATTCTAATATTTCTCAATCTACACACAATACCCCATTATGATGAAGCGAAAACAGGTTTTCAAAATGTTAGCAAAGTTAATAAAAATGAAAAACAGAAATGTTATTTACATAAAATTCAGACCCTTAGCTATGACACTCGAAATTAAGCTCAGGCGCACCCTGTTTCCATTGATCACCTTTGAGAGGATTCTACAACTTGGAGTTCACCTGTGATAAATTCAATTGATTGGACATGATTTGGAAAGGCACACATCTGTCTATATAAGGCCCCACAGTTGACAGTGCATGTCTGAGCAAAAACCAAGACATGAGGTCAAATGAATTTTCCGTAGAGCTCCGAGAGAGGATTGTGTCGAGGCACAGATCTGGGGAAAGGTACCAAATAAAGTTCTGCAGCATTGAAGGTCCATGAAAACAGGATCCTCCGTTCTTAAAATTGGGAGAAGTTTGAAACCACCAAGAATCTTCCTAGAGCTGGCCGCTTGGCCAAACTGAGCAATCGGGGGGAGAAGGGCTTTGGTCAGTGAGGTTACCAAGAACCCGATGCTCACGGACAGAGCTCCAGAGTTCCTCTGTGGAGATGGGAGAACCTTACAGAAGGACAACCATCTCTGCAGCACGCCACCAAATCAGGCCTTTATGGTAGACTGGCCAGACGGAAGCAGCAACTCAGTAAGAGGCACATGAGTTTGCCAAAAGGCACCTAAAGGACTCTGACCATGAGAAACAAGATTCTCTGGTCTGATGAAACCAAGAATGAACTCTTTGGCCTGAAAACCAAGAGCCACGTCTGAAGGAAACTTGGCACCATCCCTACAGTGAAACATGGTGGCAGCATCATGCTGTGGGGATGTTTTTCAGCAGCAGAGACTGGGAGAGTAGTCAGGATCGAGGGAAAGAAGAACGGAGCAAAGTACAATGAGATCCTTGATGAAAATCTGCTCCACAGCGCTCAGGACCTCAGACTGGGGTGAAGGTTTACTCTCCAACAGGACAACGACCCTAAGCACACAGCCAAGACAACGCAGGAGTGGCTTCGGGACAAGTCTGAATGTCCTTCAGTGGCCCGGCCAGAGCCCGGACCTGAACCCATTCTAACATCTCTGGAGAGATCTGAAAATAGCTGTGTTGCGACGCTCCCCATCCAACTTGACAGAGATTGAGAGAATCTGCAGAGAATGGGAGAAACTGCCCAATAACAGGTGAGCCAAGCTTGTAGCGTCATACCCAATAACACTTGAGGCTGTAAATCACTACCAAAGGTGCTTCAACAAAGTACAAAGAAAAGGGAATACTTATGTAAATGTGATAGCGTCAGATATTTCATAAATTTGCACAAAAATCCCCAAAGCATTATGGGTGTAGATTGATGAGAGAAAAAACACAATTGAATACAGTTTTGAATAAGGCTATAGCATAACAAAATGCGGAAAAAGTCAAGGGGTCTGAATACTCTCCGAATGCACTGTGCTTGTGTATATACAGCTCAAAAAAAAATTAAGAGACCACTGTAAAATTACCAGTTTCTCTGGTTTTACTATTTATAGGTATGTTTTTGGATAAAATGAAAAGGTTTATTTTATTCTATAAATTATTGACAACATTTCTCCCAAATTGTCATTTAGAGCATTTATTTGCAGAAAATGACAACTGGTCAAAATAACAAAAAAGATGACGTGTTGTCAGACCTCGAATAATGCAAAGAAAATAAGTTCATATAAATATATATATATTTTTTTACCCCCTTTTTCTCCCCAATATCATGGTATCCAATTATTAGTAGTACTGTCTCGTCTCATCGCTACAACACCCGTACGGGCTCGGGAGATATGAAGGTCGAGAGCCATGCGTCCTACGAAATACAACTCAACCAAGCCGCACTGCTTCTTAACACAGTGCACGTCCAACCCGGAAGCCAGCCGCACCAATGTGTCGGAGGAAACACCGTACACCTAGCGACCTGGTCAGCGTGCACTACGCCCGGCCCGCCACAGGAGTCGCTTGTGCGCGATGAGACATGCCCTACCGGCATGGACCTCCCGGTCGCGGCCGGCTGCGACAGAGCCTGGGCTCGAACCCAGAGTCTCTGGTGGCACAGCGACGCAGTAGGTGAATGGATGATCTCCGCATGTGTGGTTCCCACCTTGAAGCATGAAGGAAGAGGTGTGATGGTGTGGGGGAGCTTTTCTGGTGACATAAGGCACCCTTAACAGCGTTCTGCAGCGATACACCATCCCATCTGGTTTGCGTTTAGTTGGACTATCATTTGATTTTCAACAGGACAATGACCCAAACACACCTCCAGGCTGTGTAAGGGCTATTTGACCAAGGAGAGTAATGGAGTGATGCATCAGATGACCTGGCCTCCACAATCACCCAACCTAAACCCATTTGAGATGGTTAGGGATGAGTGAAGGAAAAGCAGCTAACAAGTGCTCAGCATATGTGGGAACTCATTCAAGCCTGTTGGAAAAGCATTCCAGGTGAAGCTGGTTGAGAGAATGCCAAGTGTGCGCAAAGCTGTCATCAAGGTAAAGGGTGTTATTTTTATTTATTTATGTTATTTTTATTATTTTTTTTCACCTTTATTTAACCAGGTAGGCCAGTTGAGAACAAGTTCTCATTTACAACTGCGACCTGACCAAGATAGAGCAAAGCAGTGCGACACAAACAACAGTTACAGATGGGATGAACAAACGTACAGTCAATAACACAATAGAAAAGTATATATACAGTGTGTGCAAATGTAGTAAGATTAGGGAGGTAAGGCAATAAATAGGCCATAGTGGCGAAATAATTACAATTTAGCAATTAAAAACACTGGAGTGATAGATGTGCTGAAGATGAATGTGCAAGTAGACACTGGGGTGCAAAGGAGCAAAAAAATAAAATAACAGTATGGGGATGAGGTAGCTGGATGGGCTATTTAAAGATGGGCTACGTACAGGTGCAATGATCTGTAAGCTGCTCTGATAGCTGATGCCTAAAGATAGTGAGGGAGATATGAGTCGCCAGCTTCAGTGATTTTTGCAATTCGTTCCAGTCATTGGCCGCAGAGAACTGGAAGGAAAGGCAGCCAAAGAAGGAATTGGCTTTGGGGATGACCAGTGAAATATACCTGCTGGAGTGCGTGCTACGGGTGGGTGCTGCTATGGTCACCAGTGAGCTGAGATAAGGCGAGGCTTTACCTAGCAAGGACTTATAGATGACCTGGAGCCAGTGGGTTTGGCGACGAATATGAAGCGAGGGCCAGCCAACGAGAGCATACAGGTCGCAGTGGTGGGTAGTATATGGGGCTTTGGAGACGAAACGGATGGCACTGTGATAGACTGCATCCAATTTGCTGAGTAGAGTGTTGAGGCTATTTTGTAAATTACATCGCCGAAGTCAAGGATTGGTAGAATAGTCAGTTTTACGAGGGTATGTTTGGAAGCATGAGTGAAGGATGCTTTGTTACAAAATAGGAAGCCGATTCTAGATTTAATTTTGGATTGGAGATGCTTAATGTGAGTCTGGAAGGAGAGTTTACAGTCTAACCAGATCCCTAGGTATTTGTAGATGTCCACGTAAGTCAGAACCGCCCAGAGTATTGATGCTAGACGGGCAGGCAGGTGCGGGCAGGGTAGGATAGATATAGGTCTATAACAGTTCGGGTCGAGAGTGCCTCCCCCTTTGAAGAGGGGGATGGCCGCGGCAGCTTTACAGTCTTTAGGGACCTCAGACGATACGAAAGAGGTTGAACAGGCTAGTAATAGGAGTTGCAACAATTGCGGCGGATAATTTTAGAAAGAGGGTGTCCAGATATTCTAGCCCAGCTGATTTGTAGGGGTACAAATTTTGCAGCTCTTTCAGAACATCAGCTATCTGGATTTGGGTGAAGGAGAAATGGGGGAGGCTTGGGAAAGTTGCTGTGGGGGGTGTAGAGCTGTTGACCGGGGTACAACACACACACACAGAGTGCATTCGGAAAGTATTCAGCCAACTTGACTTTTTCAACTCGTGAATTTTATTGAATATAGCTATGATGCACTTTATATGTTAATGTATTGACATGAAAAAAATTGGCATATTATTACCAATGACTTCAATCCTCACTGGTACCCAAGTTAATAGAAAGACCCATTACCAGAATGTTAACAAAATAATAGCGAAAAAGGGCCTCACGGGTGGCGCAGTGGTCTAGGGCACTGCATCGCAGCGCTAGCTGTGCCACCAGAGACTCTGGGTTCGCGCCCAGGCTCTGTCGCAGCCAGCCGCGCCCGGGTGGTCCGTGTTGCGACGCACAATTGGCCTAGCGTCATCCGGGTTAGGCCGGTAGGGATATCCTTATCTCATCGCGCCACAAGCGACTCCTGTGGCGGGCCGGGCGCAGTGCGCGCTAACCAAGGTAGCCAGGTGCTTCTTCCGACACATTGGTTGGCTTCCGGGTTGGAGGCGCGCTGTGTTAAGAAGCAGTGCGGCTTGGTTGGGTTGTGTTTCGGAGGACGCATGGCTTTCGACCTTAGTCTCTCCCGAGCCCGTACGGGAGTTGTAGCGATGAGACAAGATAGTAATTACTAACAATTGGATACCACGAAATTGGGGAGAAAAGGGGGTAAAATGTAAAAAAAATAATAATAATAATAAAATAATAATAGCGAAAGCACATAGACGCTGTTAGCTAAATGCTAACAAGCAAAAACGAACCAACTAATTGCAAAGACAGGCAAATCCAGCACATACAGTTATAAAAGCATAGCTAGTAGCTACCAAATTGTATTTTCTGTGGGTGTGGATATTTACAAACAAAAGTGCAACAAGAGAAATTGTGCAAATGAACAAAGTTGTTATGCATGCTTTTCTGAAGGAAGAGAGCAGAGGAGCAGAGGGGGGGGGACAAAAAAAAGCTAATTCGAAGCACAGGGGAAAAGATGGCAACAGCACAGATAACTAATCAGAGGTCTTTGACTTCTGGCAGAAAGCCATTCTAAGATATCTGATGGAAAAATGTTTGTAGTGAATTGCATACAATTGTAACTTCATCTCATGTGCGCAGCACACAGAGACTCACCAATAGATATAAAAACGCAATAGACTCACCAGCTCCCACTTTCTCCCGTTGTGCTATTTACAATCAAACATGTGACTCGCACAATTCATCTGGGGAACTATGGTAAACTATGGTAAGCTTCATAATGTAAAATTATGTGACAGGTGAAATAAGATTAAATCCGCTTTATCGCCTAAGGGATTGCACAAGTTGACTGCAGGTATTAACTTAAAAGGATCTGAAAATATTCACATTTATTGAAAAACTTAAAATAAATAGTTTGGACGGTATTGAAAAACTATCGTGTTTTTTTCTCCAAATACCCCGGTATACAGCCCAAACCTAGTGACAGTAACCAAAGGATAATCAAAAACCTATGTGTACACACAAAAGATGATACAATGCGTATCTAGAGGCAACACAACATTGTAAATCAGGTAAAACAAACAGCTTGTGACAGCAAGTAAGCACGACATTCTCAAAACCCCTTTGGTTACCGTCTGTCATTTTAAGTTCCATTACACTTAAATGTATATAAAACCTAGGACTCACATGCCATGCCATGCAATGCCCCCTGTAACTATTGTATGATCTGTTTATGTTGTGTTTGAACCGTCTGTGATGCTGTGCTGCCACTGGTATTTTACTTTTTACAGTGTAACTGGGTGCCTTGAAAGGACGGCGTGTCAAATAAAATGCCTCGTTATCATTCTGATGGTGACAAGTTGGCTGAAACATTGGTCTCAAAGTATTTGTTTTACTTCAAGAGCGAGAGCTACGCCCATTACTTTTTTGTTGTTGTAAAGAAATGGGCTAGCTGTAAACGCTGAAACTTAATATGGGCCCAAACAACACAGACCTTGGTGAAGGAGCCTTGAATCTCCCTCCAGCCCAGAATGAGCTTGGCCTTCTTGTCCCCAATCTGCTGCAGGCCCTTCAGGTCTTTGAGGGACCCGGAGTTGAGCACCTGCAGGATCTTGTGTCGGGACTTGTCCAGCACTGACTTGTCCAAATGAGACTCCCAGCCGGTGTCCTTCACATTCTCTTTTCCCTCTTGGACCTGAGAGCGAGAGAAGGTGGACGGCAGAAACAGACATATATATATATATATACATATACATATACATATATATATATATATATATATATATATATATATATATATACACACACATATATATGTGTGTGTATACATATATATGTGTGTGTATATATATATATATATATATATATATATATATATATATATATATATATATATATATACACTTTTTTTTTTTTTGCCTGCATATTACAGTGCACACCAACACGGGACAAAGGGTTCTGAACAGCTGTTTAATATTGCATGTTATGTGGCTTTGTTCCAATAGTCACACTAGAATGACCACTTAGCATCAATCAATGGATTGGGTGTGCATGCTAAGTGGTAGGTTAGTGTGGTTATTGGAATGAAGCCAGTTTCATTTTACATAGTCAAACAACAATGCTGTTGCTGACCTCACTCTGCTCCAGATTCTTCTGTTTCTTCATCAGGCAGACAGATGGCCTTTTGACCACCGGACACTGCTGGAGAGGTTGTAGCTGGTACACTTAGGGGAAAAAGAGATGTCACACACACACAACAGATTTCTTTCAATACTACATACAGGAAAAGCATAGACCCTGGCTATTTACAGAGCAGCATATTAAACATTTATATAAAAAGCACTATATGAACGTGCCAGAAAACATGCTTAAGCGAAAGACATGGGAAGATGTCCATTGGAAATGCACCGCTGCCAGACCCAAAGGTGCTGAAGTGGCTACAGATTGTATTAGTCATCATTATTTGATTAGTTTGGGCAGATTAATAGGCAGACTGCATGGTCATATCAAGTTCCCGATCTAATCAATAGCCTTACTGTTTTACAAGACATTGCGCAATACGATATCAATTGTTGACACTTAAAGGGATAGTTCAGATTTTTTTAGGATTGGGTGAAATGTGACTTGAGTTGTCTACATACTAGTAGTGACGGCATCCACAAAATTAATCCCTACAAAACTTTGTTTGAAGTTACTTTGAGGAGATGTTTTGGCATGAAATGCAGACAACGCATTTTGAAACCCAGATTTTTTTGAATGCTAACCATTAGCCAGTTGTGCCTGGAGTAAAGAATGCATTATCGTATATTATCACTATGGGCATAAAAAGACTAAGGTAAAATGAATTTAAGCCAATCATAAAAATAATATATAAAACATACCTTTAAAATTGGCAGGGTCATGTTCATTAGGCACTAAACGGAAGAAAACTGACTAAAATAGGGAGGGACTACCTGAAATTAATGAGATGCTATTTTTCAGTTTCCGTTGAGGAACATTTTAAGCCGTTTTCCATTGCGTGCCCTTATGAACACGACCCAGATGTGTTAGAGAGGTTAAGCTTAGAGAGGTTCCTGGGGTAAACGCCCTGGATTAGTGGGTGGGCGGGCTCACTGACCTTGTAGGGGCGACACAACAGCCTGCTGTTTTTTGGGTTTGGCTGCTGTGGACTGTTTTCTGTGTAGTGGGGGTAGATGCGTCCTGAAGAGGGGTGAGTCTCCCGATGACCCACTGTCCGAGCTGTTGCGAGTGGCACCATTTCCTGTCACTTTGAGCACCTTGGCTTTGCTCTCAAACGCCTTCTGCTTCTCTTTCAACTCCTGCACAGACAGCAATTCATCAGTGAAGAGTTTTGTAGCCATAGAATTACAAATGAGAACTAATAGGATCTTTGTGATTGTGGGACAATGCACATTAAATCAACATTTCTGTAAATGTGCCAGATTTAGTCCAGCCAGCTAATCTTCCTATTTGCTGTGTAAAGGTGATTCAGTATTTAGAATTAGGGATGAGCATTTGAAATTACTTCACTATTTGAATATCATGAAACTTTTGGACGTGGCTTTTGACCATTCCTTTGGATTCCTCATGTCTAACTATTGTTTAAAAAAGTTTGGTCCAAATCAGAAAGGTTTGGTACTATATTTATTGAATATCATATGAATTTTAAGTATTTGAGGTAGATATGTACATGAAGGCAGGGTAGTGACTAGGCATCAGGATAAATACTAAGAGTAAAATAAAGAACAGAGTAGCGGCAGCATATGATGCATGTAAAAGTGTTGTGTCGGTATGTGGGTTTTGTGTGAGTGTCAATGTAGTGTGTGTATATAGTGTCACCCCCTCCTCCAAAAATTCACCTCCGGCAGGCGTTTCAGGTCACTCACGACCAAAACCTCCTGCCACCTGAAAATGTTTCTTCCCGGGGCTGTGGCCTTCACCAACCGGCCCATAGAGACTAATGGAGTATGCTGCACACCGCATCAAGCCATCTTTGAACTGTACACAAAATAAGTGGACTATACTGCATTGGTACTCTGTTAATCTCTCATTTAGATACAGTGCTTTCAGAAAGTATTCCCACCCCTTGACTTTTTCCAAATTCTGTTGTGTTACAGCCTGAATTTTAAATGGATTATATTGAGATTGTGTCACTAGCCTACACACAATACACCATAATGTCAAAGTGGAATTATGTTTTTAGAATGTTTACAAATTGAGTCAACATTTAAAGCTGTAATGTCTAAGTATTCAACCTCTTTGTTATGGCAAGCCTAAATAAGTTCAGGCGTAAACATCTGATTAACAAGTCACATAAAAAGTTGCATGGACTCACTGTGTGCAATATATAGTGTTTAATTAAGATGATTTTGTAATGTCTGTACCCCACACATACAATTATCTGTAAGGTCCCCCAGTCGAGCAGTGAATTGAACCAAAGACAAGGGAGGTTTTCCAATGCCTCGCAAAGAGCGGCACATTTTTGGTAGATGGGTAAAAAACAAAATCCCTTTGAGCATGGTGAAGTTATGTAATCACACTTTGGATGGTGTATCAATACACCCAGTCACTACAAAGATACAGGCTTCCTTCCTAACTCAGTTGCCGGAGAGGACGGAAACGGCTAAGGAATTTCCCCATGAGGCCAACGGGGAGTAAATCAGTTACAGAGTTTAATGGCTGTGATAGGAGAACGCTGAGGATGGATCAACATCATTGTTGTTTGTCCACAATACTAACCTAAAAGACAGAGTGAAAATGACTGTACAGAATAAAAATATTCCAAAACAATAGAATAATGTGCAAATACTGTACAATCCAGGTGTGCAAAGCTCTGAGAGACTTAGTCAATACATGTTAAAATCACCCTTGGAAGTGATTACAGTTGTAAGTCTTTCTGAATAAGGGGTGTGAATACTTATGTAACTTAGATGTCTGCATTTTCACTTTAATGTAGGCAAACTCAAGATAAGCTGTAGACCACACTATCTACAAAGAGATTTCCCATTTATATCATTCGTAGCCGTTTATTTACCACCACAAACCGATGCCGGCACTAAGACCGCACTCAAAAGAGCTGTATATGGCCATAAACAAGAAAATTATCATCCCGAAGCGGTGCTCCTAGTGGCCGGGGACTTTAATGCAGGCAAATCTGACCATAATTCTATCCTACCGATTCCTGCTTACAAGAAAAAAATTGAGCAGGAAGTGCCAGTGACTCGCTCAATATGGAAGTGGTCAGATGACACGGATGCTACGCTACAGGACTGTTTCGCAAGCACAGACTTGAATATGTTCTGGGATTCATCCAATGGCATTGAGGAGTATAACACCTCAGTCACCGGCTTTATCAATAAGTGCATCGACGACATCATCCCCACAGTGACCGTGCGCACATTTCCCAACCAGAAACCATGGATTACAGGCAACAGCCGCACGAGCTAAAGGCAAGAGCTGCCCCTTTCAAGGAGTGGGACAGTTACCCGGCCAACTAAAATAAATAGCACTATGCCCTCAGACGAACCATCAAACAGGCAACGCGTCAATACAGGACAAAGATTGAATCCTACTATATCGGCTCTGACACTCGTCGGATGTGGCAGGGCTTGAAAACTATTATCGACTACAAAGGGAAACCCAGCCGCAAGCCTACCAGGCGAGCTAAAATGCTTTTATTGCTTGCGTCGAGGCAAGCAACCCGTAAGCACTAGCTGTTCCGCACGACTGTGTGATCACACTCTCCGTAGCCAATGTGATCAAGACCTTTAAATAGGTCAACCTTCAAAGCCGCAAGGCCAGACGGATTACCAGGACGTGTACTCAAAGCATGCCCTGGAACGTGACATTTTCAACCTCTTCCTGGCCGAGTCTGTAATACCAACATGTTTCAAACAGACCACCATAGTCCCTGTGCCCTACGTCAGTAGCCATGAAGTGCTTTGAAAGGCTGTTCATGGCTCACGTCAACACCATCATGCCTGAAACCCTAGACCCACTCCAATACGCATACCGCCTCAACAGATCCATAGATGACACAATCTCAATCGCACTCCACACTGACCTTCCCCACATGGACAAAAGGAACACCTATGTGAGAATGCTGTTCATTGACTATAGCTCAGCGTTCAAC
The DNA here is from genome assembly GCF_045679555.1 of Salvelinus alpinus. NCBI lineage: Eukaryota > Metazoa > Chordata > Actinopteri > Salmoniformes > Salmonidae > Salvelinus > Salvelinus alpinus. The sequence goes on from NC_092088.1 coordinate 31,250,218, forward strand.
ACCATAGTGCCCACACCTCCCTCTGCAACTGGATCCTGGACTTTCTGACGGGCCTCCCCCAGGTGGTAAGGGTAGGCAACAACACATCTGCCACGCTGATCTTCAAAACTGGCTCCTTAACAGCTTCTACCCCTAAGCCATAAGACTGCTGAACAACTAATCAAATGGCCACTGACTATTTATATTACCCCTGCTTTTACACTGCTGCTACTCACTGTTTATTATCTATGCATAGTCACTTTACCCATATCTACATGTACAAATTACCTCGACTAACCTGTACCCCCGCACATTGACACGGTACCCCCTGTATATAGCCTCGTTATTGTTATGTACATTTGTGTTACTTTTTACATTAGTTTATTTAGTAAATATTTTATTAACTTTATTTCTTTAACTGCATTGTTGGTTAAGGGCTTGTAAGTAAGCATTTCACGGTAAGGTTGTATTCGGCACATGTGACAAATATAATTTGATTTGATCTAGACATGACCCCATCACCGACCGAAGTTGCAGTTTTTGGCAACCATTGTACCCTTTCCAAATAGCCTATATTTTCTTTTTGAATTACTAGTAAACTTGACACTTTTTATTAGTTTCGATAGGCCTCAGGTGTCGTTGGATGGTTGCTTTGACAGTCGCTGAGGCTTGAATTGTCTGTTAACATTGAAAACACTTTCAGATGCAGCAGGTTTAGCTACTTATCTAGCTATCATTGCTAACTTTAGCACCAAAGATACAGACAGAGATCAGGATTCCTTAATGATTTGCCTTTCAATTTCATAATCAACGTTGTGTTCTTCTAACAGGCATTCATGTTGTTTGGACTGTTGTTTAAGACAGTGGCAAAGATGAAACTTGGCTGTTAGTGTTTGCAACAGTATCATTTTGGATGTAGATTGCTAACTAGATACAGTAACACTTATGGTTAGCCTAGCTAGTTACAATCAAAAATCATTTGAAGTTAGATGCCATTGGTGACAACATGAATATAAATATAGCATGACATTCATGCAAGCGCTATAATACACTGCTCAAAAAAATAAAGGGAACACTTAAACAACACAATGTAACTCCAAGTCAATCACACTTCTGTGAAATCAAACTGTCCACTAAGGAAGCAACACTGATTGACAATAAATTTCACATGCTGTTTCACATGCTGTTGTGCAAATGGAATAGACAAACGGTGGAAATTATAGGCAATTAGCAAGACACACCCAATAAAGGAGTGGTTCTGCAGGTGGTGACCACAGACCACTTCTCAGTTCCTATGCTTCCTGGCTGATGTTTTGGTCACTTTTGAATGCTGGCGGTGCTTTCACTCTAGTGGTAGCATGAGACGGAGTCTACAACCCACACAAGTGGCTCAGGTAGTACAGCTCATGCAGGATGGCACATCAATGCGAGCTGTGGCAAGAAGGTTTGCTGTGTCTGTCAGCGTAGTGCCCAGAGCATGGAGGCGCTACCAGGAGACAGGCCAGTACATCAGGAGACGTGGAGGAGGCCGTAGGAGGGCAACAACCCAGCAGCAGGACCGCTACCTCCGCCTTTGTGCAAGGAGGAGCACTGCCAGAGCCCTGCAAAATGACCTCCAGCAGGCCACAAATGTGCAAGTATATATATATTCTTATCCCATTCCTTTACTAGATTGTGTGTATTAGGTTTTGTTGTGGAATTGTTAGATTTTGCCTGTTAGGTACTGCTGCACTGTCGGATCTAGAAGCATAAGCATTTCGCAACACTCGCAATAACATCTGATAACCATGTGGTATATATATATTCTTATCCATTTGTTTGCTAGATTGTGTGTATTAGGTTTTGCTATCAATGCTTAGATTTTGCCTGTGTCACTGTCGGATCTAGAAGCATAAGCATTTCGCAACACAACGAGCACTGGATGACCATGTGACCAACAAAATTTGATTTGGATAGGATTTGAAATCGTAGTATGCTGTAGATGAGGGCAATACAGAAGCTTTAATTTTTTTATTATTTTTTATTATTTAATAAACAAAAATTATTTAAAAAAAAATGTTAATCAAATCTTACTTTAAATCTTAACTTTATCCAAATTTTATTACGTCACAGCTTTATTCTAAAATAGCCCACAACAACAAAGCAAAAACAGTTTTTGAAATTTTAGCAAATACACACACACTACTGTTCAAAAGTTTGCCACTTAGAAATGTCCTTGTTTTTGAAAGAAAAGCATAAAATAACATCAAATTAATAAAAAATACAGTGTAGACAGTATTGTTGTAAATAACTATTGCAGCTGTTTATTTATTGAATATCTACGTAGTCGTACAGAGGCCCATTATCAGCAACCATCACTCCTGTGTTCCAATGGCACGTTGTGTTAGCTAATCCAAATTTATCATTTTAAAAAGTCTAATTGACCATTAGAAAACCCTTTTGCAATTATGTTAGCACAGCTGAAAACTGTTGTCCTGATTAAAGAAGCAATAAAACTGGCTTTTAGACTAGTTGAGTATCTGGAGCATCAGCATTTGTGGGTTCGATTTCAGGCTCAAAATGGCTAAAAACAAATAACTTTCTTCTGAAACTCGTCAGTCTATTCCTGTTCTGAGAAATGAAGGCTATTCCATGCGAGAAATTGCCAAGAAACTGAAGATCTTGTACAACGCTGTGTACTGATAATGGGCCTCTGTATGCCTATGTAGATATTCCTCAGCCGTTTCCAGCTACAATAGTAATTTAAAACATTAACAATGCCTACACTGTATTTCTGATCAATTCGACGTTATTTTAACGGACACATTTCTTTTGCTTTTCTTTCAAAAACAAGGACATTTCTAAGTGACCCCAAACTTTGGATTGGTAGTGTATATAAATAAAACTGATATCACATTTACTTAAGTATTCAGACCCTTTACTCAGTACTTTGTTGAAGCATCTTTGGCAGTGATTACAGCCTTGATTCTTCTTGGGTATGACGCTACAAGCTGGGCACACCTGTAATTGGGGAGTTTCTCCCATTCTTCTCTGCAGATCCTCTCAATCTCTGTCAGGTGGATGGGGAGCATCGCTGCACAGCTATTTTCAGGTCTCTCCAGAGATGTTCGATCTGGTTCAAGTCCGGGCTCTGGCTGGGCCACTCAAGGACATTCAGAGACCACTCCTGCGTTCGCTTGGCTGTGGGCTCACGGTCATTGTCCTGTTGAAAGGTTAATCTTTGCCCCAGTCTGAGGGCCTTGAGCGCTCTGGAGCAGGTTTTCATCAAGGATCTCTGCTCCGTTCATCTTTCCCTCGATCCTGACTCGTCTCCCAGTCTGTGCCACTGAAAAACATCCACACAGCATGATGCTGCCACCACCATGCTTCACCGTCGGGATGGTGCCATGTTTCCTCCAGATGGCCAAAGAGTTCAATCTTGGTTTCATCAGACCAGAGAATCTTGTTTCGCATAGTCAGAGTCCTTTACGTGCCTTTTGTCAAACTCCAAGCGGGCTGTCATGTGCCTGTTACTGAGGAGTTGCTTCCGTCTGGCCACTCTACCATAAAGGCCTGACTGGTGGAGTACTGCAGAGATGGTTGTCCTTCTGGAAGGTTCTCCCATCTCAACAGAGGAGCTCTGTCAGTGACCATCGGATTCTTGATCATCTCCCAGACCAAGGCCATTCTCCCCCGATTGCTCAGTTTGGCCAGTGGTCTGCTCTAGGAAGAGTCTTGGTGGTACAAAACTTCTTCCATTTAAGAACGATGGAGGCCACTGTGTTCTTCGGGACCTTCAACGCTGCAGAAATGTTGCGGTACCTTTCCCCAGATCTGTGCCTTGACACAATCCTGTCTCGGAGCTCTACGGACAATTCCTTCGACCTCATGGCTTGGTTTTTGCTCTGACATGCACTGTCAACTGTGGGACCTTATATAGACAGGTGTGTGTCTTTCCAAATCATGTCCAATCAATTAAATTTACCACAGGTGAACTCCAAGCAAGTAGAAACATCAAGGATGATCAATGGAAACAGGATGTACCTGTACCTGATTATACACCTATTGTGTATAGATTGAGAAAATATTTTTCCTCAATTTTAGAATAAGGCTGTAACGTAACAAAAAGTCAAGGGTTCTGAATGGTTTCAGAATGCACTGTATACTAACAGCATAACTGGTTATAACGTGGTGGAATTGTCCTTTAATGATAAGGTGTGCAAGGTAGTTGGATTTTCCACAAGCCTTTTTCAAATGGCAAATTAATGAAACCATAAACACATTGGTTAGCTAGCACACTGAACAACTAAATCAAATGTTTATAGCTATTATGTGTCTATACTTAAAAACACTTGCTCGAGTTGAACTGATTTTCAGCTGATGTTTTTTGTTAAAGAAAAAGTAGACAAATGATTCTGATGAAAATACGCTCTTGGCCTTATTCCAAAACTGCAGCTTGTGGTTGGAACACATACAATGAGGTCCGAAATTATTGACACACTTGATAAAGAGCAAAAATAATTCAAATACGTAGCTATATTGTATGCTCCAAAAATGTGGGAAATATTATTTTATACTAAAATGATTGCTCAGAGAAAGAGATTTTGTTTAACAAGAAAACCTTTTTTTTCAACAACAAAAAGGCAGGTGTCAATTATTGACACCCCTATTTTCAATACCTCACCTTTTGAGGATAATGGCACGGGGACTTTAAAAAATATATTTGGAGAACATATTGGGAAGGATCTTAGATCATTCCTCCATACAGAAGAATCCTTCCACATTCTTGATATCCTTCGTCTGCGCTTACGGACTACCCTCTTCAATTCAACCACAGCTTTTCAATGGATTTCAAGTTCGGAGACTGAGATGGCATATGTTGATTTTGTGGCCAATTAATCAATTTTGTGGATTTTGATGTAGCTGCCTGAATAACCCCAAGCACACAAAGCAGATTCCACCTGCCCCACTGTTCAGTTTACCTGCACCGGGCCATCAGCAACTTAATGTCAACCGCTGCATGGTATGTCCTCGTATATAACAATGTCAAACAGATAATTTAATACAGACAAACCTTTTTCATTGTTAAAATAGGCATACCACCCCCTCAAAGTGAACACTCACACAAGTGACCTAATACTAACGTCCGTCCAGATATTCAAATAACTGTACCCATCGCTAGTGAGAATGCGAATATTCGGTATCTCATGATAGTTCGGTCTTATTAACTAGGAAATCAGCTTGTACAGTATTCTGAGTGTGTGTGTGTACACTCTGTGATAAAGGGCGCATGCTCTTTACCTGGATCTCTCTGTGCATGTTGAGTCTTTCCTTTACTGGGGTGCCCATCAACAGCTTCTCCAGAGCCATCAGCCGGTTCAATACAGATGGGTCTGTGGGGCTGAGAGAGACGAGAGAGAGAGCGAGAGATAAGCAGGTGAAAGGGACAAAGAGAAATGTGACTAAGCTCAGATCAGAGGGAGCTTCCAAAGTTGCTCAGTAAGGAGACAAAAAAAGAGAAAGAGCTCATGCCTAGTAATAGAATGAATTGTTATGAGTACAGTAACACACAAAAGGCATAGAAAATACAGATTTGTCTCTTTCTATACGGGTCGCCAACAGGCACAGCAGTCAGTGGTAATTGTTACAGGGAGAGGATTCCTTTCAGCACCAGCTACCAAATTCTGGCCTAAAACCTGTTAAGATGCTGTCAGAGAGAGGATAGATAGATGGATTTACAGTTATGTAGAAAAGTAAGTACACCGCCTGGAAAGTTTATTATTTTTACATATTTCGACACATGGATAGTTGAGCTAAATTCCAACCACATTCATTGATAAAAAGGTGACCCAATTTAACAAATCACAAAACAAGTTAAAATAAACAAAAATGCAATTTCCTTATGCGGAAAAAGTTAGTACACCCCTACCTTTACCATCACATGAAATGGCTAAAATATGAAATCAGGTGCACCAAAATGTGGAAATGATTAGAAAATCAGATTAAGTTGGGAGGGTCCAGTCTTCCATAAAGATCAGAAACTAGGTCTGGTTTGGTCTTAACCATATGGGTGTGTGGTAACATCATGCCAAGACCAAAATACCTATTCGAGGCCCTCAGAATAAAGATGTTTGATGCCCATGAGTCTGGGAGGGGTGAAAAATCAATTTCCAAGCAGTTCGAAGTACATCATTCCACTGTCTGATCATCTACAAATGGAGAAAACTCCAGACCACTGGCAATCTACCTAGCACAGGTCGTCCCACCAAATTCTGCCCAAGAGCTGACCGAAAGATGATCATAGAAGTCTCTACGAACCCCAGGATAACATCAAGGGATCTTACAAACCTCTCTTGCCACTAATCAATGTCAAAACGCATGAGTCAACTGTCAGAAAGAGACTGTACAAACTTGGCCTACAAGGGAGGCCGGGAAGTAGCCTCTGCTCTCAAAAAATAATATCAAGACACGACTGACATTTGCCAGACAACACCTGGGTTAAGAGCAAAACTACTGGAACAATGTGCTCTGGACAGATGAGTCAAAGGTGGAGTTGTTTGGCCTCAATGCCAGATGACATGTTTGGCGAGAAAACGAAACGCTGCCTTTGAACAGAAGAACATTACTAACCGTAAAGCGGGGAGGCGGTGGCATTATGGTTGGGGGATGCTTTGCTGCATCAATGATTGCAAGTTGGCTAGGTCCTGAGTCAACCGTGAATCCCATATTGTACTATTGAGGAGAATGTGAGGCCATCTGTCAAAAAGCTGAAGCCTGAAGCTGAACCAAACATGGCTCATGCAACAACAGGACAATGATCCAAAACACACAAGCAAAGCTACAACAGAATAGCTCAAAAAGAAGAAATGGTGGGTTATGGAATGGTCGAGTCAAAGCCCAGATTTCATTCCTGTCAAAATGCTGTGGGGGGGGACGACTTGAAGCGGGCCGTGCATGCAAAAAAGCCCACGAACATGACACATTTGAAGCAGTACTGTAAAGAAGAGCAGGCAAAGATTCCTCCCAGTCGATGTAAGAGACTAATAGACAGTTACAAGAAACAGTTACATGAAGTTATTTCATCCAAAGGGGGCTACACCAGCTATTGAAGTTAGGGGTGTACTTATTTTGTCCGCATTGCTGTAGATTTTTCAAGAAAAAATAATTGAAAAGTATAATCTTTCAGTGTCCATTTGTTGAATTAGGTTACCTACATCTGTCAAAAGTGTTGAAGTGAAGATTACATACCCATCTGTCCCCCCAAAAAAGACAACTTTCCAAGGGGGTACTTACTCAGTCACTACCATGAAAGAGATCAGTTAGTCATGTGGAAATGTATGTTTATATACACACTAACAAGTCATTATTAAACTGATTATGGCAGTAGGTAGATTATGCAATAGTCCTGTAAACACCGTACTGTGCTCATCTTAAATCGGCTTAAGGTCAAAATCGACGTAAGTATACGGCGATGAAAATACCTGGTTTTCTAAGATATCTTTCGAATTATTAGGACACGTAAACATCTTAAATCGCCGTTCCAGCAGTGTATTTGATCTGCGCATGTGTGCTAGCCTCTCTTTAGCGCAAGGGAAGTGTGTTCAGAAACAACTGAGTGTATGCGTCTTGAGTCATTTTTACATACAAATTATAAGTTAAGAATTCATATGCTTCCCAAAAATAACATGTTCGCGGTGGTAGAACATTTATTTTAATTGACAATTTTCTGCATTTATCAGACCGCCATCAGGTTGCCTGATTTCAGATGTGTCCATGTAAACAGGGTAATTGGGGAAATTGTTCATCTTGCAAAGCATGTAAATGTTTTAAATCGAACTACTATATCAAATCTGACTATGCACATAATCATATTATTGTGTGCATGTAACTGCACTCACAGTTTGACATATTACAACGTTAGAAAGTCAACCTTCTTACAACTAGCCACTTCAAAATGGTTATGTTAATAAATGTTTAAATACAATAAATAATATTATATACACGCACGCACACGCAGACAGTAGCCATCTGACATAAAGAAATGCATGTCGGTGTCGTAGAATGCCACCGGCATATCTCTATAGTACAAGTCAAATGTTTGAGCACGCTTACTCATTCCAGGGTTTTTATTTTTTTTACTATTTTCTACATTGTAGAATAATAAAACCATGAAATAACACATATGGAATCATGTAGTAACTAAAAAAAAAGTGTAAAACAAAATTTAAATATATGTTATATTTGAGATTCTTCAAATTAGCCAACCTTTGACAGCTTTGCATTCTCTCACCTGGAATGCATTTCAATTAACAGGTGTGCCTTGCTAAAAGTTAATTTGTGGAATTTCTTTCCTTCTTAATGCGTTTGAGCCAATTAATTGTGTTGTGACAAGGTAGGGATGATATAAAAAAGATAACCCTATTTGGTAAAAAGAACAAGTCCATATTATGGCAAGAACAGCTCAAATAAGCAAAGAGAAACGACAGTCCATATTTTTAAAGATTTTTTTTAACCTTTATTTAACTAGGCAAGTCAGTTAAGAACAAATTCTTATTTACAACGACGGCCTAGGAACAGTGGGTTAACTGCCTTGTTCAGGGGCAGAACAACAGATTTTCATCTTGTCAGCTCAACCTTCCGGTTACTAATCCAACGCTCTAACCACTAGGCTACCTGCCGCCCCATTACTTTAAGACATGAATGTCAGTCTACCCGGAAAATGTTTAGAACTTTGAAAGTTTCTTCAAGTGCAGTCACAAAAACCATTGAGCGCTATGATGAAACTGGTTGTCATGAGGCCTGCCACAGGAAAAGGAAGACCCAGAATTACCCCCGCTGCAGAGGATAAGTTCATTAGAGTTATCTGCACCTCAGATTGCACCCAAATAAATGCTTCACACAGTTTAAGTAACAGACAGATCTCAACATCAACTGTTCAGAGGAGACTGTGTGAATGAGACCTTCATGGTCAAATTGCTGCAAAGAAACCACTACTAAAGGACACCAATAATAAGAAAATACTTGCTTGGGCCAAGAAACACAAGCAATAGACATTAGACCAGTGAAAATCTGCCCTGATGTGAAAATGTGAGATTTTCCTCCCGCCGTGTCTTTGTGAGACGTAGAGTAGGTGAATGGATGATCTCTGCATGTGTGGTTCCCACCTTTAAGCATGGAGGTGGTGGTGTGATGATGCTTTGCTGGTGACAATGTCTGTGATTAATTTTAAATTCAAGGCACACTTAACCAGCATGGCTACCAAAGCATTCTGCAGCGATACGCCATCCCATCTGGTTTGCGCTTAGCGTGACTATCATTTGTTTGTCAACAGGACAATGACCCAACACACCTCCAGGCTGTGTAAGGGCTATTTGACTAAGGAGAGTGATGGAGTGCTGCATCAGATGACCTTGCCTCCACAATCACCCGACCTCAACCCAATTGAGATGGTTTGGGATGAGTTGGACCGCAGAGTGAAGGAAAAGCAGCCAACAAGTGCTCAGCATGTGGGAACTTAGTCAAGACTGTTGGAAAAGCATTCCTCATTAAGCTGGTTGAGAGAATGCCAAGAGTGTGCAAAGCTGTCATCAAGTCAAAGGGTGGCTACTTTGAACAATCTGAAATATATTTGATTTGTTTAACACTTTTTTGTTGCTAGATGATTCCATGTGTTATTTCATAGTTTTAATGTCTTCACTATTATTCTACAATGTAGAAAATAGTAAAGATAAAAGAAAAACCCTGGAATGAGTAGATGTGTCCAAACTTTTGACAGGTACTGTATGTATGTAGAACACATTGATTAAACACTGGAACGACTTAATGGTGAACTGGGTCAGGTGTGTAAATTAAGGATGCACTGATGTGGACATTGAGCCAATATTGATCATTTCTTGGCCATAATGACCAACACTGACAACAATATGTTTTTCTGCAATTCTCGGCTAATACGGAAATGAAGACTAATATATTGTGAAACCCTATTTGCACAATTACGGTTGGTATAGTTTGTTGCTATAGTTCCCTTTTTTGTGTAGGGAAGATATAGATTGTGTTCAATAGGGAAGGGCCTCCAACCTGTGTAGCTGTGCTGGGGGTGTAGGCTCCTCCTGGCCAGTCTTCTTCACGTCTTTTAGCTTCTTTTTCTGGGGCTCTCCGGACCGCCCAGCCTCCTGCTCCTCCCTGGACCTCTTCACTGCAGCACAGATGGGGAGGGGGACATCAATGATATTACATATCAAAATTAATGTTGCAAAATCCTGGTGCCTCATAAATAAACACTGCGTAAATTTGTCACCAAGACTGAGCATGCAAATACACTGAGATTTAACAATGCCATACATACCCATGTTTCCCGTTTTAAAAATCAGACCCGTCGTAAAAACTTGAGCGTTAACGAGATTATAACTCGTCCATAATTCAACTTTTATAGTGACAATGTCCTTATTTGCTGTATATTTTGGACCTACTGGAATTAGACCAAGTCAGTATCTAAAGGAAATAGCGAACTTCATCAAACGGTTAGGAGCACGTAAAACGTCAGCCATCCCTTCCGGCGCCATTCTACCAATGTCTTTGGGAGGCGTTTCTGAAAGACCAACAATTGCAAATTGTTGTGGACTTGTAAACAGATCATTTGAACGCAATAATGTTTTGCATTAACTTTTTATGGAACCTAAATATGCTGCACTGCCCGCGAATTCTGAAATAGTGTCTATACACTATCTGAGTATACCACAGTAGACCTACTTACAGTGACAGGCTACACACTTCAATGCAAAAGAAACTATCTGTTCACCTGTTTAATTCTACTGTGTGTTATAAACCACGCTGCCTGTCAGATGCATATAGGAATAATAATAGCCTATCTAATAGGCCCAATTAAATGATATGTGGATGGTAAATTGTTGTATGGCTACTTCGGAAATATAAACTCAACCGTCTCAACATAACCAGAAATGGTGAGGAATTTATTCTGCAATGGTTCTGATATACATTGGCAAGAAAAAGTATGTGAACCCTTTGGAATTACCTGGCTTTCTGCATAAGTTGGTCATAAAATTGACCCTCCTTTGGCAGCAATAACCTCAACCAAATGTTTTCTGTAGTTGCAGATCAGACCTGCACAACGGTCAGGAGGAATTTTGGACCATTCCTCTTTACACAACTGTTTCAGTTCAGCAATATTCTTGTGATGTCCGGTGTGAACTGCTGTCATGCCACAGCATCTCAATCGTGTTAAGGTCAGGACCCTGACTGGGCCACCCCAGAAGGCGTATTTTCTTCTGTTGATTTACTTCTATGTTTTGGGTTGTTGTCCTGTTGCATCACCCAACTTCTGTTGAGCTTCAATTGGCGGACAGATAAACATTTTGCAGAAGAATATAAGGCTAAACTTGGGAATTCATTTTTCAGTCGATGATAGCAAGCTGTCCAAGACCTGAGGCAGCAAAGCAGCCCAAACCATGATGCTCCCTCCACCATACTTTACAGTTAGGATGAGGTTTTGATGTGTGCTATGTTTTTTTTCTCCGCACAGTGTTGTGTTCCTTCCAAACAACTCAACTGTAGTTCCATCTGTCCACAGAATATTTTGCCAGTAGCGCTGTGGAACATCCAGATGCTCTTTTGCGAACTTCAGACGTGCGGCAATGTTTTTTTTGGACAGCAGTAGCTTCCTCCGTGGTGTTCTCCCATGAACACCATTCCTGTTTAGTGTTTTACGTATGGTAGACTCGTCAACAGAGATGTTAGCATGTTCCAGAGATTTCTGCAAGTCTTTAGCTGACACTATGATTCTTCTTAACCTCATTCAGCGCTGTGCTCTTGCAGCCATCTTTGCAGGACGGCCACTCCTAGGGAGAGTAGCAACCGTGCTGAACTTTCTCCATTTCTAGACAATTTGTCTTACCGTGGACTGAAACATCAAGGCTTTTAAAGATACTTTTGTAACCATTTCCAGCTTCATGCAAATCAACAATTCTTAATCTTGGGTCTTCTGATATCTCTTTTGTTAAAGGCATGGTTCACATCAGGCAATGCTTCATGTGAATAGCAAACTCACATTTTGTGAGTTTTTTATATTGCAGGGCAGATCTAACCAACATCTACAACCTCGTCTCATTGATTGGACTCCAGGTTAGCTGACTCCAATTAGCTTTTGGAGTAGTCATTAGCCTAGAGGTTCACAATTTTTTCCCAACCTACACTGAATTTTTAAATTATGTATTCAAAATAGGTAAGAAAAATACAACAATGTGTGTTATTAGTTTTAGCAGACTGTCTGTTGTGGAAGATTAGATCACATTGTTTGACCAATTTATGCAGAAATCCAGGTAAATCAGGTAATTCTTGCAACTGTATGTATTATGCTTAGAAATGAAATATTGTCTACACAAGAAACTTGACATTACAATATTCATATGTATAGTTAAAGTCGGAAGTTTACATACACCTTAGCCAAATACATTTAAATTCAGTTTTTAAAAATTCCAGACATTTAATCCTAGTAAACATTTCCTGTTTTAGGTCAGTTAGGATCACCACTTTATTTTAAGAATGTGAAATGTCAGAATAATAGTAGATAGAATGATTTATTTCAGATTTTAGGTAGCCTTCAGGTAGGCTACCGTTTCAGGTAGCCTTCATCAAGCTTCCCACAATAAGTTGGGTGAATTTTGGCCCATTCCTCCCGACAGAGCTGGTGTAACTGAGTCAGGTTTGTTGGCCTCCTTGCTCGCACGCGCTTTTTCAGTTCTGCCCTCATATTTTCTATGGGATTGAGGTCAGGGCTTTGTGATGGCCACTCCAATACCTTGACTTTGTTGTCCTTAAGCCATTTGCCACAACTTTGGAAGTATGCTTGGGGTCAATGTCCATTTGCGACCAAGCTTTAACTTACTGACTGATGTCTTGAGATGTTGCTTCAATATATCCACATAATTTTCCTACCTCATGATGCAATCAATTTTTTGAAGTGCACCAGTCCCTCCTGCATCAAAGCACCCCCACAACATGATGCTGCCACCCCCGTGCTTCACGGTTGGGATGGTGTTCTTCGGCTTGCAAGCCTCACCCTTTTTCGCAACAAAGTACATTAATCTGTAGAAGACAGAACGCATCTCCTTCCTGAGCGGTATGATGGCTGCGTGGTCCTATGGTGTTTATACTTGCGTACTATTGTTTGTACAGATGAACGTGGTACCTTCAGGCGTTTGGAAATTGCTCTCAAGGATGAACCAGACTTGTGGAGGTCTACAATTGTTTTTCTGAGGTCTTAGCTGATTTCTTTTGATTTTCCCATGACGTCAAGCAAAGAGGCACTGAGTTTGAAGGTAGGCCTTGAAATACATCCACAGGTACACCTCCAATTGACAGAAATTATGTCAATTAGCCTATCAGAAGCTTGTAAAGCCATGACATCATTTTCTGTAATTTCCCAAGCTGTTTAAAGGCAGTCAACTTAGTGTATGTAAACGTCTGACCCACTGGAATTGTGATACAGTGAATAATAACTTAATTAATCTGTCTGTAAACAATTGTTGGAAAAATTACTTGTGCACAAAGTAGATGTCCTAACTGACTTGCCAAAACTATAGTTTGTTAACAAGAAAATTGTGGAGTGGTTGAAAAATGAGTTTTAATGACTCCAACCTAAGTGTATGTAAACTTCCGACTTCAACTGTAGGTCTAGCTTACAAATGCCAATGGAAAGGGTGAAACATTATTCAACCGTTAAACTGCGCTTCGGATTGGATCGCATAGAGCAAAATACTTGAAATAGCTCATATAATTTACTACTGTGATGTGGGTCCAATTAAATGAGATGGGACGAATGGTAGCCTATACTAACTTGTTGTAGGCCTATAGACTACTTTGCAAGTAGCCTATGAAACCACAATAGTGAGAAAAGGTGAGGAATTTATTCTGCAATGATCATGGAAATGTATTTTTCTAATTATTTTGGAATGCAGAGACATAAATAAAGTTTCACTCTTCTCACTAACGGCAAATGTTTACATCTTATTATATTTAGCTAGGCTACCTAAGAGTCATATATTCCCCATTTGCGCAAGGCTACTACTTTTGCCTTGCGACATAATACTTCAACCACTAGAAACTGTGCGTACACATTATCTAAAGTTTGCTGGAGGATAAGCACATTCTCACGTCGAGTTGGGCTTTTATAAAATGTAAACTTTCTAAAAGTTCCCAGGTTTTTAAGAAATCTTGGTAAGAGGGTTCCCTCCCAGCTTATTCCCTGTTTCTGGGAATCATCCAACTGGGTTTTCTAAAGAACCTTAACTTTGGGATAGTTTCCATAATACATTACAGCTTACTAGTGTTCCACGGTACTCTGTAAATGCTGTACTTTTTCAAAAATAGATAATGGTTCTGTACTAGGATTTGTTACGTTCAGTTCATCTTTCAAATGTGTCTCACGTGATTGAGGGGATCAAGTCTAAATGAGCATAGCCCCTTTAAAAGCATGAAGAGCAAAGTGCCTGCTCCATTTACTCAATCATTGCTAGAGCTGTCTAGGCTGCATTGTTAGCTCCCCAGTCACGCTGCACAGAAGTTAACACACTTGAATAATGCACCACGGCATGTAGAAATGTTGAAACTGTTCATTACTGTAGGCAAAACAATGTCCATACAGCCTAGAACACTTATGATGCAAGACGATACCCCGCTAGGCTACAATTAAAACTGGAAGCTAACTTTCCTTGCTAGCTTACAGCTGAATTCACTTCCCTAGTACTTTTTGTGTGATAATATGCATACCCTAACACAAAATATGTTGACGTCAAAGCTGATTGCGACCACAAACGTTAACTCGTCTCTCTCGTCACCAAAAAATCTAATCACTTCTTAGTCTACCTCGACTCCCGTCCGGTTTCTACTAGATTCCATAAGCACAGTCAGATTCGACAGCCAAATTCTGCCTCGTAAATGAGTCATTACTTTCGTAAAAGAGACTGCACACACTTGTATAAAAGAGAATGCGTCTATGTTATTGATCAGTTCAACAAAATAATATGTTCTAATAGTTGCCAATATAAGAAGTCCTAAATGGAAGGGATAGTTAGTAATCTGTAGCTAAAACAAGCTCAACTCAATTACCATTATGTTGTTTGGAAGTTAGATTGACAAAAACTATGACAAATTGATTGTATGATTGTATAATGGAGTCATTAACATACATACATACATTGCTGTCAAAAAAAAAAATGTGTTGTTGTGATTAATACAATTTTATGTCAAACAAGAACCACCAGGAAAAAAGGGGTGAGTCATTTTAGCACCACAGGGTTCTTGTCAAAACTCGAATCCATCAAAATCTATAATTGTGCTGTGCCATATTACTTGCTGCCTGCAATGAACGGGCCCATAATATAAATAGCTCTGAATTTCACCCCCCTTTCTCACCTTGTACAGGCGGCACGGTCACCGTCTCCCGTACGAAGGGCTTGTTGACGATCTGCTTGGACTTGGCGGCAAAGTTGAGTGCTGTGAAGGTTTCAAAGTAGTATGTGTACTCGGGTGCGATGTTGGTGATCATGACCGAGTGGGACGAGCCGCCCAGCGAGTCCTGCAGAAGCCTCGTCAGCTTGCTGTCACGGTAGGGCACACGCCCGCCGCCGCCCGCGTTGAGTGAGTCCACCACCTTGCTGAGGGTGAAGAGGGAGAGGTTGATGGCGCCGCTCTCCTTTAGGCGGATGCCCTTGTTGCCCGTACGCCGGTTGTCCTCCGAGCCGGCCAGGTCCACGAGGTAGAGCTTGCCTGTCTGCTGCCGGTGCGGGGGGTTGCGCTGTGTCCGCACCACCTGGGGAGAGGCAGAAGGAACTATTAACTTGTATTTATTCAGGGAAGCCCAATTGAGACCAGGTGTCTCATTTTCAATAGTGCCCTGAAGACATAAAAGAAAATATAAAACTACAATACGAAGTACACTAGCACATCAATCACAAACAAGTTATCAAAAGTAAAATCAAAACAATTGCACACCTCGTGAACTCATTTGTCAGAGTTTTAAACTGAGCAAATCCAAACATAATGCATTTTGTAAGCGATTCCAAAAATGTGGAGCGTTAAAAAACTTTAAAGCGGATTTACCTAGTTCAGTGGAGACCTGAGGAACCTCAAGAGTTACCAAACCCGTTCACAGGGTTGCTTATGTCATGTTTTTATACTTTAAGAACTAAATAAGGTAAGTGGGAAGCTTGTATAGTTTGGCAAACAAAAAAGGTAGTAATGAAGTGATCTACGGGTCTTTAATGAGAACAAGCCAACTATCTGGCAACAGCTCTGGAGGACATTCCTACAGTCAGCATGCTAATGGCACACTCCCTGAAAACTTGAGACATCTGTGGCATTGTGGTGTGACAAAACGGCACATTTTAGAGTGGCCAATTATGGTCTCCAGCACAAGGTGCACCTGTGTAATGATCATGCTGTTTAATCAGTGTCTTGATATGCCACACCCATCAGGTGGATGGGCCATCTTGGCAAAGGAGAAATTCTCACTAACAGGGATGTAAGTGCACAACATTTGAAAGAAATCCGCTTTTTGTGCACATGGAACATTTCTGGGATCTGTTATTTCAGTGCCTTTAACCTGAGAACACTTTACATGTTGAGTTTATTATTTTGTTCAGTGTAGTTACTCCACAACACTAACCTAATTGACAGAGTGAAAAGAAAGAAGCCTGTACAGAAACAAAAATATTCCAAAACATGCATCCTGTTTGCAATACGGCACTAAAGTAAAACTTCAAATAATGTGTCAAAGATATTAACTTTATGTACTGAATATGAAGAGTTATGAAGAGTTACCAACTTGACAGAGCTTGAAGAACGTTTAAAATAAAATGATTGTATAATCCAGGTGTGGAACGCTCTTAGAGGGTTATCTAGAAAGACTCACAGCTGTAGTCGCTACCAAATGTGATTCTAACACTCAGGGGTTTGAAAACTTATATAATCAAGTGTTCTTTTTCATACATTAAATATTTTTATATATTTTTTTATATTTTACAAATGTTACATTTTTCTTCCACTTTGACATGAGTATTTTGTGTAGATCATCGACAAAAAAAAGCAAATTAAATCCCACTTTTACAAAATGTTGAAAAAGTCAAGGGGTGCGAATACTTTCTGAAGGCACTGTATATTTAGTCTTGTCCACATCAAGGACAAGTTTTAAACCAACTTTTTGTAAGGTAACAAAGTCAGATCACAGCTCTAATACAGCCTGGTCAACAGTTTGGGCAATAGCATAGATATGTGTCATCTGAATACAAATGAATATTATAAACAGATAGACCAAAATTATTCATATAAATAGTGAAGAGAACACGCCCCAATACCGATCCCAGCATTACACCTTTTGTAATATACATGAAACTAGACTTTGGTTTACACCATAAGAAATCACGCAATGTGTCCTATCTGACAGATAGGCTTCAGTTTGAGAACTGATCTAGGCCTATTTCAGTCAGCTTTTGAATGAGAATCTAATGGTCAAGAGTGTCAAATACCTTGGAAATGTCTATAAATAAGGCAGCACAATGGTTTTAATGATCTAAGCAATTTAACACATCTAGAACAAGCGTAGCAGCTGAAATGGTGCCATGACCAGGTCTAAAACCAGACTGGTGCCCATTTAGAAAAGGATGAGAAAAATATATATTAGCTGAGAGTTGGGCAGGGATTCTAAAACTTTGGAAAGCCAAGATAAATACGGTTCAATTTATCTAAGTCAGAAGGATCTCCTCCTTTGTGTAGGGGGAGGACATGTTCCGCTTTCCAGATCTTAGGAACAACACCAAAAACAACTGTTAAGTTAAAAATATAGGTTAACGATTCCGCAATAAGTGGGGCAGAGAGCTGCATGGCACTTAGTACTAGAGGTCGACCGATTAATCGGAATGGCCGGGGTATTTTTGGGCGCCAATTTATCAACAAAAAAAAATGTACACCTTTAATTAATCTTTATTTAACTAGGCAAGTCAGTTAAGAACACATTCTTATTTTCAATGACGGCCTAGGAACGTTGTGCCTCGTTCAGGGGCAGAACGACAGATTTTTAACCTTGTCAGCTCGGGGGATCCAATCTTGCAACCTTACAGTTAACTAGTCCAATGCTCTAACACCTGATTACATTGCACTCCACGAGGAGCCTGCCTGTTACTCGAATGCAGTTAGCTAAGGTAAATTGCTAGCTAGCATTAAACTTATCTTATAAAAAACAATCAATCAATGACTGTCATTGCTCCAATGTGTACTTAACCATAAACATCAATGCCATTCGTAAAATCAATACACAAGTATAGATTTTTAAACCTGCATATTTAGCTAAAAGAAATCCAGGTTAGCAGGCAATATTAACCAGGTGAAATTGTGTCATTTCTCTTGCATTCATTGCACGCAGAGTCAGGGTATATGCAACAGTTTGGGCCGCATGGCTCTTTGCGAACTAATTTGCCAGAATTTTACGTAATTATGACAACATTGAAGGTTGTGCAATGTAACAGGAATATTTAGACTCATGGATGCCACCCGTTAGATAAAATACGGAACGGAATAAACGTTTTGTTTTCGAGGTGATAGTTTCCGGATTAGTCAAAGGTATATGGTTTAGAGAGAAATAGTCGACGCGTTATAATTCCTGTAATAACTTGCGGCTGAACTTGAAAGGGGTTCCTTCATTATTTTACCGTTCATGTCTTCCATAGAGAATGTCTTGATCTACTTCAAATAAGGTCTGTGTTTCGTGCAGGCTTAAACCACCTCGACGTTTTGATACCCGTGTAAATCCCACTAGGATAAGGTAACATGTCAACATATTTTCATAAATCCACTCTACAATTTTTTTTTTCTCGCTTATATTTAGCCAATATTGATCAGAGTTACCTTGTCCTATGGATATCTACACAGTTATAAAATTGGCACGGTGGTGTAAGCCTACACGAAACACAGACCTTATTTTAAGTGAATCTAAAAATATCCTATGGAATAAATGAAGGAACAGCTTTTCAGATTTTGCTAGAAGGTGTCATAGGAATTATGACTCGCACTTTGGTCGTCAATTCTTACCATGCCCATTATTAAAATAGGATTTCCTACATATAGAAATGACAGTTTTTGTTTTCAACATTCATCACAGGTAACTTACTCTATTTTTATTCAAACAGTTGAGAGTATTTGTCTCCTAAGCAGACTCTTCAGTATCATTGTCACTTCAGAGCTGTGTGTGTGTATTTATGTATTAAGTTAAAATAAAAATGTTCATTGTTTATTCAGTATTGTTGCAATTGTCATTATTACAAAAATGTGTGTGTGTATGATATAAAACATTTTTATTTATTTTTTAATAAAATCGTCCAATTAATCGGTGTCGGTGTTTTTGTCCTCCAATAATCGGTATCGGCATTGAAAAATCATAATCGGTCGACCTCTACTTAGTACATCATATATATAAAATGGTTGAAATAAAAAAAATTGTGAATGTGTATATGGGAGTTCATCATTCTTTATTTACAGTCACTTTCGAGGTGAATAAAGGATTCCCTCTAATGGAATTAGAAGAATGTCCAGAAACTATTCTTTCAAATAGATGGCCTATCATTTTTCTTAGTTTTATTTTATACGAAGCATACTTATCTGCTACCTGACCCCGACATTATACATTGGGTTAGGGACGGGTAGGTCCTGTTTTTGCATCAATAACTAGGGTTACGAGCATGGCTCAGGTATCACTAACCTTTTGAAGCTGAGCCATTTGCATGATTTGCTGCGCAGTACAGTGATATCTAAGATCACAACATGGTGTCAGAAGTGCTTCAAACTCGTCAAGTATAATACAGGAGAGATTATTTCTCAGAAAATAATAATGTTCCTTGAGTTGTCAGAGTTTAGAGTGACGAAAGGAACCAACTGCTCTCTAATGTCTCGTCTTTGAGCAGAGTAGCCCAAGCGGAGCTATGGATACTCACAGAAACAGAGCCGCCATGAGCAGAGCGTGACTGACAGAGAGGAACAGCGAATGGATTTACTAACAAAGTTATTTCATATTTCGGGCAGGGCCTTAAATTTGGCAGAAGCAATTGAGCCTGGGTAGGTAGGTCCTGAACATTGCGGGCATGGGTAGGGCTTAAAATGAATGTCCATGCAGGGCTCTGATTTGCAACAATGTTAGAGAAGTGAAACAATTTAGGGCCTGATCCGAGTCAGAGATCGATGACAATGTCCCAGTCACACAACCCCAGATCAGACATGAAATTATGCCCATTACAATCCCTAAAATGTCTTTGTAATAATGCATGGATGGTATTTAGGTAGCTTTGCATCTCTTATGCAGGCAATGGTCACTGGTCACTGAGCTCACTAGCAAAAATTCTATGGATGCATTGGTCCTCGATTCTTCAGTCAGAAAATTTATTTAAACATCACCATTAACAGATTCACATTTTTTTGTTGTTGCTTATATTGCCTTCTTTCCACCCTCCTAAAAATAAGCTACAGTTTTTGACAACAGTTGCGTCCTCTCCTTCAGTGTCGAATTAAGCATGCAACTGTGTTGACAGTCATTGATCTACAAGTAATTTCACATACCGAACAACCCCAGGGAATATCAGTAGCTTGCCTAGTCAAACCGCGCACTGTGCCCAACGCGAAGTAGGTGGCCTGTACCAGTCAAAAGTTTGGACTCATTCAAGGGTTTTTCTTTATTTTCACTATTTTCTACATTGTAGAATAATAGTGAAGACATCAAAATGATGAAATAACACAGATGGAATCATGTAATAACCAAAAAAGTGTTCAACAGATCAAAATATATTATATATTTGAGATTCTTCAAAGTAGCCACACTTTGCACAAATTTAAAAAAAAATCAGTTTTTACTTTCTCATTATGAGGTATTGTGTGTAGATTTATGAGGGGGGAAAACAATGTAATGAATTTTAGAATAAGGCTGTAACGTAACGAAATGTGGAAAAAGTCAAGCTGTCTGAATACTTTCCGAATGCACTGTGTATCTCGATTTTTTGTGTTTCTTTCGGGGGGGGAAAAGACAATTAAAATAGGTGTTTTCTTCATTAAAATGAAGAAATAAACAATGCCACTTTCTGTATCAATTAAGCCTATATGTGCAAAATAAACAAACGAACACCATCACTTGCCAGGCTGTCATTGAACATAATATTTTTTAAATATGAAAACATGCCTCATGTATCCCTGAAAATGTTCAAAATAAAACAAATACTAAATTTCTGTCAAACAAAATAATATTTGACTTTGCTCCTATAGGTTTCTGGAGGAACTCAAGCCTGTCTACCGACTCTGGCTTGAGGCATGCCCTACAACATGTAGGGCATGCCACCTGTGCTGAAGACCCTATCTGAAGGGGCACTTGTAGCAGGAATGCATAGGTACTTCTTTACAAGATCGCTCAGTCTTGGGAAGTTGGCCTTCTGAAGCCTCCACCACTCAAGCGAGTCCGTGTCTGGGTCTGTGTCAATTAGCTTGACAGCTCAGTTTTGATGGTGTCATCCTCTGACTGGGAGGCAGACGTTACGGTCTTCTTGAAGACGCTTGCAAGTATTTTCTTGCTCTTCTTAGCCACAGGTTCAGCTTCTAGGCGCACATGCAGAGCTGTGCCAGGCTGAGGTGTGCTCTTCTCAGCTAGCAGAGACTGGAGCTCCAAAACAGCTCTTTGTTTGATGCCTTCAACCTTGTCATCTGCTATGCATTTTTTCCTGGACCGGGGATCCGGTTCTGCTTCTACACCTGCATTACTTGCTGTTTAGGGTTTTAGGCTGGGTTTCTGTACAGCACTTTGTGGCATCTGCTGATGCAAGAAGGGCTTTATAAATACATTTGATTGATTGAATGAAGCCATATCCAGGTGGTCTTCTTTGGCAGGGTCATCGTACTTGTCATTTAGATACTCCAGTGTTGCGCTCTTGATTTGCTTTGTGAGACCGTTCTCACCCTCCTCTGGCTGCAGGAGGTGTTGAACAGATGCAGCACAAGCTTCCAGACAGCACATCAGTGAATTCTTGTAGTGGGCTTTTGGCTTTGTTCACTGACTCCAAAACATTGATATAATGCCAGCTGGGCATCAGGTGCCTGCTTTTCTTCTCTGTGCCCATGACCCGTGCTATGGCCTTCTCCTGCTCCAGGACTCGTTCAACCAACTTCTGTCTTGAACCCCACCTGGTACCAAAACCATATCTCTGCTATTTTTGAAGCTGAAGGAGAAGCTGATGACAACCTTTTTGCATACCCCGATGGCACGGTCAATCCGAGGGTCTTTCACACCATTCTCTGTAAAAAGAAATAATAATAATATTTAGAATGGCAACATTTTTTGTAATGTAACAAACACAGCATTCCTACACATCGTGATGTAACAGGTTTTGATAAGCCTTATTTCTATTTAACAAAAAACATATTGGCAAAAACTTTTCACCCTGTATAATACTACTACATTGTTTAGGAATGTTTAGGAATGCATAGGCCTATATGATTACATTTTTTAATCTTTTTGATTGAAAAGATTTCAAATCAATTACATTTAGTCCATATTGTTGTTATTCTTTAAACATGCCTGTGGTTAATTTGCTATTGGAATGGTAGAATTACAACCAGCTACAAAGGTAAATTATTATTATTATAATAAAATAAATGTTTACAGCTGGTCTGAAGATTCATTTTTTGAATGCATTTTCATTGTCCAATGTCACACTTACCGATAGCGAGGTGAAGCCTGTGTTCAAAGCACTGCAGACGGGTCCACTTATTCAAGCGCAATGCTTTTATCATGTACACCGTATGTCTTCTCTCAGCGTCCATGCCAGTGTGTCTTTGAGACCCTGGGCTATTATTTCACCCGTATGGTCATCGGGGAAGTATGATGTCTAGAGGCATACATTTAGCAATGTCCATTCTCCATCTATATACTGGACTGTCAAGCTTAGATATGGCTCCAACGTTCTGGTCGACCATAGATCGGCTGTGGTGGAAAAGTACGACACATTACACCACTGTGAAAGAGTCACAGAGAAGCTGGCTAAAGTACTTAAGTAATAATTATTTAAAGTACTATTAAGTAGTATGTGTACTTTACTATTTATATATTTTTGACAACTTTTACTTCACTACACCCCCTCCCCAAAAAGTACTTTTCACTCCATACATTTTCCCTGACAATCAAAAGCAGGACAGGAAAATGGTCCAATTCACACACTTATCAAGAAAACATTCTGGTCACCCCTACTTACTAAACACACGTGCTTCATTTGTAAATTACTTTTACTCAAGTATGATAAATTGGGTACTTTATCCCCACCACTGCTCGTTCGCAGGTAGCGATGAATAACCGTGGCAATGCTTCTTCCGCAAAATACTTGCTGCCTGGTAGCTGATATTTGGGGTCAATTGTGTTTAGCAGCTTTTTGAAGCCAGGCTTTTCCACCGTATAGATGGGGACCATATATTTTGCTATATGATAAGTCACCGCATCTGTTATCTTCTACCACCTCAAACTGTTCTTGTCATATGGATTGACGTTTGAAAATTATGCGGCTATGGTATATTGTCTTTTACCAGACATTTTGGGAGTGGGACAACTGGAAGCATCAGCATCGTGTAGTTTCACATATTCGTCCCATTCCACTGAGTGTTTCTGTCTCAGGTGCTGGAAGAGGTTAGTTGTGCTGCCACAGCTGGTGGCAATTGTCTTGAGACACACTTTGCACAGGACATTGATTTGCTGAACATCTGACCTCAAACCCATACCACTTCCATATGACAGAACAAACATTGCTACCCTTGGGAATGATTTCATTCTCACGAGAGGCTGAGCTGGCTACCTCATTGTCCATTTTGATAGAATGTCCGCCGCTACACTTCACGGGCATGGTTACAACTTGGGAATGGGTGTCCAGGATTGTTATTTGTGGACAACTTTTTAGCATGTGATGTGACGCCGTTGGTTCATGGATCGGTTCAGTATGGGCTGACAGAGGGCGAGATGCCGCATTTGCCAAAGTTATAATGTAACCCCTCGTAAAAACAACAAAACCTCAATTCTTGTGATACAGCCATTTGGCATATCGCACAAAAACAAATTTGAATTAATCAAATTGATATATCGCCCAGCCCTAGTTTCATGTGACAAGAGGAAAATATTAGTTCGAAATCAAGTCAGAAAGGGGGGAGATGCTTCAACTAGCATGGGTTATTAATATGAACTATATGAATTATAAACATACGTTTCAAAATGCTGAGCACCTCCACTCAGATTCAAAGTGGTTGATGTGTTGTGAGCAAAAGGCACTCTCCTTCACCCTCCGGTTGTGTGACCATTTGATCTGAACTAACTGTGTCTCGAGTATACCGACAGAATCAAGCCTTTAGACGCTCATGTTAATTATCCTTCATTATATTTGCCAAATATATTTATGTAATTAAAAGTCTCATTAAAGTTTGACTACATTTTCTGGCGCCTTCATGCCAGCATCGGTTTGTACATGAGACTGTAGCCAATATGCACGTAGGACTACATGGAAAAATAGATTTGAATATTATTCCAATGTTTGTCTCTCTGATCCAATTCTGATTGGAGTAATCGTTTGATTGGTGATCGATTTTTTGTTACTTGTTCTGGACAAGATGAGACAGGGCTCAGCCTTAACGCCTGATGCGCTCTTGAAAAGTGTGTTTTACTGGAATAAAATTAAGCTACCGGAGGCAACTCTCATTTGGCTATAGACTACCTGCTGAACAGGGCTAACAATAGATTTCATTTTGATTCTTCAGGTTCACCGTCAGCAATAGTTTTGGTAGTTTTGCTTTAGGCTAAACAATCAGCGTATATGGTCATCTTGAGAAATAAAGCGTAAAATTGATCATTTCATAACTGAGCACATCAATCACTTTGCGAAGCAAAACCAAGGGAAAAGAAGCTCACTGAAAACTTCCGAACGGTCAAAACCATTTGATTTTGAGATGAGGTGAAATTCAAAGTTGTGCCATATATACAGTATTCATTGGCTATGTCATAGCTAATTTGTAAACATATATTGATACATTACTAGCCCAAACACTTTATCTGCAAAAATGACAAGTTAATTACTGGGTGATGGTGAACAGTCTCACTTCAGTCGCCAGAACAGACACACACACACACAAAAAAACATGCTACATTGCCACCGCCCGCCACCCCATGATGAGTGGAGTAGTAGATGCCTAGTCTCCCTTATGGCTCAGATCAGGTGCCTACATTGTACATACACCATAGACACACACAATTTATACACGCACACGTCAGCTCAGACAGATCCAGCGCAGAGGCCAGCTCATGAGCTCCATCAGCAGCAGATTTTAATTTAGAATGGAAAATGAATGTGTTTACGCAACGAATGTTAGTGCATTGATTCATTCTCTAATCAAACCGAATCGTTTCAAACTAAAACGCATCGTTCCTGTATCGGAGCCCATGTATTTAGATATGTATCGAATGGTCTTTAAAGGGAAAGATTTGTATCCCGAAAATATTCCATTGGCAGTATACTTATGTGGGGCATTTGTTAGAATAATATCTAAAATAGTTCATTTTTCAGGGTGTTTAAAGTTGGGGCAAGTTGTTTTAGTTATCAGCCAAGTTATATTTGTACTGAGCTAAATCTCTCTCAGCCAATCTGATACTGGCATCAACCAATCCAGATTAAAAATCATCCAAAATTAATAATTCAGATTTAACATACCGTAGTCAGACAATTTGCTTAAAGCACAAGGAGAAGCGATACATTTCCACTAGTGTCAGTTTGACATTATTACCAAGGCCCACATTTAGAATTAACCATTATAATCGAGGAGGAAAAGAAGAATGGGAAAACTGGGAGAAGGATAAAGGTATGGTGGGGAAGGAGCAAGGGAGAAAAGTGGAGAAGGATAAAGGTATGGACAGTGGAGGGAAAGAGGAAGGGAGAGGGTGGGGAAATCATTTCGTGCTCCATCTATGGCTCTGCTACAGAGATATCTAAATCTGTGTTCAGACTGCAAAATATGAGTTGCCTTATTCACTAACCACACAGACTGTGCTATTAAAGACAGAGGTCTTTACCTCCCCGAGATTGTCCCAACAGGCATAGCAGCAGCAACCAGAGGGATGCTTTATGTAAATCTATCTATGTCATGTTATGCATCTAATACTAAGCAATTCATGGGAAATATATAAACCTAATTTGTAAACCAATTTGTAAGTCGCTCTGGATAAGAGCGTCTGCTAAATGACTTAAATGTAAATGTATGGGAGTCAGAGTGTGTAGAAACCTTGATAAGTAGAATGGCGTGGCTGCGGCTGGAGCGCTGGTTGAGCTTGGTGGAGGCCGTGGTGCGGTTGAGGCTGGCAGGGATGAAGTGAGAGTGGAAGTCGGAGAAGGAGGAGAGGGGCGTTCGGGTCAGGCCCGGGATGAAGATGTTCCTGTCCTTGTCCTCTCGGATGGGCAGATCCTGAGCACTGGGAGACAACAGGTCCAGCACCTGGAACAGGGAAGGATCCAGGGACAAACCATGAGATGTAAAAACACTGCCAAAAAAAGTCTCAGTAAAATAAAACCAAATCATTGATTCAACATTAGTTTCCCTTTCTATTCTTTGTGTCCACCTCATTCTCAAAAATGCATTGGAGGAGAGGATCTAAGGCCCCTCCCTTCTGACTTTCTCCCCTGATGTGTTTTGAGGAGGCGAGGAATGACAAATTGATTAATGACATATTTGCAAACACATGAAAACACTCACAATGCATCACAATAAATACCAGCAACAATTATAACCAAACAAACCCGCTAGGCATATTACATAAAACATCAGACCACCCAGTCCTACCTTCTCGTTGTATATTTCCAGGTAGGACATGCCGATGCTGTAGTCCCAGCCTTCGTGCTCCCTCTCCTTGGCTTTCACCAGGTTGAAGACACCTCGGACCGCCCGTGGGATCACCCCTGGCTGTTCCTGACTGCCCAGCATAGTGTGGGTCTTCCCTAGGTGAGGAGATAGAGGAGCAGGCGGTTGGTGCTGGCTGGTGGATAATGGAGTTTTCGAGCATGCTTCCAGATATAAAATATTGCTGCTAACCACTCGTTTAGCCATTACTGATAATGCAAATTAGAGCAGTGGTTTTCAGGCCGTGATCCGCAGCCGTACCGAATGCATAATTTTTTTAATATATATTTTTCCAATTTGTAATAAGATGCCTTTAATATGTTACGTTCACTGCTAAAACTGACTCGAAATTTGACCAGATTTTTTTGTTGCAACTTATGACTGATTTGGTGGTCCGTGTAATGGCTGGGAACCGTGGCATTAGAGTATACTCAAAGCTGCACATACGCACAGCGCTGATAAGCAGGTCTAGAAACATCAATGATATAAATATGATGGAAGAGCAAAAAAATGCAGTGGAAGGCCGTATAGGGCCAATCTTATGAGAGTGAAAGTACTGATGCTTAACCTGAAATCAGTCTGTGGCAGCAACTCATTGACAGTACCTTGTATCGCCCTCAAAGGAATACATAAAGGAGAGCCCTTTGACATACCAGCTCCAGTTGGGCCGTAGGCAAAGACGCTGGCGTTCTGTCCTTTCAGTAGGTGGGGCAGAATGGGCTTCACTGAAGAGAGGAACACCTCCTGTTGAGTTGTCTCCTCACCGTGGAAGACGTCAAACCTGAAACCCACCACAGAATTTTAAGGGACAGTCTGTTGCCTGTGGTATTTTGTGCCCCATACACTCGAAAGGAAACAAGTGATCCATCTGGTCCCCAAACGCACTCTCTTCTATGTTCAACAACATCTGTTTTTTTTAAATCAACTATTAAAATAAACTGGCATGTGATGACTAAAGGTTGATATTGTATCAGGCAAAAAGCCACTGACTGGTATTGCAGAGTCTCTGTGGCGTTCCTCCAGTTGATTATCTCCAGGGTCTCCGTATCCAGTCTTCTTACGCAGGCCCCCTCGCCCTTCTGGTCCTGCATGTGCATGTAGGGCCGTAGGCGCACCGCAACCCGAACTCTGGCTGTCTGTTTGGTTCCTTTCGCAACGTCCTCAGCCACGCGCTGGGCCGCCATGTCTATGAAACAAGAAATTACCTTTACTTAGCTAGAAAGTGATAATGAGAGTCTAATAAACACGGGTTAGCCAGCTAATGTTAGCTAGCAAACAAGCTTGAAACACATAGGGTGGCAGACCGCTGGCTATCTTTGTTGTTAGACGTCGTTAGCCAGTTCAGTTGTCAAGAATCTAAAGCGAATAAAACACTCAACCTTACCGATAGTTTTCTCCTGTTCTCTATAAAATGTGGTTTGTATAAAAAGTTCAAGATGTTTGCTAAAGTAAATGATGCCAGAATTTGTTGATTCAAAAAAGACTCAAACGATCGTAAAATGGCCTTCCGCCCAATATTTTCAAACGATAAGGCAAAGGGGCCGTAACCAAACTGAGCCAATCGACACTCTTGGTCGTATGACCTATGACGTAAACTTCCTCCACCACTTCCTCATCCCAAAAATGTAATTGTCAAAATCACGTAAATGTTGCAATTTCCAAGTAAGCAATATAATATACATTTGGTCGATTTGAATATTGTTACCTGAAATCATGAAGCTTGGAAATTAATAATTATTTTTGGGTGGATGGTTCCTTACGTCCCGCCCCCACTGTCTGTGTCTCGTTTTTCCAGAAAATGGCGCTGTGTTTACGTCTGTGTGTCTCCCATCTGCTTAGTTTTGAATGTTTAGACTTTTGATGCATTTATCAGTTACTAACTGGTAGGATACTTTGCGTTGTCTACCCGATTTATCTGCGAAAACAGACTGACAATTGGATTAAGGTAGCAAACGTAATATCTTGCAATAGTTTCTTACAGTGACAATTGCAATGCATGTTCCTGCTCACTAACATATAGTTAGTTAGCTGACTAAACTCCACTCAATGGTGAAGGAAGTTTATGATGAACTCCAGCAACGGAGTGAAGCAGAGACCAGGCTTTGTGGAATTCAGCCCCCCGACTACATCGATTCGCCCAAGGTCAATACTTTAAACGTGCTTAATTCTGAACGCTTAACTTATCTATATTTGTCCTCAGTGTAGTTGCATGGTTTTGTTTGTTTGCTGAAATTCATACTTTTTCAATAACTTGTTTGCTCATTGCTGTTGATCTAAGATGGCAACTCATCGCATGTGCCAGTTGAATCTCAACAAGGAAACCAGTCTGTGGTTGTATTTAATTAACGTTTATTGAAAAAGTATGGATTTCAGCAAACAAAGAAAGGCAGGCAACTACAGAGGATACACATAAGTACAAGGTACATGTTTCGTAATTCAATTATTTTGAAGTATTGACCTTAGGCAAATCGATTGGTCTCTGCTCCACTCCTTTGGTGGAGTTCATCAGAAACGTCTTCACCATGGAGTGGAGTTTAGTCAGCTAGCATACAGTTAACTTAGCTAGCTGACTTTAATAACATGTAATGTGTAGCTAGGCTAATAGTAGGCAAAACAAACATATTTTCACGATTTCACTATCATCCAAATCTATCAATCATATCATGTTTTTTGGCTCATTCAGTCGTTTTTACCTGCTTTAAGTAGAATTCTGTCCAAATGAATAATCAATATGTTGAAATACATTGATATGATGAAGACCAAGACATAAAAAATACTCTCTATACACATGTCAGATGTGTGTTCAGCTTACTTGTATTTTGCTAAATTAGTACATTTAAAACTGCTCACTCACTAATATTTGCCAAGCGGTCACTCCAGACTGAAATTGATGAGCTTGTTTTACTGTAATTAATAGTGTGCATGCAAATTAATCAACCACATCGATATTGTATTGAAATCAATGGAACTTGGAAATTACCTGTGGCAACATGTCCCGTTTAAACTCTTCTAAGAGACAAACCTCAAACTTCGGTATACTACATGTATCAGTCGATATGTATTCAACCTCTTTGTTATGGTAAGCCTAAATACGTTCAGGAGTAAAAATATGCACAACAAGTCATGATAAGTTGCATGGACTCACTCTGTGTGCAATAGTGTTTCACATGATTTTTTAAATGGCTACCTCATGTCAGTAAGGTCCCTCAGTTGAGCAGGGAATTTGAAAAACAGATTCGACCACGAAGACCAGGGAGGTTTTCCAATGCCTCGCAAAGAAGGGCACCTATTGGTAGATGAGTGTAAAAAGATAAAAAGATGAATATCCCTTTGAGCATGGTGAAGTTATTAATTACACTTTGGATTGGTGTATCAAAACACCCAGTCATTACAAAGATACAGGCGTCCTTCCTAACTCAGTTGCCAAAGAGGAAGGAAACCACTCAGGGATTTCACCATGAGGCCAACGGTGACTTTAAATTGTAATGACTGGGTGTTTTGATACACCAATCCAAAGTGTAATTAATAACTTCACCATGCTCAAAGGGGTATTCAGCTTTTTTATTAAAATTTTTTTTTTTTACAGAGTTTAATGACTGTGATAGAACTGAGAATGGATCAACAGCATTATAGGTACTCCACAATACTAACCTAAATTATATTGTGAAAAGAAGGAAGCTTGTATAGAATAAAAATATTCCCAAAACATGCATCCTGTTTGCAACTAGTAATCATAGCAAGTAATACTATAAAAAAATGTGGCAAAGCAATTAACTTTTTTGTCCTGAATACAAAGTGTTATGTTTGGGGCAAATACAACACATTACTGAGTACTGCTCTCCATATTTTCATGCATAGTGGTGGCTGCATCATGTTATGGGTATGCTTGTAATCATTATGGGTGTTTAGGATATTTAAAAAAAAAAAAAAAAAAATGTGATGGAGCTAAGCACAGGCAAAATCCTAGAGGAAAACCTGGTTCAGTCTGCTTTCCACCAGACACTGGGAGATTCAAAACATTTTTTTAGCAGAACAATAACCTTAAACACAAGGCCAAGTCTAAGCTGGAGTTTCTTACCAATAAGACAGTGAATGTTCCTGAGTGTCCGAGTTAGTTTTTACTTAAATCTACTTGAAAATCTATGGCAACCTGGAAATGGTTGTCTCGCAATGATCAACAATCAATTTGACCGAGCTTGAAGAATTTTGAAAAAAAGAATGGGCAAATGTTGCACAATCCAGGTGTGGAGACTTACCCAGAAAGACTCACAGCTGTAATCGCTGCCAAAGATGCCTTTTTTGTTGTTGAAATAAGTCAAGGGGTATGAATACCTTCTGAAGGCACTGTATTTCTTATTACCTTAGCCATGGAGACAGTTTAAAAGTGTTCATAAACAGAATTTAACCAGGGAATGTAGACTAGAGCTTCCATGGGGACTGTGGAGCAGGCCAATCATTCAGCGTCCATGTAATAGCCAGGTTATTTTTTTTACCCGAAATTTCTCCATAAGCTGTGTTGAAAGACACTTTCTCAACATAGATCATGTTTTTTTATATGCATGTCTTCTGTCCTAGGAGTGGGTTTGTAGCAAACATTACAGTTACTGGTGCTAACATGTAACTCAACTCAAACTCTCTCTAGCATAGTAGCAACATCAAGATAATGCAGGCTGCAGAGGCTACTACAGACTCCTCACTGAGAGAGGGAATAGAGGTGCTCGGAGTGGGGGACACTGAGAAAACCTCTGGTCGGGAAGAGGAAGGTGACGAAGACGGGACAGATGTGGCAGCTGCAAAAGCAGAGGAGACCAAATCAGAGGATGCAAAAGGTAGGCCCCTCTGGGGTAATGCTAACTACACATTCACAACTTTATGGGAAGAAAGAAGCCTCTACCTAGCTAGCTGCTTTAAGTCCTAAGTGTCCTCAATGGGCTCTATTTTCAGCTAGCGTTAAGCCAGCGCAATTGTGAAACGCACGCTTGTTTGCAATTTCGACCTGTTAAAGTCTGCGTTCTTCTGTATTCAAACCCTAGCACCAGGATTGGTAATTTACCTGTCTTATATGAGCTCGCTTGTGCTGAGGTGGGAGGGGTGTCAATATCTGAGGTGTGTCCTTAAAAAGGTGCGCCAAAGTGCCATTTTCAGTATGCGCTGGTGTGGCTATTTAAGACTAACCGAAAGCTGGTCTTAGCAGTAACAAGGTTTGTTATGACAGGATTTTGTTAATGAAAGTCCAGCCTATCCAGCCGTGGTGCACAGTGCCACGGTGCTTTTTGTGGCCGTAAACCCCGTAAACCTCGTATTTAGAAACATATATATTTTTTATAGCCTCTTCTCATTGAAGGCAGTTTATTTTGTCATGCCCAATGCATTCGCCAGGTAGTCAAGATTATCGCTGAAAGGTTTGGCTCGTGAGACCGCTTTGAAATAAATCTTAATCACCAAAGCTTTATTGAAAGATTAATTGTGGTAGCAGCAAAACAGTGAGCGGACATCCCCTTTTTATCTATGTAGACTATTACATTATTTTAGCCAGCTCCTTTTATTATTTTGGATGTGCATAAAAACCCATCGGTAGGCTATATGCCCATCATGGAACGAGAGTTGAGATAATCCGGTGACACATTTAAGTTATTTTCCTGTAACAATTGCTTGTTTTCTGTTTTAGTTGGATTTTTTTTTTTTAAGCCCTTAGTAGGCTATCCTTACTGAACTATAACGAAAGCTGGTTCAACAGCAATGTGTCTGGTGTCTTTCTTATCCTGGCCATGCATTAGCCAAGTAGTCTATCCATAAAAGGTTTTTAAATGGTCTACACGTGAGGCTTTTGCCAACATGCTTCTGCATTATTCACAATTCACATAGGCCTACCTGCAATGCATACTCCATTTAGCTTGAATTCCTCCCCATTTCCAAAGAGCGCCTCTTGTAAGGCTACCAAAGACGCGCTCCTCCAAACGTAGGCTGTTAACATTTTTCAGTCCATTAACGCCATATGAATGTCAGGCCTAGGATATATCTTGCTTATTGAGAATGTGCCTCACACATACAATACCATTTACGGGAGCCTAGTATTTTTTTCTTTGAGAAGTGCGATGCGTGAAGGCCTATACTCGTTAAAGCCAGTTGCAATGTTGACTGTCAACACTCCAAACATATTGAGCAAACACCGGATTTTTTTTGTAACTGTTGCCTCTGCTATTTAATCCCTTACACTCGTGGGAATTGGCCTATATAGATAAGGCTAAATTGAGATCTTTCTTTCAGAAGAAATATGGAAATGCATAACCATGGTAGCAATTAAAAGGTAACAGTTTGGAGATTATGGGACCGTTATTAGACTAAAGGTGAGGACACAACAGTTCACCTGACAGAAGACTGAATCCGAACATTACACTGTTGGTTTTATGTGCATTCTACATTTACTGTACTTTTCACCTCATTTTTGTTGATAACAAAATCTGAAAATACTCTATATACATTCAGTAGCATAACGAGCCAATGTGGAGTAGGTGCAACAAGGTTTTGAGTGTGTACAGTTGAGTCATTTTAATGCACTTTTATGAATCAAAGAAGAATCTTAAACTATAAGGTCCATTTTTTTCCCCAGCTCTCCTAGCTGTGCGGTTGAGGAAGTATAGAAAGCACACTTGTAGATGTTTTGTTTGGAACACAACCCTGCATCTCCGCCTTTACACAATGTACTGTTGTTGTTTACGCAATCCCAAAACTGTCCATTATCTGGGTCAGGTGGGTGTAATTTGAAAGCTTGTTCTATTGCCAACACGACTAGCTAAATTATAAAATATGATATTACAGTGTTAGGCTTTCACTAGGTAATTCAGAGAAGCAGGTTGTAGTTTTGGTGAGAGTAGAATGGAGTCATGAGTGCATTCAGTTACATGTTCCACGGCAAATCTTCTTCACAATACAACAAATATAACCTAATTCTGTTCAGGACAACCCAGGATATAGTGCCATGACATCTTGTAACTGTACATCAAACATAGTGATCATAAACGTTGACACTGTATATTACATTCGTTTTATCATTATGGAAATGTGAAGTGCACATTTAGACTCACGAATGTTTGGCTTGCCTGTATGACATCAAAGCGGTATTTATTATAATCCTCAATGTCTCATCCTTCAAAATACATAGAGTCCTCGTAATTTACAGCATTTCCCTCACTCAGACAACAAAAACATTTGTTAAAGTTGCCCATTTAGCGGGAGGGAGGGGGCAACCTCTCGTCTGGCGCGGTGCTTAAGTTCAGAACGGCTGTCAGTCAAAACCAATACAGAGCTGTGAAGCGGAGAACCAGTACAGCCACTGCGTTCCAATTTACGCGCTTATCAGTGTCCAAATCTGCCATTTTCAAGCCGTATACTGGTATGAATGTAAAGGGCTACTAATCTGTAGTGTCAATCCACAATGAACTAGGAGGAGAATATTCCGTGCCCTCAGCCGAATTGGAGTTGATGCCCGTCAATAACCTACAGAACGTATTGACGCAAAGACCGTCAATAACCTAAAGAACTTCAGACAAACGCATGCAGTATTAAGCCATGGAACGCCTTGCTTGGCCAGTGAGTGGCCAAGCCCCCGTCACAACTACAACTTGTTTATTTACCAAAACCCACAGCATTTCGCGCCACTGCCAGCAATTGCGCTTATAATAATTGCTTGTGAAAATAGCGAAGATATTTCTGGCTCACCCCCGGACCCCACTCCCGAGTGGCGCAGCGATCTAAGGCTATGCATTTCAAGGTTAGAGGTATCACTACAGACCCTGGTTCGATCCCGGGCTGTATCACAACCGGCCCGTGATCGGGAGTCCCGTAGGGCGGCGCACAATTGGCCCAGTGTCGTCCAGGTTAGGGGAGGGTTTGGCCGGGGTTTGAGGATTTGAGGTCATTGAGGATTTTCTTAAATGGCCACAGATGCTAAAATCTAAGATCATTAACCCTTTACTCAAGTGACATGATTAATAATTTTGCTCACAATGTAATTTCCCTTCATTTAAATTGAGTAACACCTATGACACTTTGTATTTAGACACACCAAATTATCAATGCAATCCTCAAATTTGACATACAGTGGCAAGAAAAAGTATGTGAACCCTTTGGAAATACCTGGATTTCTGCATAAATTGGTCATCTAATTTGATCTGAACTTCATCTAGGTCACAACAATAGACAAACACAGTCTGCTTAAACTAATAACACACAAACAATTATACGTTTTCATGTCTTTTATTGAACACACCGTGTAAACATTCACAGTGCAGGGTGGGGAAAGTATGTGAACCCTTGGATTTAATAACTGGTTGACCCTCCTTTGTCAGCAATAACCTCAACCAAACATTTTTCTCTTTACAAAACTGTTTCAGTTTAGCAATATTCTTGGTATGTCTGGTGTGAACTGCTCTCTTGAGGTCATGCCACAGCATCTCAATCGGGTTGAGGTCAGAACTCTGACTGGCCCACTCCAGAACGTGTATTTTCTTCTCTTGAATCCATTCTGTTGTTGATTTACTTCTTTGTTTTGGGTAGTTGTTCTGTTGCATCACCCAACTTCTGTTGAGCTTCAATTGGCAGACGGATAGCCTTACATTATCCTGCAAAATGTCTTGATAAACATGGGAATTCATTTTATCGTCGATGATAGCAAGTTGTCCAAGGCCTTAGGTGGCAAAGCAGCCCAAACCATGATGCTCCCTCCACCATACTTTACAGTTGGGATGAGGTTTTGATGTTGCTGTGCCTTTTTTTTTTTTCACACATAGTGTTGTGTGTTCCTTCCAAACAACTCAACTGTAGTTTCATTTGTCCACAGAATATTTTTCCAGTAGCGCTGTGGAACATCCAGATGCACTTTTGCAAACTTCAGACGTGTAGCAATGTTTTTTTTTGGCAGCACTGGCTTCTTCCGTCGTGTGTCCTTCCATGATCACCATTCTTGTTTTATGTATCATAGACTCATCAACAGAGATGTTAGCATGTTCCAGAGTTTCTGTAAGTCTTTAGCTGACACTCTAGGATTCTTCTTAACCTCCTTGAGCATTCTGCGCTGTGCTCTTGCAGTCATCTTTGCAGGACGGCCACTCCTTGGGAGAGTAGCAACCGTTCTGAACTTTCTCCATTTATAGATAATTTGTCTTACCGTGGACTGATGAACATCAAGGCTTTTAGAGATACTTTTGTAACCCTTTCCAGCTTTATGCAAGTCAACAATTCTTAATCTTCAGTGTTTTGAGATCTCTTTTGTTCGAGGCATGGTTCATATCAGGCAATGCTTCTTGTGAATTGCAAACTCAAATTTTGTGAGTTTTTTTTAATAGGGCAAGGCAGCTCTAACCAACATCTCTGATCTCGTCTCATTGATCGGACTCCAGGCTAGCTGACTCCTGACTCCAATCAGCTTTTGGAGAAGTCATTAGCCTAGGGGTTCACATAATTTTCCCCAACCTACACTGTGAATGTGTCAGAGGAAGGCCCTAAAAATTGTCAGACTCCAGCCACCCTAGTCATAGACTGTTCTCTCTGCTACCACATGGCAAGCGGTACCGGAGCGCCAAGTCTAGGTCCAAGAGGCTTCTAAACAGCTTCTACCCCCAAGCCATAAGACTCCTGAACATCTAGTCAAATAGCTACCCAGACTATTTGCATTGCCCCCCCCCACCCCCTCCACACCACTGCAGTTCTCTGTTGTCATCTATGCATAGTCACTTTAATTAACTCTTCCTACAAGTACATACTACCTCAACTAACCGGTGCCCCTGCACATTGACTCTGTACCGGCACCCCCCTGTATATATTGTTATTTTTTACTGCTGCTCTTTAATTTCTTGTTACTTTTATCTCTTATTCTTATCCGTATTTTTTGAAACTGCACTGTTGGTTAGGGGCTCGTAAGTAAGCAGAGGGTGGCACACAATTGGCCCAGCATCGTCCGGGTTTGGCCGGGGTAGGCAGTCTTTGTAAATAAGAATTTGTTCTTAACTGACTTGCCTAGTTAAATAAAAACAATTTACATTTAAAAACAAGGCACACCTGTTAATTGAAAGGCATTCCAGGTGACCACCTCTTGAAGCTGGTTGAGAGAATGCCAAGAGTGTGCAAAGCTGTCAAGGCAAAGGTTGGCTATATTTTGACTTTACTTTTTTTGGTTACTACATGATTACATATGTGTTATTTAATAGTTTTGATGTCTTCACTTTTATTCTACAATGTAGAAAATAGTAAAAAATAAAGAAAAACCCTTAAGTCTGTCAACTTTTGACTGGTACTGTATGTCTCTTATGTCATAATATACTGTATGTTACCTTATATGTACATGTGTGTGACACACAGTATTCAAATGTACATAGTTGAAGTCAGAAGTTTACATACACCTTAGCCAAATACACATTTAAACTCTGTAAATATTCCCTGTCTTAAGTCAGTTAGGATCACCACTTTTATTTTGAGAATGTGAAATGTAAGAATAATAGAGAGAAGCAGCTTTTATTTCTTTCATCGCATTCCCAGTGGGTCAGAAGTTTTACATACTAATTTAGTGTATTTGGTAGCATTGCCTTTAAATTGTTTAACTTGGGTCAAATGTTTTGGTTAGCCTTCCATAAGCTTCCCACAATAAGTTGGGTGAATTTTGGCCCATTCCTCCTGAGAGAGCTAGTGTAACTGAGTCAGGTTTGTATGCCTCCTTGCTCGCACAAGCTTTTTCAGTTCTGACCACAAATTTTCTATAGGATTGCGGTCAGGGTCTGTGATGGCCACTCCAATACCTTGACTTTGTTGCCCTTAAGCCGTTTTGCCACAACTTTGGAAGTATGCACCAGTCCCTCCTGCAGCAAAGCACCCTACAACATGATGCTGCCACCCCAGTGCATCACGTTTGGGATGGTGTTCTTCGGCTTGCAAGCGTCCCCCTTTTTTCCTCTAAACATAACCATGATCATTATGGCCAAACAGTTCTATTTTTGTTTAATCAGACCAGAGGACATTTCTCCCAAAATTACGATCTTCGTCCCCATGTGCAGTTGCAAACCGCAGTCTGGCTTTTTTATGGCGGTTTTGGAGCAGTGGCTTCTTCCTTGCTGAGCGGCCTTTCAGGTTGTCGATATAGGACTCGTTTTACTGTGGATATAGAAACTTGTGTACCCGTTTCCTCCAGCATCTTCACTTGCTGTTGTTCTGGGATTGATTTGCACTTTTCGCACCACAGTATGTTCATCTCTAGGAGACAGAACGCATCTCCTTCCTGAGCGGTATGACGGCTGAGTGCTCCCATGGTGTTTATACTTGCGTACTATTGTTTGTACAGATGAACGTGGTACCTTCAGGCATTTGGAAATTGCTCCCAAGGATGAACCAGACTTGTGGAGGTCTCCAATTTATTTTCTGAGGTCTTGGCTGATTTATTTTGATTTTCCCATGATGTCAAGCAAAGAGACACTGAGTTTGAAGGTAGGCCTTGAAGTACATCCACAGGTACACCTCCAATTGACTCAAATGATGTCAATTAGCCTATCAAAATCATTTTCTGGAATTTTCCAAGCTGTATAAAGGCACAGTCAACTTAGTGTATGTAAACTTCTAACCCACTGGAATTGTGATACAGTGAAATATTTTTAAATAATTGTCTGTAAACAATTGTTGGAAAAATTACTTGTCATGCATAAAGTAGATGTCCTAACCGACTTGCCAAAACTTTAGTTTGTTAACAAGAAATTTGTGGAGTGGTTGAAAAACGAGTGTTAATGACTCCAACCTAAGTGTATGTAAACTTCAACTGTATATAAGGTAAAGAGCACATAGGACAGTTAGGGGTTGGGTTTGGGGTCATAAAATTATTAAATTTTAAATAATAATGTGAAAAGCTTATCAGATTCAGATGAATAACATGCTGACCAAGCCGGTCGTGTGCATGTTGATTTTGTACCCCCACACCAGACATGATCAGGACACGCAAGTTGAAATATCAAAACAAACTCTGAACCAATTATATACATTTGGGGACAGGTTGAAAAGCATTAAACATTTA
Source organism: Salvelinus alpinus (assembly GCF_045679555.1). Lineage (NCBI taxonomy): Eukaryota > Metazoa > Chordata > Actinopteri > Salmoniformes > Salmonidae > Salvelinus > Salvelinus alpinus. Next base: position 31,289,180 of record NC_092088.1, read on the forward strand.
TGGCAATATAGCTAGCTAATTTGTCCTGGGATATTAACATTGGGGTGTTATTTTACGTGAAATGCACAAGGTCCTCTACTCCGACAATTAATCCACAGATAAAACCGTTAACCAAATTCCTTTCTCGTCATCTCTCCTCCTTCCTCAGGCTTCTTTTTTTACTTCTTTGGACTTTATGGCGGTTGGCAACCAACTTTACGGTGCATTATGACAACCGACTGGAGTGTGGACGTCAGTTCATCTTTCAATCACCCACGTGGGTTATATGCTCCAAAAAAACAATGAGGAGATGGGAGAGGCCGCAGCGTGTTGAGCGTCACAAGTAGAACCTATTTCTATTTTAGCGCCTGGTCACGTAGACGCTCGCTGAGGTGCGCAATGATTGAATAACATGTATGTGTAGAATTTTTTTTACAACGCTCACGCACACAGCGCGAGTGGTGTGGGGTCAGCATGTTAGAAATCCTTGACCATTAATGCAATATTTGCAATGATTGATATGTAAATTAAATTAGGGGATAGTTAACCTTTTTTATACCTTTTATAGTCAGTCAGATGGTTCCTTACCCTGAAAGTAGTCTATGGGCGAGAAACTGTAATCCATGATTTACAGTTGTTTTAAATAGCCACTATTAACTTGAGGGGATTTGGCCACAAACATTGAACTTTGACTAATTGCACCCATCACCCCAATATGTTTTTTTTGTTAGCCATCTGACTATAAGGTATAAAAAAACTATCCCAACTATCCTTCAATTTATTGAATTGAAATTTGCCCCCAGCCCTATTATGGTGTATTACTTTTTAATGGGATCCTGCGAGATTGAGATTTAGGTCAGATGAAACCATGATTTCTATTTTATGTTTCTGCGTGCAGTTTGGAGATTATTTTAGTTAGCTTAGCACAATTGTTCAAGTTTTTCCGGTATATTAACCAGCAGATCACAATGTTGTATCTGTGTCAATGCCGCTGCCCATCTGCTTACAGATGCCATAATGAGACAGATACAACGCTGTGATCTCTATACATATCTATGCGACAACAGGACAGAGCATGAGGAAGTGGATAGAATCTTGTCACGAGAATTATGTTCTCAGTGTTCATAAACTCAATTGTATTAATTACTCAGCCTGAAACCCAGTATTTGTAAGAAACTGGTTGGAATGAATCAGACGGAGGCCCAGTTACAATAGTCAGATAATTTATTCACGAGAGCGCGCTCCCTATCATTTCCTGTACATTGGTCTATATACAGTGAGGGAAAAAAGTATTTGATCCCCTGCTGATTTTGTACGTTTGCCCACTGACAAAGAAATTATCAGTCTATAATTTTAATGGTAGGTTTATTTGAACAGTGAGAGACAGAATAACAACAAAAATTACCAGAAAAATGCATGTCAAAAATGTTATAAATTGATTTGCATTTTAATGAGGGAAATAAGTATTTGACCCCTTCTCAATCAAAAAGATTTCTGGCTCCCAGGTGTCTTTCATACAGGTAACGAACGGAGATTAGGAGCACACTCTTAAAGGGAGTGCTCCTAATCTCAGTTTCTTACCTGTATAAAAGATACCTGTCCACAGAAGCAATCAATCAATCAGATTCCAAACTCTCCACCATGGCCAAGACCAAAGAGCTCTCCAAGGATGTCAGGGACAAGATTGTAGCCCTACACAAGGCTGGAATGGGCTACAAGACCATCGCCAAGCAGCTTGGTGAGAAGGTGACAACAGTTTCTGTGATTATTCGCAAATGGAAGAAACACAAAAGAACTGTCAATCTCCCTCAGCCTAGGGCTCCATGCAAGATCTCACCTCGTGGAGTTGCAATGATCATGAGAACGGTGAGGAATCAGCCCAGAACTACACAGGAGGATCTTGTCAATGATCTCAAGGCAGCTGGGACCATAGTCATCAAGAAAACAATTGGTAACACACTATGCCGTGAAGGACTGAAATCCTGCAGCGCCCGCAAGGTCCCCCTGCTCAAGAAAGCACATATACATGCCCGTCTGAAGTTTGCCAATGAACATCTGAATGATTCAGAGGACAACTGGGTGAACGTGTTGTGGTCAGATGAGACCAAAATGGAGTTCTTTGGCATCAACCCAACTTGCCGTGTTTGGAGGAGGAGGAATGCTGCCTATGACCCCAAGAAACCATCCCCACCGTCAAACATGGAGGTGGAAACATTATGCTTTGGGGGTGTTTTTCTGCTAAAGGGACAGGACAACTTCACCGCATCAAAGGGACGATGGACGGGGCCATGTACCGTCAAATCTTGGGTGAAAACCTCCTTCCCTCAGCCAGGGTATTGAAAATGGGTCGTGGATGGGTATTCCAGCATGACAATGACCCAAAACACACGGCCAAGGCAACAAAGGAGTGGCTCAAGAAGAAGCACATTAAGGTCCTGGAGTGGCCTAGCCAGTCTCCAGACCTTAATCCCATAGAAAATCTGTGGAGGGAGCTGAAGGTTCGAGTTGCCAAACGTCAGCCTCGAAACCTTAATGACTTGAAGAAGATCTGCAAAGAGGAGTGGGACAAAATCCCTCCTGAGATGTGTGCAAACCTGGTGGCCAACTACAAGAAACGTCTGACCTCTGTGATTGCCAACAAGGGTTTTGCCACCAAGTACTAAGTCATGTTTTGCAGAGGGGTCAAATACTTATTTCCCTCATTAAAATGCAAATCAATTCATAACATTTTTGACATGCGTTTTTCTGGATTTTTTTGTTGATATTCTGTCTCTCACTGTTCAAATAAACCTACCATTAAAATTATAGACTGATAATTTCTTTGTCAGTGGGCAAACGTACAAAATCAGCAGGGGATCAAATACTTTTTTCCCTCACTGTACCTCACATTTCGTCATAAATGTCCCCCCTCCTCTCAGATACAATGGCAACATAGTTCACAAGTCTTCTCCTACTCACACGTTGTCTGCCACCTGTTAAACAATCTACTACAAGCCCAAGGTCTCTCCCCTCCCAGGGTGGTGGCAAAATGTCCTGTAAGGAGCATAGTATTCCAGCTTGTCTGACGAAAAAGGAACAGAAAGTCCTTGTTCTAATTCTTGACTAAAACTACACACATTAGATTTAGTTTTATGATTCTAATAAGTTTCATACAATCATACAGTGACAGGTTAGTATTCTGTTAGTTATAGTTCTACGTTAAATGTATACATAATTTAGTCATTATTCATAAAAACCAAAACATCTTTTTTTTTTTATGATTCGGTCAAATTAACTAATTTACTATGTATGAGTGATGCACCTATATGACATTTTTGGCCGTTACCGATATCCGATATGTTCCTTGCCAAAAAGAGAACAATACCAATAACCGATATTTAACATTTTTGCGGCCTTTTTAAGCAATCTAGTAGATTTAAATAGTTAAAACACACACATGGACGCAGCGGTCTAAGGCACTGTATCTCAGTGCAAGAGGCGTCACTATAGTCCCTGGTTCGAATCCAGGCTGTATCACATCCGGCTGTGAGTCCCATAGGGCGGCGCACAATTGGCCCAGCGTCTTCCGGGTTTGGCCGGGGTAGGCCGTCATTGTAAATAAGAGTTTGTTCTTAATTAACTGACTTGCCTAGTTAAATGAAGGTTACACACACTCTGACCAAAAAGTTATTTTGTTTGCATTTACGTATGTCTCCATTACCAGTAAAACATAATGAAAACCTATTCCTTTCACTTACTGACTTGCTGTGCTGTTTCATTGTTCATTTGTTTAGTCGTTTATTGTGCCTAATCCTTATTGTGGCTAGCTTCACAACACACAACCCCGGCCCATTTCACTAGCCAAATTAAGCTAGCTGGCTGCTTTGTAACGTTAGCTTTGGACAACAAGGTTAAGTAGCTGGCTAGCTATTTATTTTCATGAACTGTTCAATTGAACAACAAGTGGCAACCTAGCTAATACTTACTCAGAAGGATTCCTAAATCATTGGTAAGAATAAATTAAAATGACTGCAGTTTCTACTTGTCATTGTTTTCAAGCTGGTTGTATTGGTGCTAGCTAGGTACCAAGCTAAAGCTAGCTACTCCAGAAGTTGCGGTCGAACAAAATTATGCTTTATTACCAACGCGGTTTTGTAAACACATCGTTCGTGGCCGGTGTTTGTATGTTTGCTGACTTTTTTTGCACAGCTTTGACAGTGCTACTGTATTTTTTTTGACACGCAAAGACCCAAACGGCGTTCCATAGTATGTATGTCGTGAAGCTAATAGCAGTGATGCTATTACTGTGTAACTCCGGTAGGGCAACATCTGAAATATAACGCACTTGGTAGTGTGTACCGGTGCTCGACCAGTCGGCGAAAGCCAACATCACCCACGACAGACCGGTTGATTGTCAAGGGCAATGAATTCCATTATCTTGGCTTTAATGGATTTCGCCTTTGAGTTGTCTCGCTGAAAATATGTTACTCTTTCAAATGACTGCTTGACTGCTCGATCCACACAGCAGACATTGTGGGCTAGTTTAGGAATGCTGTGTTGCGCACAATTTTACCTGGATTCATTACATCATGTACCTTCGTTATATAGGTATGCACGTCAGCTTTGACATCGGTTTTGCACATCGGGCGTTAAACTAGGCATCGGCCGATAGCGATGTTGACATTTTTGCTCATATCTTCCGATTCCGATATGTTCACCGATATATCGTGCATCCCTACTATGTATAGCTTCGTAAGACTAAAATGACCAACCACCCAGCTTTGGAGTAGTTGGAAGTCTGTTTTTGAGAGGAGCTGGCTACTGTGGGAGACTTCTAGTAATTGTGCTAAGCTAACTATGTGCTAACTTCAATCATCTCCAAACTACACGCTGAGACAGAAATGAGTTCGTCTGACTGAGAAAAACAACCTAAATCTCGCAGTATCCCTTTAAGCCATATCAGTGTCTGGAATAATATTCACCATTCTTTCTACCATGAGTCATTTATAAGTCATTATTTAAAAAAATATATATATCTTGACAATACCCGCACATTGTCAAATGCTCATTTGCAATCGATGATTAAAAACGTACTCATCAATTATTGCGGTCACGTTTTCAGGATCTGATCTCTTTTTTTCTCCCCATCTTATCCCCTTATAGCTTTTGCCACCCAGAATTGTTCAAATTAAAAAAGTTCAACGTGTCAAATAATTATCTAAAGTCATGATGACACAGCCCGATATTTAAATTTGAGTTAGGTCTGAAGATGACTCTGGCTTAGCTGTACAATGCTACAAATATTGTTCCATAGGATTAGAATGAGTAGAACGGACATTCCCATCCAAAACAGTGTTGGTTTGTGTGAACAGCAAGTAGACCCTTTTTCACAGACGATCTATCTCTGGCCCAACACCCATTATCCTTATACAGTGCATTTAGATAGTATTCATACCCAAGAAGACTCGAAGGCTATAATTTCTGCCAAAGGTGCTTCAACAAAGTTCTGAGTAAAGGGTCTGAATACTTAATAATAATTATCATGCTGAAACAGGAAAGGGCCTTCCCAAACTGTTGCCACACAGTTGGAAGCACAGAATCGTCTAGAATGTCGTTGTATGCTGTAGCGGTAAGATTTCCCTTCACTAGAACTATGGGGCTTAGCCCGAACCAAGATAAACAGCCCCAGACCATTATTCCTCCTCCCCTAAACTTTACAGTTTGCAAGGTGCATTCGGGCAGGTATCGTTCTCCTGGCTTCAGCCAAACCCAGATTTGTTCGTCGGACTGGCAGATGGTAAAGTGTAATTCATCACGCCAGAGAACACGTTTACACTTCTCCAGAGTCCAATGGCGGCAAGCTTTACATCACTCGAGCCAACGCTTGGCATTGCGCATGGTGATTTTAGGCTTGTGTGTGGCCGCGCGACCATGGAAACCCATTTCATGAAGTTCACGACAAACAGTTATTGTGCTGCCGTTGCTTCGAGGCATATTGGAACTCGGTAGTGAGTGTTGCAACCGAGGACAGACGATTTTACGCACTTCAGCTCTCGGCGGTACCGTTCTGCGAGCTTGTGTGGCCTACCACTTCGCGGCTGAGCTGTTGTTGCTCCAAGATGTTTTCACTTCACAATGACAGCACTTAAAGTGGACCAGGACAGCTCTAGCAGGGCAGAAATTTGACGAACTGACGTGTTGGAAAGGTTGCATTCTATGACGGTGCCACGTTGAAAGTCACTGAGCTCTTCAGTATGGGCCATTCTACTGCCAATGTTTGTCTATGGAGATTTACATGGCGGTGTGCTCGATTTTATTCACCTGTCAGCAACAGGTGTGGCTGAAATAGCCGAATCTGATAATTTGAAGGGGTGTCCACATACTTTTGGTGATGTAGTGTAGCTCAGGCAGTAGGAAGCTCTCTCATCCATTTATATGCAGAGGATACAGTCTTATACTCAGCTGGCACCTCCCTGGGTTCTGCGTTAAACGCTCTGCAACAAAGCTTTCTCTGCCCTTGACCTTTGTTTTGGAGGTGTTCAGAACAAGGTTATGTGGATCATTAAGAAGAATGCTCCAAAACCCCCCCCAACCGGTGTGATTACTACCTCGGAGGGTTTAGAGCTTGAGGTAGTCACTTCATACAAGTACTTGGGAGTATGGCTATATGGTACACTGTCCTTCTCTCAGCACATATCCAAGCTGCAAACTAAGGTGAAATCTAGACTTGCTTTCCTCTATTGTAATCACTCTTTCACCCCAGCTGCCTAACTAACCCTGATTCAGATGACCATCCATAGATTGGCAAGTAAGGGTGCTCTTAAGCAGCTTGATGTTCTTTATCATTTGGCCATTCAGATTTGCCAACAATGCTCCTTATTGGACACATCACTGTACTCTATACTCCTCTGTAAACTGTCCATCTCTGTATACCCGGCGTGAGACCCACTGGTTGATGCTTATTTATGAAATCCTTTTAGGCCTCACTCCCCCCTATCTGAGATATCTACTGCAACCCTCATCCTCCACATACAACACCCGTTTTGCCAGTCACATTCTGTTAAAGGTCCCCAAAGCTCACACATCCCTGGGTCGCTCCTCTTTTCAGTTCGCTGCAGCTAGCGACTGGAACGAGCTGCAACAAACACTCAAACTGGACAGTTTTATCTCCATCTCTTCATTCAAAGACTCAATCATGGACACTCTTATTGACACTTGTGGCTGCTTTACGTGATGTATTGTCGCGCTTACTTTTTTGCCTTTCGTACCATGTTTGTGCTGCTACCGTGTTGTTGCCATGTTGTGTTGTCTTAGGTCTCTCTTTATCTAGTGTTGTCTCTCTTGTCGTGATGTTTTTTTCCTACATTTTTATTTTAAATCCCCCGTCTCAGCAGGAGGCCTTTTGCTGTAAATAAGAATTTGTTCTTAATTGACTTGCCTAGTTAAATAAAGTTGAAATAAAAATATTCGCACTCAGGCCAGGAGCTAGTACTTGATACACAGCCTTTGGCCAAGATAACTGCTGACAAATGCTTCTTGTAGCCGTCAATGAGCTTGCTGCACTTGTCTACTGGCAATTTGTCCCACTCTTCAGCTGTCTTTGAGGGGTGCTTAATTAATAACTTCTTAGGGATGAGACGGGCTGAAATCCCGTTAACGGGATCGATTTGCCAACAGCCAGTGAAAGTGCAGGGCGCCAAATTCAAACAGAAATCTCATAATTAAATTTCCTCAAACATACACGTATTTTACACCATTTTAAAGAAACTTGTTAATCCCACCACAGTGTCCGATTTCAAAAAGGCTTTACGACGAAAGCATACCATGCGATTATGTTAGGTCAGCACCTAGTCGCAGAAAAAGCAATTTTTCCAGCCAAAGAGAGGAGTCACAAAAAGCAGAAAGAGATCAAATTAATCACTAACCTTTGATCTTCATCAGATGACACTCATAGGACTTCATGTTACACAATACATGTACAGTATATTTTGTTCGATAAAGTTCATATTTGTATCCAAAAATCTCAGTTTACATTGGCACATTATGTTCAGTAATGTCTTGCTTCCAAAACATCCGGTGATTTTGCAGAGAGCCACATCAATTTAAAGAAATACTCATCATAAATGTGGATGAAAATACAAGTGTTATACATGGAATTAAAGATATACTTCTCCTTAATGCAACCGCTGTGTCAGATTTCAAAAAAGCTTTACGGAAAAAGCCTGAAACAAGGTTCTAAAGACTTGACATCTAGTGGAAGCCTTAGGAAGTGCAATCGGACCAAATTTACACTATCTTGGATAGGCAAAGACAAACCTACAAACCTCAGGTTTGATTTTTTTTCTCAGGTTTTTGCCTGCCATATGAGTTCTGTTATACTCACAGACATCATTCACAGACATCATTCAAACAGTTTTAGAAACTTCAGAGTGTTTTCTATCCAAATCTACTAAGGTCGCAAAGAAACCCCACTGCATTATCGAATAGAGGTCGCTGTTTCCTGAAGTCCACCATCATCTCCTTTGTTTTGTTGACGTTGAGTGAGGTTATTTTCCTGACACCACACTCCGAGGGCCCTCACCTTCTCCCTGTAGGCTGTCTAGTCATTGTTGGTAATCAAGCCTACCACTGTAGTGTCGTCTGCAAACTTGATGATTTGAGTTGGAGGCTTGCATGGCCACGCAGTCGTGGGTGAACAGGGAGTACAGGAGAGGGCTGAGAAGACACCCTTGTGGGGCCCCAGTGTTGAGGATCAGTGGGGTGGAGATGTTGTTTCCTACCTTCACCACCTGGGGGCGGCCCGTCAAAGTCCAGGATCCAGTTGCACAGGGTAGGGTCGAGACCCAGGGTCTCAAGCTTGATGAGTTTGGAGGGTACTATGGTGTTGAATGCTGAGCTTTAGACAATGAACAGCATTATTACATAGGTATTCCTCTTGTCGAGATGTGATAGGGCAGTGTGATGGCGATTGCATCGTCTGTAGACCTATTGGGGTGGTAAGCAAATTGGACTGTGTCTAGGGTATCTATTAGGGTGGAGGTGATATGATCCTTGACTAGTCTCTCAAAGCACTTGAAGATGACAGAAGTGAGTCATGTCAGTTACCTTAGCTATCTTGGGAACAGGAACAATGGTGGCCATCTTGAAGCATATGGGGACAGCAGACTGGGATAGGGATTGATTGAATATGTCCGTAAACACACCAGCCAGCTGGTCTGCGCATGATTTGAGGACGTGGCTAGGGATGTCGTCTGGGCCGGCAGCCTTGCGAGGGTTAACACATGTAAATGTTTTACTCATGTCGGCCACGGAGAAGGAGATCCCACAGTCTTTGTTAGCGGGCCGTGTCGGTGGCACTGTATTGTCCTCAAAGCGCGCAAAGAAGTTGTTTAATTTGTCTGGGAGCAAGACGTTGATGTCCGCGATGAGGCTGGTTTTCATTTTGTAATCCGTGGTTGACTGTAGACCCTGCCACATATGTCTCGTGTTTGAGCCGTTGAATTGCGACTCTACTTTGACTCTATACTGATGCTTTGCTTGTTTAATTGCCTTGCGGAGGGAATAACTACACTGTTTGTATTCGGTCATGTTTCCAGTCGCCTTGCCATGATTAAATGCTGTGCGGGTAAACAAGAAATATCATAGTCAACAAAGCATGCAGGAGTCATGAGGCAGATAGCAAAATGCACAAGAAAAAATATATAATGACCTGGGGGTAGCCATTGTAAGTTCAGAGTCACCTGCCCCAACAGTGCAAGTGTGCTGGAGGCGAGCGAAAGCTTGTGAGAGAGGGGGGAGTGTGGTGGTAGTACCTGTGCCAGACTGGGAGACAAGCCAGGGCAGACCGTTATCAGATCGCCAGGTGGAATCCAAACAGCAGTGCAGCAGGCAACGGGAGTCGGTGTCATACCCACTTTGGAGAAGCTTTTACTTCTTTTGGCTGATTTCTTGTAGAAAATGCCAGTGGATGGTCTTTGAACAGCAGGGGGAAGCTTCAAGGCCTCTGGATTTGGGTGGGGTAACCTGCCATTTGTTGGGCTCAAAGGCCTCGACACCTCAGTACTAATTGAAGTTGTATCTGGTCTGTCTCAGTTCCAGGTTGGATGGTGTCCTTGGTAGTGTTAATCCTTCCAGGTAATTTTGTCCAACATTAGGTTGTAGGTTTCGAGTTTTGATCTGGAGTGAAGGTTATGCTATGGAGAGTAGCATCCTGTATATGTCCCTGCCGAAAAATTCAAGTTTCTTACTCCAAATCTATCTTTTTGCAAGAAACATGTTGAAAAATGTGAGAGCTCACTGTGTCGCTCTCTCTCTCTCTTTTTCTATTCATATAAGGCAATCAGTCAATTGAAATAAATTAATTTGGCTCTAAATCTATGAATTTCACATGACTGGGAATACAGATATGCATCTGTTGATCACAGATACCTTAAGGTAGGGGTGTGGATCAGAAAACGAGTCAGTATCTGGTTTGACCACCATTTGCCTCATGCAGCGCAACACATCTCCTTCGCAAAGAGTTGATCAGGCTGTTGATTGTGGCCTATTGAAAGTTGTCCCACTCCTCTTCAATGGCTTTTCGAAGTTGCTGGATATTGGCGGGAACTGGAACACGCTGTCGTACACGTAGATCCAGAGCATCCCAAACATGCGCAAATGGTTGACATGTCTGATTATGCAGGCCATGGAAGAACTGGGACATTTTCCGCTGCTAGGAATTGTGTACAGACTTGCGACATGAGGCTGTGCATTATCATGCTGCAACATGAGGTAATGGCGGCAGATGAATGGCACGACAGTGGGCCTCAGGATCTCGTCACGGTATCTCTGTGCATTCAAATTGTCATCGATAAAATGCAATTGGGTTCGTTGTCCGTAGCTTACGCCTGCCCATACCATAACCCCACCACCACCATGGGGCTCACCCACACGTCTGCCATCTGCCTGGTAAAGTTGAAACTGTGATTCATCTGTGAGGTGCACACTTCTCCAGTGTGCCAGTGGCCATCAAAAGGTGAGCATTTGCCCATTGAAGTTGGTTACGACGCTGAACTGCTGTCAGGTCAAGACCCTGGTGAGGACGACGAGCATGCAGATGAGCTTCCCTGAGACGGTCTCCGACAGTCTGTGCAGAACTTCTTTGGTTGTGCAAACCCGCAGATCATCAGCTGTCCGAGTGGCTGGTCTCAGACGATTCCCCAGGTGAAGAAGCTGGATTTGGAGGTCCTGGACTGGCGTGGTTACATGTGGTCTGCGGTTGTGAGGCCGGTTGGACGTACTACCAAATTCTCTAAAACGACGGCTACGGTAGAGAAATTAACATAAAATTCAACAGCTCTGGTGGATATAACTGCAGCCATCATACCAATTGCATACTCTCTCAACCTGAGACATCTCTGGCATTGTGTTGTGTGACAAAACTGCACATTATAGAATGACATTTTGTCCCCAGCACAAGGTGCACATGTGTAATGATCATGCTGTTTAATCAGATTCTTGATATGCCACACCTGTCAGGTGGATGGATTATCTTGGTAAAGGAGAAGTGCTCACTAACAGGGATGTTGAGGCTCCCGAGTGGCGCGGCAGTCTAAGGCACTGCATCTCAATGCTAGAGGTGTCACCACAGACTCGATTCCAGGCTGTATCACAACCGGGTCCCAACCGAGTCCCATAGGGCAGCGCACAATTGGCCCAGCATCGTCCGGGTTAGGGTTTGGCTGGGGTAGGCCGTCATTGTAAATAAGAATTTGCTCTTAACTGACTTGCTTAGTGAAATAAAAGGTTACATAGAATTACAGAGAAGCTTTTTGTGGGTACGGAACATTTTGCGTTTTCTATTTAGGGCCTATGCAACCATACGAATTATGGATTAATAGTAATTAACTTATAATTTACACATCTGTCTTTACTGTTCCCTTGCCAAATTCACGCATCGCCACTGGCCTCTCGCCCACCCCACCGAATACCCGATTCGAAAAATAACGACAGATTGCGGCTGGATGATATTTCACAAAAGTGGGAAAGGTGTCAAACAAGACATGCTCGTATTTAGTTTTTCCGTCAACATTTTGGGGATTTAAAAAAAGGGCCTATTATTTATAGTTATTTCATTTATACTTATACTTGGGATATTGTTTTGTAACAGGAAAGGTAAAAAGAATAGCTGGAGGGCGTCCTTGGATGAGTTTTTCATGGTTGCAAATACCACCGCAATTCAAGAATGACACACTAACTTACTAACACACATGCATGCTTCTGTCCGATTCATCTGTTTTTTCCAGATGGAGACAAAGGTGGAGATGCGATGGAAGGAGAGGGGCAGAAGGGGGAGATGGAAGCAGACAGCAAGATGGAGGGAGGCGATCGAAAGCAGGTGGAGCGAGAGTGGGAAATCGCCTACAGCGATGACGAAATCGAGGACCCCAAAAACTGGATGCCTCCTCCTGACGAAATCAAAAGACTGTATGAGCTCCTTTCAAAAGGGGAGAAGCTGGAACTGAACTTTGTGCCCCTTCCTCGAAGACCGCCTACACCTGAGAGGACCCCCTCTCCCGAGAGGGATGATGAGGACGAGGCGGCAAAAGAGAGGGAGAGGGAGGATAGAGAGCGCAAGTGAGTTGTGTATTCATTTATATCTAAGGTTGGTTATGTTTCCTTCAAGCTCTGGTCCAAGAGGACTACGGTAAGCAGAGTTGTGTTCATTGTGGTACGCAATGGAAAAGCAAAATTAGCGTTTCTTATTGAATAAGTCTAGGGGCTCTATTTTCAAACACAATTTAGTTTGCAATTGCGTCATGTAAAAACTGGCGCACTGGCACTTTATTAAAATATCACGAGCAGCAAAACAGTCAAGACATTCCCCTTTTTTATTTATATTGGACATTATTTTTGTCCAGCTTCTGTGAAAAGTTTGGATGCCCAGTGCATGAAAGGTGTTAGCGACTAGGGAAGCGTGTTTAGGAACAAATTATTTAACGACTTATTGTTTTTCGTTGATCATTTTGTTAAAAAAAATGCATCTTCCACTTTCTTTTGTTGAATCCCGGGAATTACAATCACTGTCCAAGGTTCTGAATCTGCTTGTAAGATATTTGTTTTTTTAACCTTTCACGTTGCAAAGTAACTACTGGCCATTTCAATGGCGATGGTAGGCTATTGCTACAATGCCTTCAGAAAGTATTCACACCTTTTTACTTTTCAGATTTTGTTGTGTTACAACCTGAATTTGAAATGGGATAAAATGTATTACACACAATACCCCATAATGTCAAAGTTGAATTATGTTCTTCCAAAATGTTCCCAATTAATTACAAATGATAAGCTGAATTGTCTTGAGTCAATAAGTATTCAACCCCTTTTATGGCAAGCCTAAATAAGTTCAGGCGTAAAAATGTGCTTAACAAGTCACATAATTAGTTGCATGGACTCACTGTATGCGATTTAATAGGTTTTAACATGATTTTTGAATGACTACCCTAGTCGAGCAGTGAATTTCAAAAACAGATTCAACCAAAGCAGACACTAAATATCCCTTTGAGCGTGGTGAAGTTATTATTAATTACACTTTGGATGGTGTATCAATACAGCCAGTCACTACAAAGATACAGGCATCCTTCCTAACTTAGTTGCCGTAGAATAAAGAAACCACTCAGGGATTTCACCATGAGGCCAATGGTGACTTTAAAACAGGAGTTTAATGGCTGTGATGGGAAAAACTGAGGATGGATCAACAACAGGTGCAGTTACTCCACAATAGTAACCTTGACAGTGAAAACAAGGAAACCTGTACAGAACACATATTCCACAACATGCATCCTGTTTGCAACAAGGCACTAAAGTAATACATTAGATTTTTTTTGTAAAACAAACATTTTGTCCTGAAGTGTTGTGTTTGGGGAAAATCCAATACAACACATTACTGAGTACCACTCCATATTTTCAAGCATAGTGGTGGTTGCATTATGTTATGGGTATGCTTGTAATTGTTTTTCAGGATAAAAAAAAAACAGAATGGATCTGAGCACAGGCAAAATCCTAGAGGAAAACCTGGTTCATTCTGCTTTCCACCAGACACTGGAAGATTAGTTCACCTTTCAGCAGGACAATAACCTAAAACACAAGGCCAAATCTACACTGGAGTTGCTTATCAATAAGACAGTGAATGTTTGAGTGGCCGAGTTACAATTCTGACTTAAATCTATGGCAAGACCTGAAAATGGGTGTCTAGCAATAATCAACAACCAATTTGACAGAGCTGGGAGAATTTTGAAAAGATGAATGGGCAAATGTTGCACTCTCCAGGTGTGGAACGCTCTTACAGACTTACCCAGAAAGACTCCCAGCTGTAATCACTGCCAAAGGTGCTTCTACAAAGTATTGACTCTTGAGTGTGAATACTTATGTAACTTAGATATCTGTATTTAATTTAATACATTTCTAAACATTTCTAAAAACAGGGGGTATTGTGTATAGATGGTTGCACCTTTTTATTTAATCAATTTTGAATTCAGGCTGTAACAACAAAATGTGGAATAAGTCAAGGGGTATGAATACTTTCTGAAGGCACTGAGCGTATTTCCATATTTAAGCCATGCAATTACTTAGAACGGGTGGGGGCCACAAAATCTCAACTCATCATGAGGGGCCACAGTGGCTTGCAGGTCTGCATACCCAGATCCACAGGTATTCTCAGAGATTTGCTGGTTACAGTCACTTTGAAAACAAGAGTCAGTCCAGTCCGTCTTTTGTTGGCCAATAAGAAAGGCTGCAATTGTGTGGGCCCAATAAGTTTTTTGGGGGGGAAAATAGTGAAACTATCATTCCACTATTACTGTAGATCATTTTCTGAAAATACAATGCAAAAATATTACATAACTCTTTTAATATACAATTTATGTTCATAACGCTGGGCAACATGGGCCTGGGAGACTCACATGGATATTGGTATCCACAGTACTCCACCAATTATAAATGTTTCAACTCAATACTTCTTGTTTTCCCCTTAAAAAAAATGTTTGTACATAAATGTACTATTTAAGCTTTTGTGTAGAATTGCAGAAAATTTGCTTAAACTGCAAAAATGGCTCTTCGATGCCAAGAGGCGGGCCTTTAAAATGTGTCTTCCCAGGGCACTCGACTTGGTCCGGCCTTGCATTGCCGAGGTCATAGAAAAACTCCTTGTATGCTATTTTCAAGTTGTGTTCTGATGAATTTGCCATCACTAAAAGGGTCTCTGGCTGGTCCCAAAAAGTTTGATTTGTGCAGTTAAAGTAAACTCTTAACTAAATGCATTATACCAGTGGCCAGATCCGGCCCCTAAGCAAGGGGCCTAGAGACTTTTTACCCTTTTTAAAGCAAATTTCCTGACATTTTACCATGACTTAACTTATGCCATGTTAATATGCTATCTGAGTGAGTGACTGTGTATTCTATTATTCTAACACTCAACAGTAAGTTGAGACCCCGACTGAGTTGACTGGTCAGGGGCCCCGTTTTGGTAATTGAGGGCCGCCAGTTGCCCATCCCTGACTCAGAACAATGCGGAGTGCAAACATGTTCAACATATTTAGGAAATATGGGATAGGCCTACATTATATTGTGTCTGTAGGCCAGCGTTTCCTGGAGACCCTGGGGGGGTGCACGTTGTGGTTTTTGCCCTAGTATTACACAGTTGATTATTTGAATCGGCTGTGTAGTGCTAGGGCAAAAACCACAGCGTGCACCCTTTGGGGTCCCCGGACCACGTTTGGAAACACTGCTGTAGGCCATTTTAAGAAAATAGGCTATAAATGGACTAACATTCGAATTGGATTTGCTGACAACGCAATACATAAAATACACAACTTGAAGCAACCACACATTTAGCCATGAAGCAAGTTCTGATTGGCCAGTGAGGGGGTCAAGCCTGACAAACCTACAACTTGTTTATTTGTCAAAAACCTAGCCCTTTCGCACCACAGCCAGCTGCTGCGCCCATAATTCAGGTTGTGAAAATAGCAAAATTATTTGACCCCCCCCCCCCAAAAAAAAACTATAGTGCTACCACTTACCATTGGGTTAGGTTTGTTGAAATAGAGGCCTAGGGACTCCCCCTGTTTTTCATAAAGATAAACTATGGCAGTATGGATGACTAGTATTTTCTTTCTTTGTCAGGGCCCCATCTCCCACAGAGTTTGATTTTGATGAAGAACAGATGCAACAGACTCCAAAAAATGCTTTCATCAACCGACGCAGGACACCAGGTATGACTTTCACTTACCTCATTCTTTGTTTTGGAGGATACCTTTCATGCCACAGTATCTCTCACGCAACTTAGGGTCTACAAGCACTTGCCTATTGCCTAATATCGAGTCATATTCACAGTGATTTGATGAGATTCAATTAGACTGAACCGGAGTGCAGCTAAAACTGGTGCTGGGGCATAATTGTCAAGAAGGTGGCATAATGCATTGTTCATGAAATATGTACACTACCTGACCAAAAGTATGTGGACACCTGCTTGTCGTACATCTCGTTCAGAAATCATGGGCATTAATATGGATTTGGTCCCCCCCTTTGCTGCTATAACAGGTTCCACTCTTCTGGGAAGGCTTTCCACTAGATGTTGGAACATTGCTGCGGGGACTTGCTTCCATTCAGCCACAAGAGCATTAGTGAGGTCGGGCACTGATGTTGGGCAATTAGGCCTGGCTCGCAGTTGGCGTTCCAATTCATTCCAAAGGTGTTCAATGAGGTTGAGGTCATGGCTCTGTGCAGGCCAGTCAAGTTCTTCCACACCCATTTCTGTATGGACCTCACCTCACTTTGTGCACAGGAGCATTGTCATGCTGAAACACGAAAATCCAAATTGTTGCCACAAAGTTGGAAGCACATAATTGTCTAGAATGTCATTGTAAGCGTTAAGATTTCTCTTCACTGGAACTAAGGGCCTGAACCATGAAAAACAGACCCAGACCATTAATCCTCCTCCACCAAACTTTACAGCTGGCACTATGCATTCGGCAGGTAACATTCTTGGCATCCGCCAGACCCAGATTCGTCCGTCGGACTGCCAGATGGTGATTCATCACTCCAGAGAACGAGTTTCCACTGCTCCAGTCCAATGGCGGCGAGCTTTACACCACTCCAGCCGACGCTTGGCATTGTGCATGAGGATGTTAGGCTTGTGTGCGGCTGCTCAGCCATGGAAACTCATTTCATGAAGCTCGAACAGTTCTTGTGCTGATGTTGCTTTCAGAGGCCGTTTGGAACTCGGAAGTGAGTGTTGCAACCGAGATTAGTGCTGAGCGATTAGTGCTTTTTTAAATCGGTTAGATTATGAAAGAATTATCACAGGTTTACGATTATTTACATTAAATGGACTATGCATTATGTGAGTTAAATCCTGTAACATAGAATAAATTAATAAGTCCCATGATAGTAGTGACTGCCCATTACTGCCACTTGTTAACCATCATTTGTTCACATTTAAATCCGTTTGTTAGTGTATTACATTTGTTTTATTTCATTCCAAGTCATCTCAGCTCTATAGAGGTTCTGCCTGTGCCCTAACAAAATCACAATTTTGTAGTTCTTAAAATGAAATAAGGCGTACTTTGGACTGCTGAATACCACATATCAATCACTTAGATCATGTATTTTCTGGTAGATACCTCAAAGCAACAGCTGCTCTTTATCACCTCACGATTGCGCGCTCTTCTGTAGCAGGTGTGAAAGAAACACAGATCAGACAAGTTGATGCGCAACGGATTATGGTCATTGTAGTTAAGGACCACATTTTATGAGTTAAACTATGTAGAATATTGGCCCGTTGGAAACTACAACACTGCAGTTCAGGCTGGATCTGATTCATCTCTAGAGAAACTCAAATAATTGACCCGATGTAGGTCAGTTACTCACTCAGCACTACTGGTTAGCAAACAAATGCGATCACTTTTTCAACCTGGGAGTAACTCCACCCACCAGGTGAACTAAAACAAATACCCTCAATGGTTAACTGCGGTCAACCACTATCCTCATTCTGGGGTTTATTCATGCATTGTCCTCTTTTCGCAGGGTCTTCGGCTCGGTCCTCTGTCAAACGGGAGGCTAGGTTGGACAAGGTACTGTCAGACATGAAACGCCACCGCAAAATTGACGAGCACATTCTCCGGACTGGACGAGACCTCTTCAAGAGCGAGAAGGGCAGCCGGGCTGGGCCCGAGGAGGCACTCTCTCCCAACAGTCAAAAAGAGCGAGAAAAGGAGAGGGAGAGAGACAGCGACCCCAGCAAAATCTTCTCGCCAAGACAGAGGCGATACTGAGATAGGGGGAAGAACTGCAGGCCAAGAGCTTCGAAGCTTGATTTTTTTTTAATACCATTACCAATTTTGTATGATTGTGCGTTTTGTAGCCTTGTAATAAACACTCTTTTTTTTGTTTTTATATATATAAATCAGTGTCTTGATATAACACCCAGACAAGTTCAGAACAGAGGAGTATATTTTAGCTATGAGTTAACAATATAGCCTTCACATAAGGCTCAGAAGTTTATACGGTACATTAATACGTATTCAATTCAAAACCACAAATAAATAAAATAAGCATATACAGTAAATCAGTTGAAATGCATTTTTCCCCCAATGGCAAGAACCACATAGAAATAGTTTATCGCCGTCTAGACGTTATTGTCCCATCTTCTTTCTTGCATCCAAGGTTACTGGACCACGTTTGTTTTCCTAGTATTTTATGTTTTCTGAGTGAATAGGGCTCCTGAAACCAGTGGCTCAATTAAATTTGCTCAGTACAAATAAGAAACTGAAGAAGTGGAAACAGACTCCAAAAGCAGTTTCAAGAGCTTTAGAAAGGTCAACCTATGCTAAATGCTACCAAGACAGTGTATTGATTCTATTCTGGTCGATTTATGCAATTCACTAATTACAGCAGTGGTAATAAAACATGTTTTTAATTTTTTTATTAAATATTCTTGTGTAACGTCAGCCAATGAATGACAGTATGTGGAATAAATAGGGCTGCTTTTTTTGTTGTTGCACTGGCACTAACTCATTTACCTAATATGCTTCAATACCACTCACTCAAAAGTTAAGGACCCACGTAGGGCATAGAAACCCAAAGGCCCACAAAATTGGCCATTTATTTTGTTCCTCAAAATTACATTCTCTACACTGAATAAAATAACGCTGTTGCAAGGCGGCAGAGTTTAACTGCCAACAGGTGAAATGATTCATGCATTTGCTACCTGAACTACTGGAGATCAAAATGGATTAAAAATAAATAAAAACAGGATGGGAAATCAGAAACAGAACTACAATCCAAATCAACGTGAAGCTAAGAACACTTGTCACATTTTCAGTCCAAGGAAAAATTAAATATTCCACATTAAAATAAATAAAATGTAGTACACACACAAACAATTGAGATAAGGCAGCATAATAGTCTTATTTACCTCCCTTCCACCCTGGTCACATTTGTTAAGAGTGTACAGAGGATACAGATAAATACTAACAAGTCAAAATACTGCTTGGCGAGGTCGTTTCTTGTTACTAAGCCGAATTAGGCCTTTCTATCTACAGCAATGTACTAAACATACCAGTATAATACATTCCTAACTTACCTCCTAGGCAGACAGGATTTCATTTGATCTACATGAGGACGCTCTCCACTTCTCACTCGCTATACTTCTTTCAGGCTAATCTCTCTCCATTCTCAACGTGCATCAGGGGGAACAATAGCTTCTGATGCCTTTGTTGTGTGCTGTTCAATGTGCAAACGCTCGCCTTCAATTCCTTTATTCGCACAAGCAGAATATCGGTATTGAGTATAGATTCTGGCAACAAAGACCGTACCATTTGAAGCATTTTAAAACTCATGCTTGTTCAAAGTCTCACTACCTTTCTTTCCCTTTCAACCTCACCCATCGGTACATTATCCCCAACTCCTTCCTTACCGCTCACCCTCTTCTCAGTGAGAGTCTGACTTTTGCTTTGTGGCATGAGTGCTGTACCCATTGGCGGGCTGGGAAGGCGCCTGTCCGTCCAAGTCATCCTTGGCGGTGACCGGGGGCCTCCGGGAGCGGGAAGAGCCAGTGAAGAGTCGCAGGGCCCCTCGGCAAATGAGGGAGAACCAGTAGACCTGGGGGGCCATGAGCATAGCTGCGCCCAGGTTAACTTGCCAGGACACGTTGAAAGGAACCATGTGGAGGGGAATGGACGCATACCTGGAGGGGAGGAATTATAAAGAGAGTGGGCACATGGGGGATTTAGAGTGGCCACATACAGTTGAAGTCAGAAGTTTACATACACTGAGGTTGGAGTTATTAAAACTCGTTTTTCAAACACTCCACAAATTTCTTGTTAACAAACTAAAGTTTTGGCAAGTCGGTTAGGACATCTACTTTGTGCATGACACAAGTAATTTTTCCAACAATTGTTTACAGACAGATTATTTCACTTATAATTCACTGTATCACAATTTCAGTGGGTCAGAAGTTTACATACACTAAGTTGACTGTGCCTTTATACAGCTTGGAAAATTCCAGAAAATGATGTCATGGCTTTAGACGCTTCTGATAGGCTAATTGACATCATTTGAATCAATTGGAGGTGTACCTGTGGATGTATTTCAAGGACTACCTTCAAACTCAGTCCCTCTTTGCTTGACATCATGGGAAAATCAAAAGAAATCAGCCAAGACCTCAAAAAAAATTGTAGTGGGTCAGAAGTTTACATACACTCAATTAGTATTTGGTAGCATTGCCTTAAACATTTTTAACTTGGGTCAAACGTTTCAGGTAGCCTTCCACAAGCTTCCCACAATAAGTTGGGTGAATTTTGGCCCATTCCTCCTGACAGAGCTAGTGTAACTGAGTCAGGTTTGTAGGCCTCCTTGCTCGCACACGCTTTTTCAGTTCAGCCCACAAATTTTCTATGGGAATAAGGTCGGGGCTTTGTGATGGCCACTCCAATACCTTGACTTTGTTGTCCTTTAGCCATTTGCCACAACTTTGAAAGTATGCTTAGGCTCATTGTCCATTTGGAAGACCCATTGTTGCTTCAATATATCCACATAATTTTCCTTCCTCATGATGCCTTCTATTTTGAGAGGTGCACCAGTCCCTCCTGCAGCAAAGCACCCCCACAACATGATGCTGCCACCCCCGTGCTTCACGGTTGGGATGGTGTTCTTCGGCTTGCAAGCATCCCCCTTTTTCCTCCAAACATAACCATGATCATTATGGCCAAACAGTTCTATTTTTGTTTCATCAGACCAGAGGACATTTCTCCAAAAAAGTACGATCTTTGTCCCCATGTGCAGTTGCAAACCGTAGTCTGGCTTTTTTATGGCAGTTTTGGAGCAGTGGCTTCTTTTCCTTGCTGAGCGGCCTTACAGCTTATGTCAATATAGGACTTGTTTTACTGTGGATATAGATACTTTTGTACCCGTTTCCTCCAGCATCTTCAAAAGGTCCTTTAATGTTGTTCTGGGATTGATTTGCACTTTTCGCACCAAAGTACGTTCATCTCTAGGAGACAGAACACGTCTCCTTCCTGAGCGGTATGACGGCTGCGTGGTCACATGGTGTTTATACTTGCATACTATTGTTTGTACAGATGAACGTGGTACCTTCAGGCGTTTGGAAATTGCTCCCAAGGATGAACCAGACTTGGAGGTCTACAATTTATTTTCTGAGATCTTGGCTGATTTCTTTTTGATTTTCCCATATTGTCAAGCAAAGAGGGACTGAGTTTGAAGGTAGGCCTTGAAATACATCCACAGGTACACTTCCAATTGACTCAAATACTGAAATCATGTCAATTAGCCTATCAGAAGCGTCTAAAGCCATTACATATTTTTCTGAAATTTTCCAAGCAGTTTAAAGGCACAGTCAATTTAGTGTATGTAAGCTTCTGACCCACTGGAATTATGATACAGTGAATTATAAGTGAAATAATCTGTCTGTAAACAATTGTTGGAAAAATGACTTGTGTCATGCACAAAGTAATGTCCTAACCAACATGCCAAAACTGTAGTTTGTTAACAAGAAATTTGTGGAGTGGTTGAAAAACAAATTTTAATGACTCCAACCTAAGTGTATGTAAACTTCCGACTTCAACTGTAGAACGAACAAAAGGGGGGCGGAGGCATTAAAGGGATAGTTCACCCATATTTCATCATTCTGTATTTTCATCAGTTCACCTTAAATGGCTCAATTTGACGTAAATTAGTTGCCTAACGACTCATCCTGAATTAAATTTTCCTGCTATATCAAATCGCTCTATACATCAGTCTGAACCAATTCTACATGTCTTTTGTGCTGAGGCCAAAATTACATGATTCATGTAGGCCGTCTCTGGCCCAACCCATCTGTTTCTGGGACCAATCAGAACGTTTTGAATGTGTCTGCATTCGAGAAGTCATTGGGGAGACCCACAAAGAAGCATTAGTGGGCGTGGCGTTTGGCCAGAGTGATGTGGATGGGTAGCCAGGCTATTAAATGAGAGCCACACATGCTATGCTCCCATTGATGTCAATAAATGATTAATGCAAAAGCCAGCGTTCCTTGCGCTTATCTCAACTCTGAATCTGGCCCTAAATGTACAAGGACTCCAAATGAGAAAATGTTGAAAGTATTATGAAATGTAGATGAACTATCCCTTGACAGCCACCCATTACAATGCTGCTCTCTTCACAAGCCCCCGAACCCTGATACAAGAGTTAGAAAAATAAGAGATGTGACCAAAATCACCATGCACATCAGTCCTTTAAGCTCAGCATGGAAGCAGAGCGTGATAGAGAGTGAGGGACAGACAGAGACATACCTGCCATACGCGTAGTAGAGGTAAGGGAAGAGGAGGACTCGACAGATGAAAAAAGTGACCAGCATAGTAGCCCCATTCACTTTGTGCAGGAGAGTGTGTTGCTGTTTGTACTGAGAGGAAAAAGAGGGAGAGAAAGAAAGAGGAGAGAAAAAAGGAGAAAGCGCAAGCAGTACAGATTGGTGAAAGCCGAAAAATAGTTAATAGGCCTATTGCTCTACTTTGCATGGACACCAAAAAGTGGAAAATGGAAGACAAAGTATACTTGTCATGCTTCAAGCCAAAGGCAGGCTTGTATAGAATACAGTGCTTTAAGGTGTGGGAGAAAAACATGCCATTATACACAGTATATTCCGCAAAGACATCTGTTTCCACCAGCTTGCTAGACTTCTTCTCTGCTCCAGCAAGCTAAGCGTTTGATCGACAGCTAGCGCAACTTTGACAAGACAACAACACTGAGAAGATTATGATAACAGTTCAACATTTGAGAACCTCAACATTTTCATTTCACATCTAGAAGTATAATTTTTTTAATCTATCAAATGTATTACACCACACCAAACTGTACTGTGTAGTTTACTTTCAATGGTTCCCTTTGCACAGAGGTTATAAGAAGCATCTGGCCCCAACTCTACACAACACACTGTAGGGAAGGAAGGGGAGATGTGTGATGTAAAGGGAGGAAGAGAGGTGGACAGGCAGATATTGTATCCGCGGTTAAATCCAGTAGAATACAGGGGGCTATATTCAAAGGCTAACAGATGTGGGAGCATCAGATGCCAGTAAAATCAGCATACAGTGCATGTGGGAAGAGTTCAGACACCTTGACTTTTTCCACATTTCGTTATGTTACAGTCTTATTCTAAAATAGATTAAATAAATAAAAATCCTCAATCTACACACAATACCACAATGACAAAGCAAAAACAGGTTTAGAAATATTTGCACATTTATTACAAATAAAAAACATATACCTAATTTTAAAAAGTATTCAGAACTTTTGCTATGACACTCAAAATTGAGCTCCGATGCATCCTGTTTCCATTGATCATCCTTGAGATGTTTCTTCAACTTAGAGTTCATCAGTGGTAAATTAAATTGATTGGATTTGATTTGGAACAGTACACACTTGTCTATGTCAGGTCCCACAGTTGAAAGTGCATGTCAGAGCAAAAACCAAGGCATGAGGTCGAAGGAATTATCCGTAGAGCTCCGAGACAGGATTGTGTAAAGGCACAGATCTGGGGAAGGGTAACAAATCATTTCTGCAGCATTGAAGGTCCCCAACATTCTTAAATGGAAGAAGTTTGGAACCACCAAGACACTTACTAGCGCTGGCTGCCCGGCCAAACTGAGCAATCGGGGGAGAAGAGCCTTGGTCAGGGAGGTGACAAAAAAAACGGCTGGTCACACTGACAGAGCTCCAGAGTTCCTCTGTGGAGATGGGAGAAACTTACAGAAGGACAACCATCTCTGCAGCACTCCACCAATCAGGCCTTTATGGTACAGTGGCCAGAAGTAAGCCACTCCTCAGTAAAAAAGGCACATGACAACCCGCTTGGAGTTTGCCAAAAGGCACCTAAAGGACTCTCAGACCATGAGAAACAAGATTCTCTGGTCCGATGAAACTAAGATTGAACTCTTTGGCCTGAATGCCAAGTCTGGAGGAAACCTTGCACCATCCCTACGGTGAAGCATGGTGGTGACAGCATCATGCTGTGGGGATGTTTTTCAGTGGCAGGGACTCGGAGACTAGTCGGGATCAAGGGAAAGAGCAAAGTACAGAAGATCCCTGCTCCAGAGCGCTCAGGACCTCAGACTGGAGCGAAGGTTCACCTTCCAACAGGACAACGACCCTAAGCACACAGCCATGACAACGCAGGAGTCTCCGTATGCCCTTGAGTGAACCAGCCAGAGCCTGGACTTGAACCCGATCAAACATCTCTGGAGAGACCTGAAAATAGCTGTGCAGTGACGCTCCCTATCCAAGCTGACAGAGCTTGAGAGGATCTGCAGAGAAACTCCCCAAATAGAGGTGTGCCAAGCTTGTAATGTCATACCTAAGAAGACTCAAGGCTGTAATTGCTTCCAAAGGTGCTTCAACAAAGTACTGAGTAAAGGGTCAGAATACTTATGTAAATGTGATCATTTTTTAATTATACATACACAAACCGGTTTTTGTTTTGTCATTATGGGGTATTGTGTGTAGACTGATGAGGAAAAAAACACTTTAATCCATTTTAGAATAAGGCTGTAACATAACAAAATGTGGGAAAAAGTGAAGGGATCCGAATACATTCCGAATGTACTGTAGGTCAACATTCAGCAAGACACTGCTGTACACACACTCCACCACTACAGATATGTGAAAGATTACCTACAGTTGCATATGAAAGATACACTGAGCATACCAAATATTATGACCACCTTCATAAAATAGAGTTGCACCCGCTTTTGCCCTCAGAGCAGCCTCAATTCGTCTGGGCATGGACTCTACAAGGTGTCGAAGAGTTCCACAGGGATGCCGGCCCATGTTGACTCCAATGCTGCCCAACTTGTGTCAAGTTGGCTGGATATCCTTTGGGTGGTGGACCATTCTTGATACACACAGGAAACAATTGAGCGTCAAAAACACAGCTGCGTTGCAGTTCTTGACACAAAATGGTACGTATTTTTTGCTTTCCAATTCATCCCAAATGTGTTCGATGAGGTTTAGGTCAGGGCTCTGTGCAGGCCAGCCAAGTTCTTCAACACCGATCTCGACAAACCATTTCTGTATGGACCTCGCTTTCTGCAAAGGGGCATTGTCATGCTTTAACAGGAAAAGGGCCTTTCCCAAACTGTTGCTACAAAGTTGGAAGCACAGAATTGTCTAGAATGTCATTGTATGCCGTTAAGATTTCCCTTTACTGGAACTAATAGGCTCAGCCTGAACCATCAAAAACAGCCCCAAATCATTATTCTTCCTCCATCAAACTGTACAGTTGGCACTATGTATTTGAGCAGGTAGCGTTCTCCTGGCATCCGCTAAACCCAGATTCCTCTGTCGGACTGCCAGATAGTGAAGTGTGATTGAGGACTCCAGAGAAAGTGTTTCCACTGCTCCAGAGTCCAATGGCAGCAAGCTTTATGCCACTCCAGCCGACACTTGGCATTGCGCATGGTGATCTTAGGCTTGTCTGAGGCTGCTTGGCCATGGAAACCCATTTCATGCAGCTCCCGATGAACAGTTCTTGTGCTGATGTTGCTTCACGAGGCAGTTTGGAACTCGTAGTGAGTGTTGCAACTGACAATTTTCACCCGCTTACGCGCTTCAGCACTCGGCGGTCCAGTTCTTTTAGTTTGTGTGGCCTACCACTTCGCGGCTGAGCCGTTGTTGCTCCTAGACGTTCCCACATCACTTACAGTTGACCGGGGCAGCTTAGGGCAGAAATTTTACGAACTGACTTATGGGAAAGGTGGCATCCTATGAAAGTGCCACGTTGAACGTCACTGAGCTCTTCAGTAAGGCCATTCTTGTTAAAGCACATTTGGCAGCAATTACAACTTTCTTGGGATTACGGTCTTCTTGGCTATGAAGCTACAAGCTTGGCACACCTGTATTTTGGGATTTTGTTCCATTCTTCTCTGCAGATACTCTCAAGCTCTTTCAGGTTGGATGGGGAGCGTCGCTGTACAGCTATTTTCAGATCTCTCCAGAGATGTTCGATCGGGTTCAAGTCCGGGCTCTGGCTGGGCCACTGAAGGACATACAGAGACTTGTCCCGAAGCCACTCCTGCATTGTCTTGGCTGTGTGCTTAGGGTCATTGTCCTGATGGAAGGTGAACCTTCGCCCCAGTGAGGTCCTGAGTGCTCTGGAGCAGGTTTTTGTCAAGGATCTCTGTACTTTGCTCCGTTCATCTTTCCCTTGATCCTGACTAGTCTCCCAGTCCCTGCCGCTGAAAAACATCCCCACAGCATGATGCTGCCACCACCATGCATCACCGTAGGGATGGTACCAGGTTTCCTCCAGACGTGACGCTTGGCATTCAGGCCAAAAAGTTCAATCTTGGTTTCATCAGACCAGAGAATCTTGTTTCTCATGGCAAACTCCAAGTGGCCTGTCATGTGCATTTAACTGAGGTGTGGCTTCCGTCTAAGCCACTCTACCATAAAGGCCTGATTGGTGGAGTGCTGCCGAGATGGTTGTCCTTCTGGAAGATTCTCCCATCTCCACAGAGGAACTCTGGAGCTCTGTCAGAGTGAGCATCGGGTTCTTGGTCACCTCCCTGACCAAGGCTCTTCTCCCCCGATTGCTCAGTTTGGCCGGGCGGCCAGCTCTAGTAAGAGTCGTGGTTCCAAACTTCTTCCATTTAAGAATGATGGAGGCCACTGTGTTCTTGCGGACCTTCAATGCTGCAGAAATGTTTTGGTACCCTTCCCCAGGTCTGTGCCTCGACACAATCATGTCTCGGAGCTTCCCTAGAATACAGTATATACAGGTCATGGCCAAAAGTTTTGAGAATGACACAAATATAAATGTTCACAAAGTCTGCAGCCTCAGTTTGTATGATGGCAATTTGCATATACTTCAGAATGTTATGAAGTGATCAGATGAATTGCAATGAATTGCAAAGCTCAGGAATGGCAGCAGGCAGGTGTGCATCTGCACGCACAGTGAGGCGAAGACTTTTGGAGGATGGCCTGGTGTCAAGAAGGGCAGCAAAGAAGCCACTTCTCTCCAGGAAAAACATCAGGGACAGACTGATATTCTGCAAAAGGTACAGGGATTGGACTGCTGAGGACTTGGGTAAAGTCATTTTCTCTGATATATCTCCTTTCCGATTGTTTGGGGCATCCGGAAAAAAGCTACCATCAGTCTTGTGTCATGCCAACAGTAAAGCATCCTGAGACCATTCATGTGTTCTCAGCCAAGGGAGTGGGCTCACTCACAATTTCGTCTAAGAACACAGCCATGAATAAAGAATGGTACCAACACAACCTCCGAGAGCAACTTCTCCCAACCATCCAGGAACAGTTTGGTGACGAACAATGCCTTTTCCAGCATGATGGAGAACCTTGCCATAAGGCAAAAGTGATAACTAAGTGGCTCGGGGAACAAAACATCGATATTTTGGGTCCACGGCTAGGAAACTCCCCAGACCTTAATCCCATTGAGAACTTGTGGTCAATCCTCAAGAGGCGGGTGGACAAACAAAAACCCACAAATTCTGACAAACTCCAAGCTTTGATTATGCAAGAATGGGCTGCCATCAGTCAGAATGTGGCCCAGAAGTTAATTGACAGCATGCCAGGGTGGATTGCAGAGGTCTTGAAAAGAAAAAGAAGGGTCAACGCTGCAAATATTGACTCTTTGCATCAACTTCATGTAATTGTCAATAAAAGCCTTTGACAGGTATGAAATGCTTGTAATTATACTTCAGTATTCCATAGTAACATCTGACAAAAATATCTAAAGACATTGAAGCAGCAAACTTTGTGAAAATTAATATTTGTGTCATTCAAAACTTTTGGCCACGACTGTACATATGAAATGTAAAACAGTATGTAAACATTATTAAAATGACGAGTGCTCCATGTCTATGTACATAGGGCAGCAGCCTCTAAGGTTCAGGGCAGGGTACTGGGTGGAGGCCGGCTAGTGATAGCTATTTAACAAAACAAATCAAATGTTATTTGTCACATACACATGGTTAGCAGATGTTAATGCGAGTGTAGCGAAATGCTTGTGCTTCTAGTTCCGACAATGCAGTAATAACCAACGAGTAATCTAACCTAACAATTTCACAACAACTGACCAGCATTGAATAGACCTTACTAGATCTATTCACTTCCTGTTTGAGTTTCTGCCTATAGTTAGGGAAGAGCAGAATGGAGTTGTGATCTGATTTGCCGAAGGAGGGCGGGGGACGGCTTTGTGGCCATTCCGGAAGGGAGAGTAACAATGGTTGAGAGTTTTTGAAGGGCGAGTACTGCAGGCAATGTGTTAAGAGAACTTCGGTAGGTTTTTACTCAGATTTGCTTTGTTAAAATCCCCAGCTACAATAAATGCAGCCTCAGGATATGCGGTTTCCAGTCCTGTGTAGTCCAGTGTAGTTCCTTGAGAGCCGTCGTGGTATCGGCTTGAGGGGGAATATAAACGGCTGTGACAATGACCGAAGAGAATTCTCTCAGGAGGTAATGCGGTCGGCATTTAAATTGTGAGGTATTCAGTATTCTAGGTCAGGTGAACAAAATTACTTGAGTTCCTATACGTTACCACAATCATACCATGAGTAGTTAATCATGAAACATACACCTCCACCCTTCTTCTTCCCGGAGAGCTGGCTGTATGGACGGGGACAGTATATCCGGAGAGATATGATTCCGTGAAACAAAGTATGTTACAGTCCCTGATGTATCTCTGGAAGGAGATCCTTGCCCTGAGCTCGTCTACTTTATTGTCTTGGGACTTAACATTATTGAGCAATACACTCAGAAGCGGTGGATGGTGTGTACACCTACTGAGTTGGACTAAAAGTTCACTCCGAATACCTCTTCTCTGCCGGCGGCGTCTTGGAGCAGCCACTGGGATAAGTTCATCCTTGGGGGGTACGAAAAAAAGGATCCAGTTCAGGAAAGTCGTATTTCTCTTCGAAATGCTGGTGAGTTACTGCCACTCTGATATCCAAAAGTAATTTCTGTATGTAATAACACAAAAAACATTCTGGGCTAATAATGTGAGAAATAACAACAAAAAATATAACTGCAAAGTTGCTTACGAGCTAGAAACAGAGCGGCCATGTATATCGGCGCCATCTTTATACTTTAGCGTAAATTAGACCAACTTATGCCTGTGCGCAGCACCTCCAAAAATGAATCTATCAGGACTTCACTCAATGCGCACAGCTCCCCTGCCAGGCAGTGTCGCTGCACGAGGTGGGATATAGGATTTATATATTTGTGCAATTAGCAGCTATGAAACAAAACAGCAGAAATACTTTTAAAACAGCTACTGCAGCATTTTTCTGCTATAAATCGCAACTCGCACATATGCTCATACTTTTGACTATTTTATCAAGCCTTAAAAATACTTCTTCAACCTATCTCCTCCCTTTCATCGACACTGATTGAAGTGGATTTAACAAGTGACATCAATAAGGGATCATAGCTTTCACCTGGATTCACCTGGTCAGCCTATGTCATGAAAAGAGCAGGTGTTCATTTGTTGTATACTCAGTGTATACTGCTGTAATTGAGGTAATCATATTACAGATGTGCTGTTATATACCACACACACACACACACACACACACACACGACAGTGATGAGCCACATGCCAGGAACCAACAGTCCAATTAAAAGTCAGAGAAATTGAAACGCGAGTGGGACACCTAGAGATGTGTGCAATTCAATAAGTACTTTGAACACAATAGTTAAAAAACTGAAGTACCTGGATGAGGATTTTTCCCAGACAGACCCACGGAGTGCTGACTTCTGCCAAGAACATGACGCCTTGGAAGTAATCCCCCTTGCCCTGTCGCCAGAACTGG
Source organism: Salvelinus alpinus (assembly GCF_045679555.1). Taxonomy (NCBI): domain Eukaryota; kingdom Metazoa; phylum Chordata; class Actinopteri; order Salmoniformes; family Salmonidae; genus Salvelinus; species Salvelinus alpinus. Next base: position 31,319,488 of record NC_092088.1, read on the forward strand.
GGGAAAGAGGAAGAAGACAGTTCATTGAAAGTCATGTTTTATAATCATGAATAAGCCTTCAACAAACTTTTTTACCAGTGTAAAGTAAGCCTTGTCCATAGGGCAGGAGCCTTTATCCTGTTTTTGTAGCATGATGCAGCTTGATGTACAAGTACACCCCCAACACAGTAGGCTAGTCTGTCACAGGGCCTTACCCCCCAATCCATCTGTGTCCCTAATGCTCAGTACCAAGCAGAGAGGCATCAAGACGATTTTTTGAGTCTTTGGTTGGACTCGACCAGGGATCAAACAGCCAACTTCCCAATATCCGGGCGGACACTCAAACCACACGGCCACAAAGATTTGCCTGTGTACCCTACCAAATACCGGCAAATATCTTTAATAATGACACACAAGATACTTCCAATAAACACTCACTCGCTCACACGTCATTCTCCCAGCATTTGAATGTCGTCATTGGGCGACAGTTACCACAGAGACGGGGAAGCACACGGTGACCATGACGACGTGGTGGAGTACCATGAGGAACTCGCGCCGCAGGTAGCTGGTCAGGGCCGCACCCAGGGGTTTGGCGCCGCTGTCCGCTTCATGACCCTTGATGCGCAGCTTGTACCAGTAGCACATGAACATGGCGTAGATGTCGTACACAAAGTAGGGCACGGCAAAGAGGATGTAGGCGCTGGTGAGCCAATGCCTGATACAAAGAAGAAGAAAAAGAGGTAGAAAAAAGGGGTTACGGTAAGGTAACTTAGTTGAACAGTGGGCATTCAATAAGTAAGGCTACAATATTTGGATTTGATTCATTCGTATGTAAAAAGGTTTTACAAAAGGAATATAGTTTGGGGATGGAGACTAGGGAGTGATGGTATGGTTTACAGCAAGGGTTTTCTGAGTGGGGAAGGACCAATGGGAGGGTTTCCGTGTGGGTTCTGCTTTTTGTTACACATCCATGGGCTCAATAACACAAAAGACAACAATGATATCATTAACATTACTTTCTGAAAAATAATGGCAACACTAGCTATTCTCTCTTGGAATGTGAAAGGCCTAAATTGTCCTATCAAACATTCCATCTGTCTTGATCTTCTAGCAAGTAACCCTATTGATATAACAATGCTCCAAGAAACACACCTGCTCCAAAAGTACGCACATAGAATGCAGAACCATTTGTACAAACTGGCTTATTTTTCTTCAGCCCCAAACAAAACAAAAGGTGTAATCGATGATACAAAAGAAACTCAAAATCACCATATTGGGTAAAGGCAAAGACCAGGAAGGCAGAATCACTTAAATATCCATAATGGAAAGAAAATGGCCTTTTTTAATTTGTATACTCCAAATTCATATGATCCTACGTTTTTTGATTCTCTGAACAGCATATTGTTAGGATTAACTGAATTCCAACGGGTTAACGGGACAGACATGAATGCCATTTTGGACACGTGGGACAAAATCTACAGCGTCTTCAGAAGGAATTCACATCCCTTGACTATCCATTTTTTGTTGGAATTTAATTGTCATTTTTTTAACGATCTAAACAAAATACTCTGTCAATGTAAAAAATTATAATCTAAATGGAAAATAAAACACTAATATATCTTGATTAGATAAGTATTCAACATATTACAATCACCTTTGGCAGTGATTACAGCTGTGAGTCTTTCCGGGTAAGTCTAAGAGCTTTGCACACCTGGTTTGTAACGTATTTGCCCATTATTCTTTAAAAAAATTATTTAAGCTCTGTCAAGTTGGTTGTTGATCATTGCTAGGCAGCCATTTTCAAGACTTGCCATAGATTTTCAAGGCAATTTAAGTCAAACCCGTAACTAGGCCACTCAGGAACATTGTCGTCTTGGTAAGAAAATGCAGTATATATATATTTGGCCTTGTGTTTTAGGTTATTGACCTACTAAAATATGAATTAGTCTCCCAGTGTCTGTTGGAAAGCAGACAACCAGGTTCCTCTAGGATTTTGTATGTGCTTACCCCTATTCTGTTTCTATTTATCATTAAAAAAAACTCCCTAGTCCTTGCCGAGGAAAAACATACCTATAACATGATGCAGCCACCACCATGCTTGAAAATATGAAGAGTGGTATGTTGTGTTTGCCCCAAACATAACGCTTTGTATTCAGGACAAAAAGTTCCTTTCTTGTCACATTTTTTGCAGTATTACTTTAGTGCCTTATTGCAAACAGGATGCATGTTTAGGAATAGTTGTCTTCTGTACATGCTTCATTCTTTTCACTCAGTCATGTATGTTAGTATTGTGGAGTAACTATAATTTACAAAAGTATCAAAAAACGCATCATGCAACAATTTCAACAACTTTACTCAGTTAAAGTTCATATGAGGAACTCAGTGAATTTAAATTAATTAATTACGTCCTAATCTATGGATTTCACATGACTGGGACTACAGATACCTTAAAAGAAATGGGCCTCAAATTGCCATCGATAAAATGCAATTGTGTTCGTTGTTCGTCTTCAAATACCATAACCCCACCGCCACCATGGGGCACTCTGTTCACAACGTTGACATCAGCAAACCGCTCGCCCACATGACGCCATACACGTGGTCTTCGGTTGTGAGGCCGGTTGGACGTACTGCCACATTTTTTAAAATGATGTTGGAGATGGCTTATGGTAGAAAAATAAACATTAAATTCTCTGGCAACAGCTCTGATGAACATTCCTAAGGTCAGCATGCCAATTGCATACTCTCTCAAAACTTGAGACATCTGTGGCATTGTGTTGTGTAACAAAACTGTACATTTTAGAGTGGCCTTTTATTGTCCCCTGCACAAGGTGTACCTGTGTAATGATCATGCTGTTCAATCAGCTTCTTGATATGCCACACTTGTCCTGTGGCATATCTTGACAAAGGAGAAATGCTCACTAACAAGGATGTAAACAAATGTGTGCACATTTGAGAGAAATAAGCTTTTTGTGCGTATGGAACATTTCTGGGATATTTAATTTCAGCTCATGAATCATGGGACCAACACTGTACATGCTGCGTTCATATTTTTGTTCAGTGTACAATGTTGTTCATCTATCCTCAGTGATCTCTGATCACAGCCATTAAACTTAAATGTTAAAAAATATATATATATAATAATAAAAATTAATTAATTAAAAGTAAAATAAAATCGCCATTGGCCTCATGGTGAAATCCCTGAGCGGTTTCGTTCCTCTTCGGCAACTCAGTTAGGAAGGGCGCCTGTATCTTTGTATTGACAGTGTATTGATACACCATCCAAAGTGTAATTAATAACTGCAACCATGCTCAAAGAGATATTCAATGTCTGCTTTTTCTTTTTTTTACCCATCTACCAATAGGTGTCCTTCTTTGCAAACCATTGGAAAACCTCCCTGGTCTTCGTGGTTGAATCTGTGCTTGAAATTCACTGCACGACTGAGGTACATAACAGATAATTGTATGTGTGGGGTACAGAGATGGGGTAGTCATTTTAAAAAATCATGTTAAACACTATTATTGCACAAAAAGGTGAGTCCATGCAACTTATATGACTCGTTAAGCACATTTGTACTACTGAACTTATTTAGGCTTGCCATAACAAAAGTGTTGAATACCTACTGAGTAAAGACATTTAAGCTTTTCATTTAATTAATTATTTTGTAAAACATTTCTAAAAACATAATTCCACTTTGACATTATGGGGTATTGTGTGTATCAGTGACACAAAATCTCAGTTGAATCCATTTTAAATAAAAGGCTGTTAAAAAATATATATATATTTAAAGGGTGTGAATACTTTCTAAAGGCACTGTAATAAGACCAACTACTAACCACACGCAGCCAATGCTCTCCAACATATACTCTCTGATTACAGCCAGCCTCATTGATGCCTGGCGAGCACATAGTCCAAAAGCAAACAAGTACACTTTCTACTCAAACAGGCACAAGACATTCTCCCGAATAGACTTTATATTATCTGTGACTCTATTTTCTAAAATGAAGAAAGACACTCAACATATGAGCTTGTCTGATCACCATGCCCACTACTACCAATTTCACATTTCAGAATCTCCTAAAAGAGCCACAAGATGGCATTTCAATGTTTCATTACTACAAAATTCTACATTCTGTGATCAATTTGAAATTGAACTAAATGAATTCATAATGCTCAATAAAAATTCAGTCAATGAACCCCGGATTCTATGGGATGACACCAAAGGTTTTATAAAAAATAATGCAACTTCATTTGCATCGGAGTTTAATAAATCACAATTAAATAAGATATCAGAATTGGAAATGTTGATAACTGCGTTGGAGCCTTCTCAACAAACTTAATTTATTGATAAGACAGAGAGCAGAATTTGCCATCCACTTAGTTAGGTTCAACCATTACTTCCATGGAAATCGTCCCAGTCATTTACTGGCCAACAAGCTTCCCAGTAATGGCCAACAAGCTTCGCAGTAATAATCAATTAGCTGATATAGCAACTATTGAATCTGAAACTGGAGAATTACTATCAGAACCCAAATGAATCAAAGATTCTCCCAGCTCTATAAAGAACTGTACACCTCTGATTGTAAATACACACCAAGCCAGACTAAGTCCTTTCTAAAAGAATTAAGAACTCCTCTCTCAACAGAAAAAGCTGCATTGCTGGGAACCCAAAATCGCTCTCAATGAACTCAAAAGAGCATTGCATAGCATGAATAAAAGGCAAATCACCTGGATGGGATTCCCCCTGAGTTCTATTGACATTTTTATCGGTAAGGATGCTACTCAGTGTTCTCACTATCACTACTTGGACCGTTTTATCTCGATGCAGAAAAAGCTTTTGATAGACTAGAATAGTCATATCTCTGGTCGGTCTTGAATAGCGGGATCCGGGTTACCGAGATTTCCTGCCCAAAACCACTCTCTTTTCCCAGGATAAATAACTAAGAGAAACCGGTAAATTATAAAAATGATTTATATGAACAGCATGACGTGAAATGGAACTTCAATTATATGTAATGTCTAAATCTGTCTTATCTAAGGGCCACAGCCTACTCTGCATGATCAATCATCAACGCTCAGGTTGGGAACAGACAGCGCATTTCAGTATAGAGTGCAGTTCACAATGCATGTAGGCCTTTCATCTCATCATGGTAACTTTTTTTCTTGTGAAAGGTAGGACTACATTTGCTGTAGCATAACCTATGTATTAGTAATATAAGGACTGAATGCGTGTTTCATTTACACAAAAGGGCACAACAAAGCCTATTCCCCCTCAGGAGACGAAAAAGATTTGGCATAGGTCCTCAAAAAGTTCTACATCTGCACCATCGAGAGCGTCCTAACTGGTTGCAACACTGCCTGGTATGGTCTAGGTCCAAAATGCTTCTTAACAGCTTCTACCTCCAAGCAATAAGAATCCTGAACAGCTAATCAAATGGCTACCCAGACTATTTGTATTGCATTCCCCTCTTTTACACTGCTGCTACTCTGTTTATTATCTATGTATAGTGACTTTAACTCTACCTACATGTACATATTACCTCGACTAACCGGTGCCCCCGCTCAATGACTCTGGACCGGTACCCCCTGTATATAGCCTCGCTATTGTTATTTTACATGCTCTTTAATTACTTGTTAATTTTATTTTTTACCTATCTATTTTTTACTTAACACTTATTTTTCTTTCTTATTACCTCGACTAACCGGTGCCGCCCGGTTCTGTCCCGTTGTAAAACTGAAAATGTTTTACAACGGGACAGAAAAGTAATACTTTCTTATTGAACAACTGTGTCTGTTTTCTTCCATTTTAGTGCCAACAATTTTAGTAACAACAATTGTCAGAAGGACGAGGTGAATTTCTGCACTTACTGATCCTCAATGATGTCATCACAGGAGGAGGCAATGATGTAACCAGCAGAGGAGGCCATGATCGCCTGAACAGAGGACACCAACCTGAGAAAGGCCCGCAGGAGAAATTAAACATTAACATTGTTAATAACCTCAGACTACAATTGCTAAATGTCTGGTAAAACATAAAATATTGTGAAATCCAATTTTTTACAAAAATATCATCCTATGTCATTATCAGAATTAACCAAAAGTCATCATAGGACAGAATTAGTGTTGATTTATTTTGAGTGGTAACCAATAGCTCCATCTCAATTAGTCTTTCTGCGATTCCCCACATCCCATCTCCTCGCTTCCTTCTCAAATGTATATTGAAAAAGAAAGTCCAAGGTCACTCCCCTCAGACTTTCTTCTCCAATGCGTTTAGAGAAGGCAAGGAGAGAGAACGAAAATAATTGAGGAAAGATTAACTGAGGAAGAGCATGCATATATACAGTTGAAGTCAGAAGTTTACATACACTTAGGTTGGAGTCATTAAAACTTGTTTTTCAACCACTCCACAAATTTCTTTGTCGGTTAAGACATCTACTTTGTGCATGACACAAGTCATTTTTCCAACAATTGTTTACAGACAGATTATTTCACTTTTAATTCACTGTATCACAATTCTGCTGCTAAATGACTTAAACTTAAACTTAATTCCAGTGGGTCAGAAGTTGACTGTGCCTTTAAACAGCTTGGAAATGTTCAGAAAAAAATGTAATGGCTTTAGAAGTTTCTGATAGGCTAATTGACATAATTTGAGTATTTGAGTCAATTGGAGGTGTACCTGTGGATGTATTTCCAGGCCTACCTTCAAACTCAGTGCCTCTGCTTGACATCATGGGAAAAAAACTCAAATCAGCCAAGACCTCAGAAAAAAATGTATTGTAGACCTCCACAAGTCTGGTTCATCCTTGGGAGCAATTTCCAAACACTTGAAGGAAACACGTTCATCTGTACAAACAATAGTACGCAAGTATAAACACCATTGGACCACACAGCCGTCATACCGCTCAAGAAGGAGACGCATTCTGTCTCCTAGAGATGAACGTACTTTGGTGCGAAAAGTGCCAATCAGTCCCAGAACAACAGCAAAGGACCTTGTGAAGATGCTGGAGGAAACAGGTACAAACATATCTATATCCACAGTAAAACTAGTCCTATATCGACATAAGCTGTAAGGCCGCTCAGCAAGGAAGAAGCCACTGCTCCAAAACCGCCATAAAAAAGCCAGACTACGGTTTGCATCTGCACATGGGGACAGAGATCGTACTTTTTGGAGAAATGTCCTCTGGTCTGATGAAACAAAAATAGAACTGTTTGCCCATAATGACCATGGCTATGTTTGGAGGAAAAAGGGGGATGCTTGCAAGCCGAAGAACACCATCCCAACCGTGAAGCACGGGGGTGGCAGCATCATGTTGTGGGGGTGCTTTGCTGCAGGAGGGACTGGTGCACTTCACAAAATAGATGTCATCATGAGGCAGGAAAATTATGTGGACATATTGAAGCAACATCTCAAGACATCAGTCAGGAAGTTAAAGCTTGGTCGCAAATGGGTCTTCCAAATGGACAATGACCCCAAGCATACTTCCAAAGTTGTGGCAAATGGCTGAAGGACAACAAAGTCAAGGTATTGGAGTGGCCATCACAAAGCCCTGACCTCAATCCCATAGAAAATTTGTGGGCAGAACTGAAAAAGCGTGTGCGAGCAAGGAGGCCTACAAACATGACCCAGTTACACCAGCTCTGTCAGGAGGAATGGGCCAAAAATTCACCCAACTTATTGTGGGAAGCTTGTAGAAGGCTACCCGAAACGTTTGATTCAAGTTAAACAATTTAAAGGCAATGCTACCAAATACTAATTGAGTGTATGTAAACTTCTGACCCACTGGGAATGTGATGAAAGAAATAAAAGCTGAAATAAATCATTCTCTCTACTATTATTCTGATGTTTCACATTCTTAAAATAAAGTGGTGATCCTAATTGACCTAAAACAGGGAATTTCTATTAGGATTAAATGTCAGTATGTATGTAAACTTCCGACTCAACTGTACATCGTACCAATCAAAAGTTTGGACACACCTACTCATTCAAGGGGTTATTCTTTATTTTACTATTTTCTACATTGTATGGAATCATACAACATATGGAATCATGTAGTAACCAAAAAAGTGTTAAACAAATCAAAATGTATTTCATATTTGAGATTCTTCAGAAGTAGCCACCCTTTGCCTTGATGACAGCTTTGCACACGCTTGGCATTCTCTCAACCAGCTTCATGAGGTTGAGTCCAAATTAGACCTGGAATGCATTTCAATTAGCAGGTGTGCCTTGTTAAAAGTTAATTTGTGGAATTTCTTTCCTTCTTAATGCGTTTGAGCCAATCAGTTGTGTTGTGACAAGGTAGGGATGGTATACAGAAGATATTATTTGGTAAAATTTGGTAAAAGACAAAGTCCATATTATGGCAAGAACAGCTCAAATAAGCAAAGAGAAACGACAGTCAAGAACTTTGAAGTTTCTTCAAATGCAGTCGCAAAAAACATCAAGCACTATGATGAAACTGGCTCTCATGAGGACCGCCACAGGAAAGGAAGACCCAGAATTACCTCTGCTGCAGAGGATAAATTCATTAGAGTTAACTGCCCCTCAGATTGCAGAACAAATAAATGCTTCACAGAGTTAAAGTAACAGACATTTCAACATCAGCTGTTCAGAGGAGACTGTGTGAGTCAGGCCTTCATGGTCGAATTGCTGCAACGAAACCACTACTAAAGGGCACCAATAACAAGAAGAGACTTCTTAGAACAGTGGAAATTAGACATTAGAACAGTGGAAATCTGTCCTCTGGTCTGTTGAGTCCAAATTAGATTTTTTGTTCCAACCGCCGTGTCTTTGTGAGACGCAGACTAGGTGAATGGATGATCTCCGCATGTGTGGTTCCCACCGTGAAGCATGGAGGAGGAGGTGTGGTGGTGCTTTGCTGGTGACACTGTTGGTGATTTATTTAGAATTCAAGGCACACTTAACCAGCATGGCTACCACAGAATTCTGCAGCGATACGCCATCCCATCTGGTTTGCGCTTTGTGGGACTATCATTTGTTTTTCAACAGGACAATGACCCAACAAACCTCCAGGCCGTGAAAGGGTTATTTGACAAAGAAGGAGAGTGATGGAGTGCTCCATCAGATGACCTGGCCTCCACAATCACCCAACTTCAACCCAGTTGAGATGGTTTGGGATGAGTTGGACTGCAGAGTTAAGAAAAAGCAACCAACAAGTGCTCAGCATATGTGGGACCTCCTTCAATACTGTTAGAAAAGCATTCCAGGTGAAGCTGGTTGAGAGAATGCCAAGACTGTGCAAAGCTGTCATCAAGGCAAAGGGTGGCTACTTTGAAGAATTTCAAATATATTTTGATTTGTTTAACACTTTTTGTTACTTAAATGATTCCATGTGTTATTTCATAGTTTTGATGTCTTCGCTATTATTCTACAATGTAGAAAATAGTAAAAATAAAGAAAAAACCTTGAATGAGTAGGTGTGTCCAAACTTTTAACTGGTACTGTATATGATCCCCACTTTTCCTCATCTCTCACCTGGCTGACACTATGACCGCATCCCCTTCGCTCCACCTCAGTGCAGGGATGTACTTGAGGCATTGCTTGGAGAGCACGAACAGGCCTGGGAAGAAGACAGACCCGGCAGCCAGGATGGTCAACATGGTCCAACGTGTTTGTCTTGGTGGCAAAGTTCAGCAGGTAGTCTGGTCTTTGAGATCTTTCTTCCCTCTGAAATTGGAAGCACCGAGATAAACAATTTCAAAGCAAGCAGGCAACTAATGCACTAATAAAAGTTGTTTCCTTTCTTTTATCATGTGTCGCCAAAGGGACACAGAATATTAAGTGGGAAAGGGGCATTGGGACAAAAATAGCACCAGTACAGAGTGGAGAAGAGGGCATTTGTTGAGTTTACAAAGGGGCAGAGAGGGTTAGTGCGTGTGGATGATTGTGGTGATGCTGAGGGCTGGGTGTGGTGGCTGGTGAGTGATTTTCATAGATGAGGAAGCCCATTGTGCTAACATTACAGGGTGGCCGTCTAAGGTCATTATGAACCTCATCAGTACTAGGGCTGTGGCGGTCACGAAAATTTGTCAGCCGATGATTGTCAAGCCTGTAACTGTTGGTCTCACGGTAATTGACCGTTAATTAACATAAAACACACTTAGCATATCATATACAAGCCATTTGAAAAAGTCTAGTAAATCCATGTAATATAGCCTACACCTCCACAATAAATCCATTATTTATATTAGACTGGCCTAAAGATGCATGATATGAAGAAAATGTCTATTTCAGAAGAAAAGGATAGCATACTCTGGGTTGTCCTTTTATGTTAGGACCTGATGTGGCTGTGGCCTACACTAGTTAATTTAGCAGACAAGATTCGCTTATAATTCCGTGCCATTATTTTATAGTATGAAGAATACAATTGAACAAAGCTGAATAAAATATAAATATTTTCTCCAAATGATGAGGGCATGCGGCTATTCTGTGTTGAGCGGTTAACAAAGAAATAGATACTCCTATATGCTTAATTTAGAGTTATTAACTTTAGTTGTGATACAAATGTTGGGCTATATGTTTTGATTTTTAATACATTGTAAGGTTGCATGATGCGACTGATGATTTTTTTTAAAGTCACTTGAAAGGCTCTGCTTAGTTTTTTTGAGCAGGCTGTACACACTCCAATAGTCTCTCATTCACAATTTGACAAGCACTTTATAATGCCTCGAATTTCACGGCAGCATCCTTTTTGTGGCAGTATTCCAACCAAAAACAATCTGTGCCTACGTTGTGCCCTTCTCCCTGAGTGTGCTGCGCAATCAGATGGCTCTCCGTCACGTGATTGATCGGGTCTTTCTCACAGGCTACAAGTGAAGACGGACACATCAGGGACGCAACTGCACGCGTCCTTATCCAATTCCCTAGGTGCATATTGAAGATATTGGAAGAACTGTCCATATTTACTTTGTCAGCCAACAAGATCAGCAGGCCTAACGAACAACAAAAGCACTAGCCTATGTCAATCTACTATCCCCCATAGTACAAAAGTCGACCTATTCTATTCTGTGGGAGAAATAAATATTCCAAACATAGTCTGGGACAGTTGTGGGATGCGATAGATCCCAAATTAATATAACCACCAGCATCTAAAAAACAGTTGTATGCAATGTGGCTGACGCAACAGATCAGAATGTTTAATTTAAAATGTTGATAAACTAATTTAGCCAGCAGCATACCACCCTGCATACCACTGTTGGCTTGCTTCTGAAGCTAAGCAGGGTCGGTCCTGGTCAGTCCCTGGATGGGAGACCAGATGCTGCTGGAAGTGGTGTTGGAGGGCCAGTAGGAGGCACTCTTTCCTCTGGTCTAAAAAATATCCCAATGCCCCAGGGCAGTGATTGGGGACACTGCCCTGTGTAGGGTGCCGTCTTTCGGATGGGACGTTAAACGGGTGTCCTGACTCTCTGAGGTCATTAAAGATCCCATGGCACTTATCGTAAGAGTAGGGGTGTTAACCCCGGTGTCCTGGCTAAATTCCCAATCTGGCCCTCAAACCATCATGGTCACCTAATAATCCCCAGTTTATAATTGGCTCATTCATCCCCCTCCTCTCCCCTGTAACTATTCCCCAGGTCGTTGCTGCAAATGAGAACGTGTTCTCAGTCAACTTACCTGGTAAAATAACGGTAAAATAAAAATAAAAATAAAAAATAGTCTATTTCTTCACATTATAAGCGCAGCAATGTGCACATGGTAGTAGGTTATAAGCACAAATATTCCATTAGCGGGAATACACCATTATCAAAAGTGACCGCAAATGCGATTATGCATGTAATGCTTTTATTTTAAAAGGTGAATTTTATGGTGAAAATGATCTTCCCCAAATGTGCTAGGTATTTGGCCACTTTATTTGTGATACAAACCTTATTAAAATGTAGGCCTATGAGCTAGGCTACATGAGGTGTGCGACTATCATCCGAAAAAGTAGTAAAAAAAGACATTGTTTCTTATGCTGGGCATCATTCACAAGTGAAACTATATAATTCACAAGTGATAGGCTAATATTGTCACCCATCATACTATTCTTGACTTAATCTCATCTTTACATATACTAAATAACATATGTGTGACATTTGTTTTGATTTGGAATGGACCATTATCATGCACCTGTATCGAAACAGGAGCAGCGGAAAAAAATACATGTGCACTTAAATAGCGAATGGAGGACGCTTTTCCCTGTCATTTATTTTCATGCCAGCCAGGTAGGATATACTTCTGCTGTAAATATAAGCAATGTGCTTAATATTAGGAAAGTTGAGAAATAAATATAGTAGGCCTAGCCTATAGAAAGCTGATGGGAGCCTCGTCTTTTTATTAGTGGCCATCACTCTGTTCTCACGCAATTGCGGTATCATTTTTTTTGTCAAGGAAAATATTGGATATTGGTATGGACAAAAATGTCATATTGGTGCATCACTAGTTGTAAGCAAACAACAATATCCAGAATTTATAGCGATTTCAGGACACGGTATCGCCTCTGTCGAGGTGGATCCGTTTGAGAGTGGGTGTCAACAGGTAGCTAATGTTACTCACTGGACCAGCCACTCGTTCATAAAACATAAGCTTGCGAAAAACTATAACTATATAATAACTATTTTGTGTCGACAACTGTAAAGTTTAGTCATTGTGTACCTGGATCTTCAAACTACAAGCAAGCACAGGAGCTGGGGTAACATTTAATCGGTTACCTTAAAAAGAAGACAAGCAGAGGTAATGTTGCTAACTTACCTAGCGAACTAAATTAGTGTATCTAAACCAAAGAAAATCTAATGTAATGTAAATTAGCCAGCTGCTATCTGGCGATGTGATCTGTAACTTTGCAAGCTAACTTTAGCTACGTTAAGTTAGCCAGCTAACAGTTAGTTACCTTAGTATCGAACACAGAGGCTAACGTGACTGGCATATGCGTTCTATCTACAGAGTCCGATCCCATCAACATGTGCAGCGGCATCAACATCAAGCTCAGCACTAGGAACTAGTTTAAGTCACCTTTGATAAATCTTTCCATAACTCCATGATGAGCAAATAAATATACTGGAGCTAGGCATAAACATGGTCCGTGTTTTGTTGTCATAGTTGATGTGTTTATAAGTAGGCTACGACTTCTACTGTAGTTCTCTGTGTTATGGAGGCTTAGTTGATTGTTTATGCAAAGCTTGAAGTCAAAATGAGAAAATCTGAGTTATTAGTAAGGAGGGGATAGTGTGGGTGATTGACTGGTGTCTGTTGGGGGTGGGTATTGTGTGTGAAAGTTAGCATGATCTATTGACACGAGGGGGATGGGTGGATATAGTACATTATTTGCGAGTGTATTAGGGTTGATTAGCGTGAACCGGGTTATCGAGATTTACTGCTCAAACCCACTCCCTTTTCACGGGAAATATGACTGAGAGAAACCGGTAAATTATAATAAATTATTTATATGAACGGCATGACGTGAAATGGAACTGCTAAATTATATGCGATGTCTAAAATCTGGCTTCTCTGTGGCCTTCTCTCTGCTTTCTGCGTGACCAATCATCAACACTCGAAGTGGGGATATTCAGAGCCTTTGCTATGAGACTTGAAATTGAGCTCAGGTGCATCCTGTTTCCATTGATCATCCTTGAAATGTTTCTACAACTTTATTGGAGCCCACCTGTGGTATATTCAATTGACTGAACATGAATTCGAAACGCACACACCTGTCTATATAAAAGTCCCACATTCGACAGCACATGTCAGAACAAAAACCAAGCACTGAGGTCAAAGGAATTATCCATAGAGATCCGAGACAGGCATTTGTCGAGGCACAGATCTGGGGAAGGGTACCAAAAATTGTCTGCAGCATTAAAGGTCCCCAAGAACACAGTGGCCTTTATCATTCTTAAATGGAAAAAGTTTGGAACCATCAAGACTCTTTGACCAGGTGGCCAGCTCTAGGAACTGAGCAATCGGGGGAGAAGCACCTTGGTCAGGGAGGTGACCAAGAACCTGATGGTCACTCTGACAGAGCTCCAGAGTTCCTCTGTGGAGATGGGAGAACCTTCCAGAAGGACAACCATCTCTGCAGCACTTCACCAAATCAGGCCTTTATGGTAGAGTGGCCAGACGGAAGCCACTCCTCAGTAAAAAAAAGGCACAGTACAGTCCACTTGGAGTTTGTCAAAAAGCACCTAAAGACTCTCAGACCATGAGAAACAAGATTCTCTGGTCTGATGAAACCAAGATTGAACTCTTTGGCCTGAATGCCAAGAGTCACGTCTAGAGGAAACCTGGCACCATCCCTACGGTGAAACATAGTGGTGGCAGCATCATGCTGTGGGGATGTTTTTCAGAGGCAGGGACTGGGAGACTAGTCAGGAGAGGCAAAAATGAACGGAGCAAAGGACAGAGAGAGATCCTTGATGGAAACCTGCTCCAGAGCGCTCAAGACCTCAGACTGGGGGGAAGGTTCACCTTCCATCAGGACAAATACCCTAAACACACAGCCAAGACAACGCAGGAGTGGCTTTGGGACAAGTCTCTGAATGTCCTTAAGTAGCCCAGCCAGAGCCTGGACTTGAACCCGATCGAACATCTCTGGAGAGACCTGAAAATAGATGTGCAGCAACGCTCCCCATCCAACCTGACAGAGATTGAGAGGATCTGAAGAAGAATGAGAGAAACTCCCCAAATACAAGTGTGCCAAGCTTGTAGCGTCATATCAAAGAAGACTCAAGGCTGTATTCGCTGCTAAAGGTGCTTCAACAAAGTACTGAGTCAAGGGTCTGAATACTTATAATATTTTATGAATTAGCAAAACGTTTTTTTTAAACTGTTTTTGCTTTGTCATTATGAGGTATTGTGTGTAGATTGATGAGGGGGAAAAACAATTTAATACATTTTAGAATAAGGCTGCAACATAACAAACGTAACGTGCAACATTACAAAATGTTGAAAAAGTCAAGGGGACTGAATACTTCCCGAAAGCCCTGTACTTCTCATTTAACTTTAATTCCATCCTTTTAATTCTATAACCTCCTAACTTGCTTTGTCACACAAGGAGGCTCTATAGTGGTGCTTTGATGATTGTTGTTTTTCAGCCAATCACAAATCCACACGCGCCACTCTGCATAGGCTATTCTCATTGAGCAGTGGAGAACATACTTCAAACTTTTTATCCACAACTCTTTGTCCATCGTAGTTGTAAATCGACTGAAGCCAAAATGTTACCAAACTGTAGATTTAAACAATGATCCTCCAATTCTGGTTTACACCAAGTTCTACAGAGTTACCAGCTGCGCCTCACAAAATTAGTTCAAAATCCACCAGTTAAGATTTTAATTTTGGGGCATCCGGTTGAGCGATGTAGAGATCTCTCCTCTGAAACTTCACCTAAATTCATACTTCCAATGCCTGCAAACGTTATTTGTATTACCCAGTAAGTGTACCTAAGGTGGCATGAGCCAAACAGTTTGGAGAATCGACCGAAGAAAATTCACACTCCACTAAATCAACTTAATCTGAAATGGCTACCATCACTGGAGATCACGTGAAAGTTTGGCATCAGAACTCACCAAATTGCAGAATAACTGACTGGTGGCTGCTCTGGCTCCAATTCAGGCAACCGTGGAAACGATCCAGGGTTCTGTGGCATCTCACACTACCACACTGGCCGAAGTTGAGGCCGGGCTGTCGGGACACAGCGACCAACTCACTACGCTAGAAACCAGGCTTGACGATGTGGCCGCTGCCAACAATTTGATTTCACGATCAAAATGCCAAAATATCCGCATGATTGGACTGCCAGAGGATTCTGAGACAGGATCTCCAACCCACTTCATGGAGGAGGTTTTGGGCAATGAGACTTTTCACAATATTCCTTAACTCAATAGAGCCCAACGCAGCCTTACACCTAAACCTCGCCAATGCAGCCAACCGCGTCCCATATCTTTTTAACTGAACCTTTATTTAACTAAAAAAGTCAGTTAAGAACAAATTCTTATTTACAATGACAGCCTACCAAAAGGCCTCCTGTGGGGACGGGGGCCTGGGATTAAAAATTTAAAATAAATACAATATAAATATAGGACAAAACACACATCACAACAATGGAGACAACACAATACTACATAAAGAGAGACCTAAGACAATACAGCATGTTAGCAACACAACAACATGGTAGCAACACAATATGGTAGCAGCATAAAACATGGTACAAACATTATTGGGCACAGACAACAGCACAAAGGGCAAGAAGGTAGAGACAACAATACATTACGTAAAGCAACCACAACTGTCAGTAAGAGTATCCATGATTGAGTCTTTGAATGAAGAGATTGAGATAAAACTCCAGTTTGAGTGTTTGTTGCAGCTCGTTCCAGTCGCTAGCTTCAGCGAACTGAAAAGAGGAGCAACTTAGGGATGTGTGTGCTTTGGGGACCTTTAACAGAATGTGACTGGCAGAACGGGTGTTGTATGTGGAGGATGAGGGCTGAAGTAGATATGTCAGATAGGGGGGAGTGAGGCCTAAGAGGGTTTTATAAATAAGCAACAACCAGTGGGTCTTGCGACGGGTATACAGAGATGACCAGTTTACAGAGGAGTATAAGGCAGGTAGAGTACAGGCCGGTGCTGATTGAGAACGATAGCACCCAGCAACAGTCAACAAACAGCTATTTGAAAGTTTAATGCTTAAAACCAGCAAATCAAATTGTTTGAGGACAGACTTGGTGGAGAAAACCGAGCACTGAAGGTGATCCTTGTTAAAGATTGCCACTCCCCCACCTTTGAAGGATCTGTCTTGACGAAAAAGGTTATAACCAGAAAGGTTAACATCAATATTCAAAACAATCTTTCTTAAACACGTCTCAGTAATGACCAACACATCTGGATTGGAGCTGTAAACCCACACTTTCAATTAATCAATTTTAGGTAATAAGCTTCTAGTTTTAACGTGCAGAAAACCCAGGCTTTTACAAGAGCAGAAGTCAGTGAAGCAGATATCAGAGCACAAATCAGAATAGGGGGTAGCAACAGTAGATGGGCCAGGGTGTACATGCACATTTCCAGATATAATCAACAGTAATACATTCAAGGCATAGGACAGACAGCTCTGCAGTGCTGATTTATGACATTTGAATGTGCATCAGATGGCAACAAGATCATATTGTACAGCAATTTCATCAGGTAACATGAATACAAAGCCGGCGAGAGGTGGTTAGAATAGGATGGGAGGCCAAAAGTCTGTGTAACCAATAGAGAGTCAGAGTCCCGAGTGTGGGAACAAACAGTCCCACGGTTGGGTAAAGAAAGTTTGTAGTCAACAAAGTATGCAGGAGTCATGAGGCAAATAGCAAAATGCACAAGAAAGTGTGTGAGTGCTGGAGGAGAGCGAAAGCTCGGGAGAGAGGGGTGAGTGTGGTGGGGGTACCTGTACCAGACAGGGGGAGACAGGCCAGGGCAGACGGTGCACAGATCGCCAGATGGAATCCAAGCAGCAGTGCAGCAGTGCAGCAGGCAACGGGAGTAGGTGTCACACCCACTTGAGAAAAGCTTTTATTTCTGGAGGCAGATTTCTTGTAGAAAATGACCGTGAATGGTCTTTGGACAGCAGGAGCGGGCTTCAGAGGATGCTTCAAAGACTCCGGCCACTTGTTGGGCCCAAAGGCCTCGACACCTTTTACCTCACACCTTAGTGCTAATTGAATTTGTATCTGGTCTGTCCTTGCAAGCCTGACAGTCTTAATTCAGCATTCAGTCCCCATAAATAAAATATATCATTGTAATGTACTTTATTTAAAAATGTTCTTCTTGGTTTTCAAAATAGCATCAGACCAAACACTACCCACTCAGTGCCAGGTTGGATGGTGTCCTCAGGTTTCTGCTGTTTGTTTGCTAGAGTAGCCTCTGTATAGCTTGGAAAAAGAAAACCTTGAAAGCAGTAATCTCTCCAGTTAATTTTGGTCAAAATTAGGTTGTAGGTTTGGAGTTTTGATCTGAAGCGAAGGCCATGCTGTGGAGGGTAGCATCCTACATCTGTACCCGCAGAAAAAAATCAAAGTTTCTCACTCCAAATCTATCCTTTCGTAAAAAACATGTTGAAAAATGTGAAAGCTCACATGCAGCTGTCTCTCTCCCTGAGGGGGGCGTGTCAGGTTGCGGTTCCATCGATACAAAGGACCTCGTCCTTAAGTGGGCAAGGGAACATGGCGACATCACTTTCCAAGGCCACAAGATCAAGTTCTACCAGGATTTCAGTTCTAGCCTGGCGAAGAAACGGGCCACATTCAACGATATCAAGTCCACTCTGTACAAGAAGGGAATGAGCTTTGGGCTGACTTATCCTGCCCGTCTCCGTGTCACCTTTAACTACAAAGTCAATTTTTTTCCGAAACTCCTGAAGAAGCTGAGTTCTTCTACCGACAGTGCATACATTGAATGCCTGGATTGGGATGATTTCTCACCTGCCTGTATTATGTGAGTAACGTTAGTTCTAATGACACTAGGCTACATTCATCTATGGCCATCTATTGATCCATTTCTTGTGAAACAATTCTATGCTAAAGCTTGATGGTGCAGTAGGTATGTTTGAAGCAGCACATAACTAGTGTGTGTTGTTGACAATGACATACTATGCTGTCTCTGCTCTTTGTAAACTTTCATTTGATCTTGTTTAGTTTCTTAAATCAAAGACAATCGCTGTTAAAAGCGCATCGTATTACTAAGGCTTTGAACTTGCTGCTCCACTTATGGCAATCTATAGCCTACATTGCAGTTGGCAGCCTTTAGGTAATTTCGGATACTAATGTTACTCGCTAGTTAGACACCGATCCTGTCTACCAATATGTGTATGTACAGTGGGGAGAACAAGTATTTGATAACCTGCAAAATCGGCAGTGTTTCCTACTTACAAAGCATGTAGAGGTCTGTAATTTTTATCATAGGTACACTTCAACTGTGAGAGACGGAATCAAAAATCCAGAAAATCACATTGTATGATTTTTAAGTAATTAATTTGCATTTTATTGCATGACATAAGTATTTGATCACCTACCAACCAGTAAGAATTCCAGCTCTCACAGACCTGTTAGTTTTTCTTTAAGAAGCCCTCCTGTTCTCCACTCATTACCTGTATTAACTGCACCTGTTTGAACTCGTTACCTGTATAAAAGACACCTGTCCACACACTCAATCAAACAGACTCCAACCTCTCCACAATGGCCAAGACCAGAGAACTGTGTAAGGACATCAGGGATAAAATTGTAGACCAGCACAAGGCTGGGATGGGCTACAGGACAATAGGCAAGCAGCTTGGTGAGAAGGCAACAACTGTTGCCACAGTTATTAGAAAATGGAAGAAGTTCAATATATATATATATATATATATATATATATATTCACCTTCTCCATCCCCTGAATTATACGCAGAGGCTGAAACTTCAAACCCAACTTAATCTGCTTTCCACTGATAAAGCAGATTTTCTGTTGCAACAAACAAAGGGGACGTACTATGAATAAGGTGACAATGCCAGCCGCCTTTTGGCACACCAACTTAAAACGCCAGTCAGCATCTCATCTCATAGGTATATGACTCTTCCCGTAGTATTACAAGTGATCCCTCTAATATTACTTCAACTTGTGTCATTTTATTCTAACCTCGACAAATCCGAACCCCCATCAGATAATACGGCTATGGACAACTTTTTAGATAGCTTGGAAATTCCATCCATTGATATGAACATGAATAAAGTTCTGGATAACCCTCTGCATCTAGATATCTAGATAGGGGTGGCAGGTAGCCTAGTGGTTAGAGCGTTGGCCTAGCAACTGAAAGGTTGCAAGATCAAATCCCCGAGTTTACAAGGTAAAAATCTGTCGTTCTGCCCCTGAACAAGGCAGTGAACCCACTGTTCCTAGGCCGTCATTGAAAATAAGAATTTTTTTCTTACCTGACTTGCCTAATTAAATAAAGGAAAAATAAAAATGGGATAAAAGGTTCTAAAGTTAATGCAAAGTGGCCAGGCCCTGATGGCTTCCCTGTCGATTTTTATAAAAAATCCCATAAACTAGCCCCATTACTATTAGATATGTTCACCGACTCGTGTTCACAAGGCTCTCTCTCCCCTGACGCTAACTCAAGCCTCCATCTCACTTATACTCAAGATAGATAAAGATCTAGCAGAATGTGGTGGATATCGGCCCATTTCACTTTTGAATGCTGATGTTAAACTATTAGTTAAGGTTCTATCATGCCGGTTGGAACCCTGCCTTTGGGATGTCATATCTGATGATCAAACAGGTTTCATCAAAGGACGACAACTGTTTTCCAATGTACGCCATCTTTTGAACATTATACTCTCTCCTTCTGTCTCTGCAGACCCTGAAATTGTTGTTTCTCTTGGTGCATAAAGGCTTTCGACCAGATGGAGTAGGATTATTTATTTAAGATTTTGGGAAGATTTGGGTCCAATTTCATCTCAAGAATGCGTCTGCTCGATTCTGCTCCTATGGCTAGCGTACACACCAACTCTCAACATTCAAAATACTTCCTCCTCTCCAGAGGGACTAGTCAAGGGTGTCCTATGTTCCCGCTCCTTTTTGCCTGCAGACCCTGAAATTGTTGTTTCTCTTGGTACATAAAGGCTTTTGACCAGATGGAGTAGGATTATTTATTTAAGATTTTGGGAAGGTTTGGGTCCAATTTCATCTCAAGAATGCGTCTGCTCTATTCTGCTCCTATGGCTAGCGTACACACCAACTCTCAACATTCAAAATACTTCCCCCTCTCCAGAGGGACTAGTCAAGGGTGTCCTATGTCCCCGCTCCTTTTTGCACTTAGAACCACTTTCCTTGACCTTAAAATTATCATCATCATTCACTGGAATCCACCGAGCTGGTGAAGAACAAAGTGTCGATGTATGCAGATGATCTACTATTATATCACTAATCCTTTGACCTCTGTCAATAATATACTACATATTTTAGACACATTTGGATCATTCTCAAGTTACAAATTGAACGTTCAGAAAAGTCAATGTTTTCCGATCATCCCCACTGCCAAGCAAATTCCCCATGGAGCCCTGCCTTTCCGTCTGTTTCCCTCTGGTTGTTCCTATTTAGGTGTGAATATAACAACATTTCTGGCTATCCTACATAAAAACAAACTTTGCAAATCTAGTCACACAAGTTAAAGCAGACTTAAAACGCTGGGATAGTCTGCCTCTCTCCTTAGCTGGCAGAATCTAATCTCTTAAAACATTTTTTTTACCTAGGTTTCTGTACCTTTTTCAATGTCTTCTGATCTTAAGCCGAAATCATTTTTTACCAAGTTGGATAAGCTCAGTCATTTTATCTGCGCTGGCAAATCACCTAGGAGACATAAAGCAAATCTTCAAAAAAGGAGACAAGATGGAGGATTGGCACTTTCAAATTCTGGTGTAATGTTCCAAGTACCAACTGGTGCTCATTAGAAGCACACCCCTGCCAATCATCCTCCCTTTCTGCTCTTACTTGTGCCCCATTGTCCTTGTGTCCTTCAAAGTATACTGGAAACCCCATTGTGCACTCTGAAGATCTGGAGACAATTTTAGACTGTCTGCCCCTTCCTCTTCTAAGCCCTGTTTGTAACAACCACCTATTTTTACCCTCCAAACTCGACCAGGCTTTTGTTTTGTAGTGAGAAAGAGGTTTGGTATGTTTCAAATATGTATTTTTAGATACTAAGTTAGCAAGTTTGAATATCGTAGCTAAATGTAATCTGTCTCATTCTAATCTTTCTGCTATTTTCAAGCCTGTAACTTTGTTTGCTCTCATTTTCCCACCTTTCCTCAACTGACTCCCAAGACGTTGCGAGAAGAGATTTTGTCCCTCCCGTGGATTTAGCAAGGTTTGATTTCGGGATTATATGACATTATGCTTTCCTCTGAACCCTCTCCAATAAACAAAATCAAGGCAGGTCAAGTTCACTACCCCAGTCTTACACAATACTGGTGGGAGGAGGCTCTTCTTAGGGTTAACTCCACATCCTCATGTGCTTGGTTAAGTTTAAATTCAGTTCAAACTCTTGCACAGAATTCACTACACCAAAGAAAAACATAGTAAATTCCTCCCAGACACAAATGAGCCGTGATAGATGTTCATTCACTCCGGCAAACCACACCCATATGTTTTATTCATTTTCTAAGCTGTCTGAGTATTTGTCATCCTTTTTTTTAACACTCTCAAAATTCTAGATAGTGACCTGCAGCCTTGTCCTTTGATAGCTATATTTGGAGTTCTATCTTTGTAGCCTAGTCTCACTAAAAGTAAAGCAGACGTTGTAGAGTTTGCTTCCCTCATAGCCCGCTGGCAGATCTTGCTTAATTGGAAATCCTCCAAACCTCCCACTGCATCATCCTGGTTGAAAGATCTAATATATTTTCTACACTTCGAAAAAATGTAATACACAGAGGTTGTACTGATAAGTTTTTATTCAGATGACAGCCTTTAATTTCCTTTTTTGAACAGTTGCCTTCTATTGATCTATTATTATCTATTATTCTATTGAGTAACAATTTTGGCCAACAGGGTATATGAGAGGGAAGGGATACTATGCTGTGATCTTTATTTATTTTTGTGTATGTATTTGTGGGTATGTATATTTATTTACATTTACATTTAAGTCATTTAGCAGACGCTCTTATCCAGAGCGACTTACAAATTGGTGCATTCACCTTATGATATCCAGTGGAACAACCACTTTACAATAGTGCATCTAACTCTTTTAAGGGGGGTGGGGTTAGAAGGATTACTTTATCCTATCCTAGGTATTCCTTAAAGAGGTGGGGTTTCAGGTGTCTCCGGAAGGTGGTGATTGACTCCGCTGACCTGGCGTCGTGAGGGAGTTTGTTCCACCATTGGGGTGCCAGAGCAGCGAACAGTTTTGACTGGGCTGAGCGGGAACTGTACTTCCTCAGAGGTAGGGAGGCGAGCAGGCCAGAGGTGGATGAACGCAGTGCCCTTGTTTGGGTGTAGGGCCTGATCAGAGCCTGAAGGTACGGAGGTGCCGTTCCCCTCACAGCTCCGTAGGCAAGCACCATGGTCTTGTAGCGGATGCGAGCTTCAACTGGAAGCCAGTGGAGAGAGCGGAGGAGCGGGGTGACGTGAGAGAACTTGGGAAAGTTGAACACCAGACGGGCTGCGGGCTAATTTATATTATTATTATTTCCAATTATATGTTTTAATTTATTTTAGCATGTATGCTGCTTTTGTTAAGGGGAGGGAGGTGTTTCAATAAGTATAGGGGGATAAAATTATGTATCTGTTCAATTTGTATTTCTTGATATGTCAATAAAAATAACAAATAAAATAGATTTCAATTTTGATTGCAACGTGCGCATATACTGCAGTTGTTTTAACGGAATAGCCTACGTCTTTTCAGCTCAGATTTACCCACGATGCTATGGCACACGACGCAGCGTAGGAATAGCCTATAGGCCTAGTGTTTTTGTTTTTTTAAATCCATATTTGTTTATGTATTCATTTGGATTCACAGTGCGGACTGTGAATCAAAATTAGTTAGGTAACATAGATAATTAAGATGTCTTATCTGCATAATATGTTTATATGATATGCTTGTTATTAGAATGTATCCCTTCAGACTCTGATGTTGGAAGTTGCACTTCCTCCCTCAGCTGGGCCTCAAGTCAACTGGGGCCCAGAGAGGGGAGAAGTCAGGCTTGTCTTTCACATGTCTCTGGTGCTATGCAGAATATCAGAAAGAGAAGAGGACAGGAGGGAACATTGTCTTCATATGTGAATGGGTCTTTACCTATTGTAAACCACGTGAAGGGATGGCGTGATTAATGGGGAACCAATTACTTGTCTCCACAATGTCTGTGCGCCAGTCACTCCCTCCTTTGGCTTTGGGGAGATATGGTCTGAGAAAAAAATGTGGGGTAGTGTCTGGAACCATTGTATGTCATCTCTGATGTTGCACCTATCCTGGGGTAGTGTATGACCTAGAGGCTCACTCCCCTCAGTGAGATTGTCTGGTCATGTGGTCAAGAAGGGGTTTTACTTGAGATGGGAGTATCTGAAGTTGACAAGTGATTTATGCCATAGAATGAATTGGTGTTTCTGTGCTATGAAGTACCAGGAACGAGATCGGAGCCTCGTCTTAGGGGCCAGACTAAACAACAAGAACAGTCTTCATAGCAAATGCTATCTGGCTGCGGGATACTCCTTTCTCATATATCAAGTGTCACCTTGTGACCCATTCCATACATCTGTTGTTTGTCATAAAGACTAAAAGGGCGTATCTTTTTTATAAAATATATTTGTAATCTTTGTATGTCAGAGCTACTCGCAACAACACTTGGAAGTGTTGAGCCAACCAGCCTCATCATTATAGAAGCAATTGTTCTATGCTTTCCTTCTTAATACGTTTTGAATAAAGTAATATCCTGATTGGTGATTGACCTTGTCTCTTCTCATTATTGATTAGAATTTCCACCACAGGACCAAACAGAGGTCCCGTAGCGAATGGTTCAGTACAAATACATGTACTGTTACAGCCCTAGTAAATACTGTCCTTCTCTCCCACCTACCCTCACCGTCATTAACAGAACTGCGGGAAAACAATGCCCGACAGGCGGTGGCGAAGGACACTGTCTAGTAACGGTTGCCCCCGCTAGCACAGTAGGCAGGGGGCTGGGGCGAGATCGTGTGCTAGCTAACTAACTAGTTAGTGACACCTTGTGCTAGCACACAGTGTCACCCCCGCCTCCCGCGTACTGGAGAAAAACGTGCCTGACAGGCAGGGTCGAAGGACACTGTCGACTGGTCGTCCTCGCCACCCGCTTGCGCAGCAGGCGTGAGGCTGACACTGTGTAGTTGTTAGCAACACCGTATGCTTGCTAGTTAGCTAAATCACGATGTAATTCCCGCCTGTTGTGTACCAGTCCTCATTAGGACTAGTTGTCTGAACACCTGCTCTCGCCGTCGTTAACAGACCTGAGGGAAAACAGTGCCCGACAGGCGGGGTGAAGGACATGGTCTACCGGCTAGCTAACTCTCATTGTCGCCCCGTCCCTTCTTCTGTGGGGTTTATCGGCAGCTGGCATCCAACGCTATTGTGCACTAGTGCCACCTACTGTACTGGAGCCAAGCTCCCCAGCCAGTCCTAACTTGAAAATGGACCAATAGAAGTATAAAGAGGGGTTCCTGCAGATGCAGGAATGCCCCGAATTGGGGGCCGCAATTGCACCTTTCTCGGTCAAACTCGTCGTCAACATCTCAAACGCACAGATATGGGGCAAGAAATTGTACATTATTAAAATAAATTGTATATTATTAGTCCACCGGATCCATAATTTACTTTCTCAAGGAAACGGAGGTCCACAACATAAGGACCGAGGTAAAGTTGGTTTTATATTCACACATTTGGACATTCAACAGACATTCGCCAAAAGCCATTTACAAATGTAAAAATCAATAACTAATTCACCGTTTGTCACAGAAACATCAACCTAGGTATGATTTATTCTATAAATGTCAAGCATACTTTTACAACCTGGTTTGAGTAAACATTCCAGTTCTGATTTGATAGAAATACATAAAATGCCATTTAAAGCTATATAAATCATTAACGTTTTCACTGATTATGACAGAAATATCAAACTAGGTATGATTCATTCTATAAATTCCAAGCATAATTTTACAACCTGGTTTGAGTAAAAATTCCAGTCTTGATTTGATAGAAATACATAAAATCTCAAATATTGCATTTAATAATTCAGTGATTAAAGCAGAAAAAAGGGAAACTTTGCATTTATTTGCAATAACTTTAAAGAAATGTTCATTTCAAGTGCAATTTGTTCTATATGAAGTTGTACAATGTTTACAATCTTAAATTGTATGCCAAATCGGGTCAGAACATTCAACAACCTCTGACTCCACTTCGTCAGAATTCTGAAGTAGGAAATCAACAAGCTCCTCAGCATCGTTCTGCTCAAAGTCCAGGTCACCTTCTCCATACTCATTGAGCTCAGATCCCAACTTTGCTGCTCTCCTGTTCCTCATATCCTCTACTGCAGGGTTGGTAGTGGATAGTGTCTCCACTGGATGGTTGCGTCTGGCCTCTCCAGGCACCACCAGCGCTGGTACCCCCTGCTCACTTTGAGATGGCTCCTCCAGAAGCTCCCTCTCCTCCTTCCCTGTGTAGAATATGAACTGCCTGGTACTGCTCCACATTCAATTGGGATTGACCTTGACTAACCTGGGGGTCATTCAAACCATTTGTTTCGCTAGCACAGACTGGAATATGTTGCGAGATTCTTCCGATGGCATTGAGGATTACACCACATCAGTCACTGGCTTCATCAATAAGTGCATCGAGGACGTCGTCCCAACAGTGACTGTACGTACATACCCCAACCGGAAGCCATGGATTACAGGCAACATTCGCAGTGAGCTAAAGGGTAAAGCTGCCGCTTTCAAGGATTGGGACTCTAACCCGGAAGCTTACAATAAATCCAACTATGCCCTCTGACGAACCTTCAAACAGGTAAAGCTTCAATACAGGGCTAAGATTGAATCGTACAACACCAGTTCCGTATATGGCAGGGCTTGCAAACTATTACAGACTACAAAAGGGAAACACAGACGAGAGCTGCCCAGTGACACGAGCCTACCAGACGAGCTAAATCACTTCTATGCTCGCTTCGAGGCAAGTAACACTGTAACATGCATGAGAGCATCAACTGCTCTGGATGACTGTGTGATCATGCTCTCCGCAGCCGATGTGAGGAAGACCATTAAAACAGGTCAACATTCACAAGGCCGCTGGGCCAGACGGATTACCAGGACATGTACTCTGAGCATGCGCTGACCAACTGGCAAGTGTCTTCACTGACATTTTCAACCTCTCCCTGTCTGAGTCTGTAATACCAACATGTTTCAAGCAGACCACCATAGTCCCAGTGCCCAAGATCACGACGGTAACCTGCCTAAATGACTACCGACCCGTAGCTCTCACACCTGTGGCCATGAAATGCTTTGAAAGGCTGGTCATGGCTCACATAAACACCATTATCCCAGAAACCCTAGACCCACTCCAATTTGCAGCACTCCACACTGCCCTTTCCCACCTGGACAAAAGGAACACCTGTGAGAATACTATTCATTGACTACAGCTCAGCGCTCAACACCAGTGCCCTCAAAGCTCATCACTAAGCTAAGGACCCTGTTACTAAACAGCTCCCTCTGCAACTGGATCCTAGTCTTCCTGATGGGCCGCCCCCAGGTGTTAAGGGTAGGTAACAACACAACCGCCAAGCTGATCCTCAACATGGGGGCCCCCTCAGGGGTGCGTGCTCAGTCCCCTCCTGTACTCCCTGTTCACTCATGACTGCACGGCCAGGCACAACTCCAACAACATCATTAAGTTTGCTGATGACAACAGCCTGATCACTGACAATGATGGGACAGCTTATAGAGAGGTGGTCAGAGACCTGGCCATGTGGTGCAAGGACAACAACCTCTCCCTCAACGTGATCAAGACAAAAGGAGATGATTGTGAACTACAGGAAAAGAAGGACGAGCACGCCCCCATTCTCATCAACAGGGCTGTAGTTGAGCGGGTTGAGAGCTTGAAGTTCCTTGGCGTCCACATCAATAAACTAACATGGTCCAAGCACACCAAGACAGTCATGAAGAGGGCACGACAAAATCTATTCCCCCTCAGGAGACTGAAAAGATTTGGCATGGGTCCTCAGATCTTCAAAAGATTTTACAGCTGCACCATCGAGAGCATCCTGACGGGTTGCGTCAATGCCTGGTATGGCAACTGCTCGGCCTCCGACCGCAAGGCACTACAGAGGGTAGTGCGTACGGCCCAGTACATCACCGGGGCCAAGCTTCCTGCAATCCAGGACCAATATACCAGGCGCTGTCAGAGGAAGGCCCTAAAAATTGTCAAAGACTCCAGCCATCCTAGTCATAGACTGTTCTCTCTGCTACCGCACGGCAAGCGGTACAGGAGCGCCAAGTCTACTTCCAAGAGGCTTCTACCCCCAAGCCATAAGACTCCTGAACAGCTAATCAAATGGCTACCCAGACTATTTGCAACCTGCTGCTCTTTAATTATGTTCTTCTTATCTCTTACTTTTTTCTTAAATTTAGATTTTTTAGGTATTTTCTTAAAACTGCATCGTTGGTTAAGGGCTTGTAAGTAAACATTTCACTGTAAGGTGACACCTGTTGTATTCGGTGCATGTGACAAATAAAATTTGATTTGAAATCAATGTTTGCATGTTTTTGTGCAACAGTTCCACATTTTAAAGTAGTTACATGGCACAACAGTCATTTATTTATAAGTATCTAATTTAACAGCAAAGAAAACCCTTCCAATCATTTTCTATTTTGGCTTTGTTGAAGTCCTTCTTTGTCATCCCCATACAAGCTAAATGGTACCATCTCCTGAGGTAATAACTGGTCAACGCTCACAGCCAAATGTTTAATACCCCGGAAATTTCCAGAACACATTCCGGAAGGTCTATAGATAGTGGTCACTTTATTAGGTACAACCCCCTTTGCATCTGGAAAAGCGTGAATTCAAATCTGTTGATGAAACTAGGAAAAGGAGATAGACTGTTCAAGTTTTTAAGTCCAGTTGGAGTTTATTACAGTCAGTACAAGTTTTGGAACTTTTGTGTTACAAAAGACCATCACAGACGGTTTTGTCATTTTACACATTCTAAAGTTCAAACAAACAGTAACAGAATACCTGAATACATCTCTGCATGCTTCAGTGTCCAGCAAGCCAAGACCATGGGACTTGGTGTATGTAGGAGCAATTTATTTTTGTGAATAGGGTGTTGAACCTAAAACAGTGGCAACTGAGAGTAGATATCACAAACAACTCCTTTTGAGCAGTGTCTGTTATACGATGATCAATTGGTATAATGGTAAATCTGATCCCCAAGGTCCTCATAAACTCACTTGGATATATAGAGTTGGAGGTAAAGAAATAAAAATATGAAACTAGGACATTAAAACACTGGCAGAATTCTTTCATCCACATCCATTCACATAAAATGTCTTTTAAAGTATAAATACCCTTCTAAGACCACCGTCTTTCTGGACATTTTAAAAAGGTTTGCAAATAATTCGTTCTGCAAGGAATGTGAATTCAAAGGGATATGGTAATAACTACAGTTGAAGTCGGAAGTTTACATACACTTGGAGTCATTAAAACTCGTTTTTCAACCACTCCACAAATTTCATGTCAGGAAACTATAGTTCTAGCAAGTTGGTTAGGACATCTACTTTGTGCATGACACAAGTCATTTTTCCAACAATTGTTTACAGATTATTTCACTGTATCACAATTCCAGTGGGAATTGTTGACTGAAAAGTTGACTGTGCCTTTAAACAGCGTGGAAAATTCCCAAAAGTGTTGTCATGGCATTAGAAGCTTCTGATAGGCTAATTGACATAATTTGAGTCAATTGGAGGTGTACCTGTGGATGTATTTCAAGGCCTACCTTCAAACTCAGTGCCTATTTGCTTGACATCATGGGAAAATCAAAAGAAATCAGCCAAGACCTCAAAAAAGAAATTGTAAACCTCCACAAGTCTGGTTCATCCTTGGGAGCAATTTCCAAACTCCTGAAGGTATCACGCTCATCTGTGCACACAATAGTATGCAAGTATAAACACCATGGGACCACGCAGCCATCATACCGCTCAGGAAAGAGACGTGTTCTGTCTCCTAGAGATGAACGTACTTTGGTGCGAAAAGTGCCAATCAGTCCCAGAACAACAGCAAAGGACCTTGTGAAGATGCTGGAGGAAACAGGTACAAAAGTATCTATATAACCTGAAAGGCCGCTCAGCAAGGAAAAAGCCACTGCTCCAAAACCGCCATAAAAAAGCCAGACTATGGTTTGCAACTGCACATGGGGACAAAGATCGTACTTTTTGGAGAAATGTCCTCTGGTCTGATGAAACAAAAATAGAACTGTTTGCCCATAATGACCATTGCTATAGTTGGAGGGAAAAGGGGGATGCTTGCAAACCGAAGAACACCATCCCAACCGTGAAGCACGGGGGTGGCAGCATCATGTTGTGGGGGTGCTTTGCTGCAGGAGTGACTGGTACACTTCACAATATAGATGTCATCATGAGGCAGGAAAATGATGTGGATATATTGAAGCAACATCCCAAGACATCAGTCAGTAAGTTAAAGCTTGGTGCAAATGGGTCTTCCAAATGGACAATGACCCCAAGCATACTTCCAAAGTTGTGGCAAAATGCCTTAAGGACAACAAAGTCAAGGTATTGGAGTGGCCATCACAAAGCCCTGACCTCAATCCCATAGAAGAATTGTGGGCAGAACTGAAAAAGCGTGTGCGAGCAAGGAGGCCTACAAACCTGACTCAGTTACATCAGCTCTGTCAGGAAGAATGGGCCAAAATTCCCACAACTTATTGTGGGAAGCTTGTGGAAGGCTACCCGAAACGTTTGACCCAAGTTAAACAATTTAAAGTCAATGCTACCAAATACTAATTGTTTGGTAGCATTGACTTCTGACCCACTGGGAATGTGATGAAAGAAATAAAAGCTGAAATACATAAATCATTCTCTCTACTATTATTCTGACATTTTACATTCTTAAAATAAAGTGGTGATCCTAACTGACCTAAAACAGGGAATGTTTACTAGGATTAAATGTCAGGAATTGTGAAAAACTGAGATAAAATGTATTTGGTTAAGGTGTATGTAAACTTCCGACTTCAACTGTATGTAGATGATGTAGTTTCTCCACTGGTATAATGTGTGGTAGTTGCACACCTCCCTGCTGAATTATGTAGAGGTGATTTGGGCCAGGCAACAAAAAAAAAATCATGATCTTTTGTGAAAAATAATTTATCACGTAGGCTTTGTGCTAGCAGTTTAAGAGAGAAAGAAAGCAAATAGCATAGGGACAGACTGGTTGAAGTCCTAGTTTTTAATGGTTAGTGCCAGTAGATTACAGAGGGGTTCACATACTGTTCAGAAGCAAATCATAATGTATATGTTTAGCCCAAAAACAAAGCATGTACTTGTCCACTTCTTAAATTAGTGCTTTTTTTGTTATCCACCCTCTGGTATCTTTCAATACCATGCTAATTAATATATATATATATATATATATATATATATACACACACACACACACACACACACTAGAGGTCGACCGATGAATAGGGCCGATTTCAAGTTTTCATAACAATCGGAAATCGGTGTTTTTGGACACCGATTTGGCACCAATTTTTTTTTACACCCTTATTTAACTAGGCAAGTGAGTTAAGAGCACATTCTTATTTTTAATGACAGCCTAGGAACGGTGGGTTAACTGCCTTGTTCAGGGGCAGAATGACAGATTTTTACCTTGTCAGCTCAGGGATTCAATCTTGCAACCTTACAGTTAACTAGTCCAACGCTCTAACCACCTCTCATTGCACTCCACAAGGAGCCTGCCTGTTACGTGAATGCAGTAAGAAGCCAAGGTAAGTTGCTAGCTAGCATTAAACTTATATCTTATAAAAAACAATCAATCACAATCACTAGTTAACTACACATGGTTGATGATATTACTAGTTTATCTAGCGTGTCTTGCGTTGCATATAATCGATGCGGTGCGCATTTGCGAAAAAAGGACTGTCGTTGCTCCAATGTGTACCTATCCATAAACATCAATGTCGTTCTTAAAATCATATATTCATATATTCTTAAACCTGCATATTTAGTTAATATTGCCTGCTAACATGAATTTATTTTAACTAGGTAAATTGTGTCACTTCTCTTGCAACAGAGTATATGCAGTATATGCAGCAGTTTGGGCCGCCTGGCTCGTTGCAAACTGTGTGAAGACTATTTCTTCCTAACAAAGACAGCCAACTTCGCCAAACGGGGGATGATTTAACAAAAGTGCATTTGCGGGGGGAAAAAATCACAATCGTTGCATGACTGTACCTAACCATAAACATCAATGCCTTTCTTAAAATCAATACACAGAAGTATATATTTTTTAAACCTGCATATTTCGCTAAAAGAAATCCATTAACCAGGTGAAATTGTGTCGCTTCTCTTGCGTTCATTGCACGCAGAGTCAGGGTATATGCAACAGTTTGGGCCGCCTGGCTCGTTGCGAACTAATTTGCCAGAATTTTACGTAATTATGACATAACATTGAAGGTTGTACAATGTAACAGCAATATTTAGACTTAGGGATGCCACCCATTAGATAAAATACTGAACGGTTCCATATTTCACTGAAATAATAAACGTTTTGTTTTCGAAATGATAGTTTCCGGATTCGACCATTTTAATGACCAAAGGCTCGTATTTCCGTGTGTTATTATGTTATAATTAAGTCTATGATTTGATATTTGATAGAGCAGTCTGAGCGGTGGTAGGCAGCAGCAGGCTCGTAAGCATTCATTCAAACAGCAATTTGCTGTGCTTCAAGCATTGAGCTGTTTATGACTTCAAGCCTATCAACTCCCGAGATTAGGCTGGTGTAAACGATGTGAAATGGCTAGCTAGTTAGCGGGGTGCGCGCTAATAGCGTTTCAAACGTCACTCGCTCTGAGACTTGGAGTAGTTGTTCCCCTTGCTCTGCATGCGTTGTACGAGCTCTTCAGTTTCTTGGCAATTTCTCGCATGGAATAGCCATCATTTCTCAGAACAAGAATAGACTGACGAGTTTCAGAAGAAAGTTCTTTGTTTCTGGCCATCTTGAGCCTGTAATCAAACCCACAAATGCTGGTGCTCAAGATATTCAACTAGTCTAAAGAAGGCTGGTTTTAGCTTCTTTTATCAGAACAACAGTTTTCAGCTGTGCTAACATAATTGCAAAAGGGTTTTCTAAACTTGGATTAGCTACCACAACGTGCCATTGGAACACAGGAGTGATGGTTGCTGATAATGGGCCTCTACGCCTATGTGGATATTCCATAAAAAATCTGCCGTTTACCGCTACAATAGTCATTTACAACATTAACAATGTCTACACTGTATTTCCGATAAATTTGATGTTATTTTAATGGATCAAAAAATTGCTTTTCTTTCAAAAACAAGGACGTTTCTATGTGAGCCCAAACTTTTGAAAGGTAGTGTATGTTATGGTTCGCTCTTAGTTTTTCTTATCTCCAATGTGGAATGTCCATCTTGGTCCTCTTGATCCATCCACCTGTCTTCTTTGTTAGTCAGGCCTGACCCCTTCATCCTGTAGTTTTTTCCTGTAATCTAATTTAATATGACTGAAGATGCCAGGCCTTCTAAAAGGGTATAACTGACTCGTTAGAACTTTTGACCACACGCCCTCCATCAAATCAAACAAATTTTTACTCAAAACAAAAGTTGTAAAAAAGTATGCTAGACATTTATAGAATAAACCATATCTAGTTTTATGTTTCTGTGACAATTAATGAATTAGTTAGTTTTTTTACCATTTTAAATGGTTTTTGGCTAATGTCTGTTGAATGTCTGATGAATTTCCGAATGTGTGAATATAAAACCAACTTTACCTCGGTAAAATAAGGTCGCAAATCATACGAATAGCTGAGACCATGTTGGGCAATGCTAGCTAGCTGGTTGGCTAAAGACGAGACTCGGTGCATTGTAAATACGCAATGCGCTATCTTTCCATATCGAAATAAATGCATATAAGACTAATTGTATGCTGGCTGACCACTTATTTAGATAACTAGTTATATTTTGGTTATTGCACATCTTTGAGCTTACAAAGAAATGTAATACTTCTAAAACATGACCAGCTTGCTGTAGCATCAGTGGACTTGTTCACACAGGCTAACGTTAGTTACAGCTACCTATCTAATGAACAGTCATTGATAAAAAAAGGGACATCTTTGGCAGTGACGTTCAATCACAAATGACAAAATCAGGCAGTGAGCTAACGTCTTACAGCCGGCTAGATAACGTATGCTAAGTTAACGTTAGTTCAACAACAATATATACATTCTGTATAGAACACGTATAAAACCAAGGCTACAAATTGAATCGCAATAGTACAAAAAAATTGGTGGAAAAAGCACAAGAGTACAGTGGCTAGCTAGAAAGCTAATATTTAGCAGCTAGCTAACATTGACCAGTTAGCAACATTACTAGCTATCTAAGCCAAAACACCACGAACGTTTGAAAACCAAGACAAGTAGTTAACTAGCATGACATGGGTAGATAACGTTAATTCTAATAGTACCATTAGACAGCTCACGTTAGTTCACTCCTGTTCTGGCCTAGCCAAAAAGGCCCAGTAGCGGTAGCTAGCTAGCCACTAGGCTAACACAAACATGCTAGCTAGTTAAATCGAAATGAATGGAACGAAGTTAGGGAGATTTACATAGATATTTTGCAGTCGGGTCAGCGGCCTGTCGAAACTCGTGTCCTGGAGAAAGCGATTAGCGAAGTCCCGGGGGTACCGGCTTGGATGATCCACATGTTCAAACTGTTAGTATTTGAACCCAAATATATCTTACAATAAAAGTGCTGTGCAAGGGCTTCCAAAATTCCGATAGTTACCCCTTCCAAAATATTTAGACCAGCCAGTGATTGTGCCCGGCGACGCTCTAGCACCTCATCTGGACAACATGACGGTTTGCAACTGTAAAAAAAAAAAAAAAAAAAAAAAAGTCTAATTGACTCCAGATGTTGACTGCTAGCACATTGCTTTAGGATAACACAAAACCGCCTCTCCTAGATTTGCAGATAGCCAAGTCTAGATAAATGTGGTCTGGCAGCAACAGTGCTAAGGGGCGGATTGGCCATCTAGCAATTATGGCAAATGCCAGATGGGCTGTGCCTTTTTTGTTGACGCATACAAAAATGTTTTTATATTTAATTTTTCTTTATTTAACGAGGCAAGTCAGTTAAGAACAAATTCTTATTTACAATGATGGCCTACCCCGGCCAAACCCTAGCAACGCTGGGCCAATTGTGCGCTGCCCTATGGGACTCCCAATCGTGGACAGTTGTGATACAGCCTGGAATCGAACCAGGGTCTGTAGTGACGCCTATAGCACTGAGATGCAGTGCCTTAGACCCATTACATAAAAATAAAACAATGAAAAAGGTGACATGGCTGACAACCCGTGGGACTGTTAAGATTATTTTAGAATTTTGCGCAATTTCTGTTAAACTAATCTATAATGAGTCTTGGGCTGGTCAGTGGGCAACGGCACGTTTTTTCTGATAGGCTGAGCTGAGGTCACACAAACATTCAAAGTCAAACACTGCATCAGCAAAGAGACCTGCTCCGACTGTCATCAGTTAGACAGTCAAGATCATGGATCGTAAAAAATGGAAAGGGTGGATATAAATATAGAAAGAGCACATTCTACATTGTCACCTCACTCAAAACATCCTATTTTTTGGGCAGCTAAAACCATGATATGGTAAAACAGTAAAGTGCATTACCATGATTCTTGTAATGAAAGTTTCTGCCCCTGTCCCTGCTGAAGCCTGCTGCTGTGATGAGTGAGCCACTCTCCTCTCCCCCCATGTGCTCAACAGAAAAATGTGTTCTGATCGTATAACATTTCAAAATGCAATTGCAGAAAATTCTGGAGTCCTATTTTGACAGTAAAATATAGCAACTATAATTAATTGTCAACCCACAATGACAATCAGTGGATTAGGTTGCACATCAAAATATCTTGAATCTTTCATTCCTGCTTGGACATGTTAGATGAAACAACTTATTTCTTGAAAACCTAGGTAGTCTATTTATTATACTTTCATGATTTGGGTCGGACCAAATCATGATGTGGGTGCGACCAAATCATGGGCTGGTGCTACCAACTGTAAAAGTTAGTGGCACTAGTGACACCAGGGGAAAATGTTAGTCTAATAGTAAGTAGGTAAGTAGGCTCTGCACATGTGGTATTTTACACACACTACATAGCTGCTACTCATATTCCCCCTCCTTTCACATTTATTTCTTAGCTCACCCTATTTGGAACCATGATGTTGTAGCCTATCTCTGCCTCATATTTCTGAACAGCTGAAATAAACATTTGACGGTGATTTGAACTTACATTCCAATATACTGTGCCTTCGGAAAGTATTCAGAGACCTTGACTTTTTCCACATTTTGTTACGTTGAAGCCTTATTCTAAAATTGATTAAATGAAAAAAATATCCTCAGCAATCTACACGTAATACCCCATAATGACAAAGCGAAAACACGTTTTTAGAATGTTTGCAAATTATAAAAAAGAGAAATACCTTATTTCCATAAGTATTCAGACCCTTTGCTACGAGACTCGAAATGTAGCTCAGGTGCATCCTGTTTCCATTGATCATCCTTGAGATGTTTCTACAACTTGATTGGAGTCCACCTGTGGTCAATTCAATTGATTGGGCATGATTTGTAAAGGCACACACCTGTCTATATAAGGTCCCACAGTTGACAGTGCTGTGTGAGCAAAAACCAAGCCATGAGGTCGAAGGAATTGTCCGTAGAGCTCAGAGACAGGATTGTGTTGAGTCACAGATCTGGGGAAGGGTACCAAAACATTTCTGCAGCATTGAAGGTCCCCAAGAACACACTGGCCTCCATCATTCTTAAATGGGAAAAGTTTGGAACCACCAAGACCAAACTTAGCAATCGGGGGAGAAGCACCTTGGTCAGGGAGGTGACAAAGAACCTGATGGTCACTCTGACAGAGCTCCAGAGTTCCTCTGTGGAGATGGGAGAAACTTCCAGAAGGACAACCATCTCTGAAGCACTCCACCAATCACGCCTTTATGGTAGAGTGACCAGACGCAAGCAACTCCTCAGTAAAAGGCACAAGACAGCCCACATGGAGTTTGCCAAAATGCACATAAACACTCTCAGACCATGAGAAACAAGATTATCTGGTCTAATGAAACCAAGATTGAAATGCTCACTAAATGGGATGTAAGCAAACTTGTGCAAAAATGTGAAAGAAATAAGCTTAAGGTGCATATGGAACATTTCTGGGCTCTTATTTCAGCTCATGAAATATGGGACCAACCCAACATGTCGCGTTAATATTTTTGCTCGCTGTATTATAAAGGCTATACAACCTCCTCTGTCTGTTGTGATGGATATTGTAGTTGCACAAGCAGTACACAGTCCCTACACATTGCATTGGAGCAAAAACAATCAGCGTTTTGTGTGATTATTTCATTTGTATTTTTTGCCTTTTGTGTGATGATGTAAGCTAATCGTACCCCCTTGCCAGAGTTTCTGAAAAAATAACTACTATTTTAAGTGCCTGTATGCCTCCTGCTTAGACAATGCTTGCGGTGATCATGAAAAAACAACATTCAATTGCTAATTAGACTGCAAGTCTGTGTCTTGCTTGTGTTTGATATACTGAAAAGATAGCTGCATGTAACTCCCCACTTGAGTTTGCATTGGGGAAATGTTTTATTTTATTTAACCTTTAATTTAACTAGGCAAGTCAGTTAAGAACAAATTCTTATTCACTATGACGGCCTACCAAAAGGCAAAAGGCCTCCTGCGGGGACGGGGGCTGGGATTTTATAAAATAAACAAAAATATAGGACAGAACACACATCACGACAAGAGAGACAACACAATACTACATAAAGAGAGACCTAAGACAACATAGCAAGGCAACAACACATGAAAACACAACATGGTAGCAACATAACAACAACATGGTAGCAACACAACATGGTAGCGGCACAAAACATGGCAAAAACATTATTGGGCACAGACAGCACAAAGGGCAAGAAAGTAGAGACAACAATACATCATGCAAAGCAGCCACAACTGTCAGTAAGAGTATCCATGACTGAGTCTTTAAATGAAGAGATTGAGATAACTGTCCAGTTTGAGTGTTTGTTGCAGCTCGTTCCAGTCACTAGCTGCAGCGAACTGAAAAGATGAGCGACCCAGGGATGTGTGTGCTTTGGGGACCTTTAACAGAATGTGACTGGCAGAACGGGTGTTGTATGTGGAGGATGAAGGCTGCATTAGATATGTCAGATAGGGGGGAGTGAGGTCTAAGAGGGTTTTATAAGTAAGCAACAACCAGTGGGTCTTGTGACGGGTATACAGAGATGACCAGTTTACAGAGGAGTATAAAGTGCAGTGATGTGTCCTATTAGGAGCATTGGTGGCAAATTTGATGGCCGAATGGTAAAGAACATCTAGCCACTCGAGAGCACCCTTACCTGCCGATCTATAAATTATGTCTCCGTAATCTAGCATGGGTAGGATGGTCATCTGAATCAGGGTTAGTTTGGCAGCAGGGGTGAAAGAGGAGCGATTACAATAGAGGAAACCAAGTCTAGATTTAACTTTAGTCTGCAGCTTTGATATGTGCTGAGAGAAGGACAGTGCACCGTCTAGCCATACTCCTAAGTAATTGTATGAGGTGACGACCTTAAACTCTAAACCCTCAGAGGTAGCATTCACACCTGTGGGGAGAGGGGCATTCTTCTTACCAAACCACATAACCTTGTTCTGAACATCTCCAAAACAAATGTCAAGGGTATAGAAATCTTGTTGGACATTAAGAAAGCTTTGTTGTAGAGAATTTAACACAGAATCCAGGGAGGGGCCAGCTGAGTATAAGACTGTATCATCTGCATATAAATGGATGAGGGAGAGCTTTCAACTGCCTGAGCTATGTTGTTGGTGTAAATTGAGAAAATCGTTGGGCCTAGGATTGAGCCTTGGGGTACTCCCTTGGTGACAGGCAGTGGCTGAAACAGCAGATTTTCTGACTTTATACACTGCACTCTTTGAGAGAGGTAGTTAGCAAACCAGGCCAAAGACCCCTCAGAGACCTTAATACTCCGTTGCCAGCCCACAAAAATGGAATGGTCTACCGTATCAAAAGCTTTAAAAATAGCGGCACAACATTGGTTAGAATCAAGGGCAATGCTGACCTCATTGAGGACCTTTAAGGTTGCAGTGACACATCCATAACCTGAGCTTAAACCAGATTGCATACCAGAGAGAATACTATAGACATCAAGAAAGCCTATCAGTTGATTATTGACAAGTTTTTCCAACACTTTTTGATAAACAGGGCAGAATAGAAATAGGACTATAACAATTAAGATCAGCTTGATCTCCACCCTTAAATAAAGGACGCACCATGGCTGCCTTCCAAGCAATGGGAACCTCCCCTAGAAAGGAGAGACAGGTTAAAAAGGTTGGAGATATGCTTGGTGATGATAGGGGTAGCAACCTTAAAGAAGAAAGGGTCTAAACCAGGCTTTTTTGGGTCAAGTTTCAGGAGCTCCTTTAGCACCTCGAACTCAGTGACTGCCTGCAAGGAGAAACTTTGTAGCGTGGCAGGGAGAAAAGAGGGAGAAGCATCTGGGATAGTCCCATTAGAAAGGGTGGGAGATGAGGAAATGTTGGACGGGCAAGGATGATTTGCTGAGTGAAATAGGAATCCTGAATTAATGAAGTGGTGATTAAAGAGCACAGCCATGTGCTTCTTGTCAGTAACAATCACATCAACTTTAAGGGACATGGGAAGCTGTGAGGAGGAGGGTTTATTCTCCAGGTCTTTAACCTTTCTCTAGTACTTCTTGGGGTTTGATCATAGAGAGGTAACTGCTCCTTAAAGTAACTAACTTTGGCCTTCCGGATAGCCTGAGTACACTTATTTCTCATTTGCCTGAACGATTGCCAGTCAGCCTGAGTATGCGTGTGCGGAGCCTTTCCCCAAATGCAATTCTTGAGGTGGAGTAACTCTGCAAGATCACGGTCGAACCAGGGGCTGAACCTGTTTTTAGTTCTCATTTTCTTTATGGGGGCGTGTTTGTTGACAATACCACTGAAAAATTCAAAAAAGAAGGTCCAAGCGTCTTTGACAGAGGGCATGAAGCTGATTCTATACCATTTTACAGAGGCCAGTTCATGAAGGAAGGCTTGCTCATTAAAGTTTTTTAGCAAGCATCTATGACAAATCAGGACAGGTCGTTTCACTGAGCAGCCATTACGAACAGGCTGTAAAACAGTGATCACTAAGGTCATTACAGAAAACACCAGACTGATACCCACCAGGATTATTTGTGAGGATAACATTGAGGAGAGTATCCTTTTCTGGGTGTTTGGAGTCATACCTTGTTCGATTTGTAATAATCTGAGAAATATTTAGGGTGTCCCATTGCTTTAGGACTTGGTCAGGTGGTTTAAGCATGTCCCAGTTTAGGTCACCAAGCAGGACAAATTCAGACTTAGTGTAAGGGGCCAGGAGAGAGCTTAGGGCAGGTAGGGTACAGGCCGGTGGTGATGGAGGACAATAGCACCCAGCAACAGTCAACAAAGAGCTATTTGAAAGTTTAGTATTAAAACCAGCAAATCAAATTGTTTGGGGACAGACTTGGTGGAAAAAAACAAGCACTGAAGGTGCCAAGGTCATCCTTGGTAAAGATTGCCACTCCCCCACCTTTGGAAGATCTGTCTTGCCGAAAAAGGTTATAACCAGAAAGGTTGACATCAGTTAATGTCAAAACACTCTTCCTTAACCACGTCTCGGTAATGACCAACCCATCTGAATTGGAGCTGTAAACCCACACTTTCAATTAATTCATTTTAGGTAATAAGCTTCTGGTGTTAACATGCAGAAAACCCAGGCTTTTACGAGAGCAGAAATCAGTGAAGCAGATATCAGAGCACAAGTCAGAATTAGGGCTAGCAACTGTAGATGGGCCAGGGTGTAGATACACATTTCCAGATATCATCAACAGTAATACAATCAAGGCATGGCATAGGACAGGGAGAGCTCTCAGTGCTGATTTATGACATCTGAATGTGCATCAGATGACAACAAGATCATATTCCCGAGTGTGGCAACAAACATAGTCTGTCCCACAGTTGGGTAAAGAAATCATGCAGGAGTCATGAGGCAAATAGCGAAATAGCAAAATGCACAAGAAATGTTTTAATATATAACGACTTGGGGCTAGCCATTGTAAATTCAGAGTCACTCGCCCCAACAGTGCCAGGTTTAAATACCCAGGGGATAATGGGGAAGGTGGGTGACACCTGGAGGGGGTGGAGACAAGCACAAGGACAGGTAAAACAGATCAGGGTGTGACAGGGAGCTCATCTGCTCATGACCTCCCTCGCTCTCTCTCTCTCTCTCTCTCGCTCTCTCTCTCTCTCTCTCTCTCTCTCTCTCTCTCTCTCTCTCTCTCTCTCTCTCTCTCTCTCTCTCTCTCTCTCTCTCTCTCTCTCTCTCTGATAACTAATAACTAATACCTATTTGTTTTAACCACACACAGACCCTACTAACTACTATTTTGCTTCTCAATGATCATGCAAGTGCCGCACAAGTAGGCTTCCACCTCTGGGCAGCCAAAGTTCTATACAGCGGTGTCACGCCCTGACCATAGAGAGGGTTTTAGTCTCTATTTTGGTTAGGCCAGGGTGTGATTAGGGTGGGCATTCTATGTGTTATATTTCTATGTTTTGGCCGGGTATGGTTCTCAATCAGGGACAGCTGTCTATCGTTGTCTCTGATTGGGAATCATACTTAGGCAGCCTTTTTTCCTTTGGTGTTTGTGAGTAGTTGACTTTGTTAGTGGCACTATAGCCCTAGTAAGCTTCATGGTCATTTCTTTGTTTCTTGTTTTGTTGGCAACATTCTAAATAAAATAAAATGTACGCTCACCACGCTGCACCTTGGTCCGGTCATTTCCACCTAGACGACGGCCATGACAAGCGGAGCGTGTATCGGTCAATTGGCGAGTTCTTTTTGCATCGCCTGGTGCGCTATTATTCCTTACGTTGTTTGTACTATTTGTGATGATAATTTTCATAGTTATGATGCCATATCGTAGCGAGAGTTGCTGAAAAAAAGAACTAGCCAATGTTTGCAACGATGATGAGAAAATAACCTTCAATCGCTATTTTGAGAGCCTGTCTTTTTTATTTTTGTTCTTTTTTTGTGCTTGTCTGTGTCTGCCTGTGTATGCTTGCCTAAATAGCTGCATGCAACTCAGTAGCTAAGCAGAACATGATATCGCGAGACTGTCTCTGTGTCGTGCTTATGTTTGCAATACTGTTACAACGGACAATAAAGTTTGTAGGAAAATTTCAATCATGTCGGTTGTATACAACATGATAGTTGCATGTAGCCTAACATCCTTCTTGAAAAAAAAACATGAAATCGCACCAAGAGTGTGCAAAGCTGTCATCAAGGCAAAGAGTAGCTACTTTGAAGAATCACAAACACTTTTTTGGTTACTACATGATTACATATGTGTTATTTCACTGTTTTGATGTCTTCACTATTATTCCACAATGTAGAAAATAGTACAAATAAAGAAAACCCTGAAATTAGTAGGTTTGTCCAAACTTTTGACTGGTATTGTAAATCTATAACGTTCCATTTATTGGAGTTAGGTTACATTATGAATGGAAAAGCGATCGTACAATATCATACGAATTATAGGATGTATAGTTTCATACGTCTTACCCGGTCGCACAATAGCACACGAATTGGAGGATGTACCTTATCATATGTCATTGGTCATAACTTGCACATTTTACCACACCTGTCAAGTTGGCATGAAGGATCGGGAGACAGAAGCAGGAATGCGTAATAGGGTTTTTTATTAAGCCCAAATGACGG
Source organism: Salvelinus alpinus (assembly GCF_045679555.1). Classification (NCBI taxonomy): domain Eukaryota; kingdom Metazoa; phylum Chordata; class Actinopteri; order Salmoniformes; family Salmonidae; genus Salvelinus; species Salvelinus alpinus. The sequence continues at coordinate 31,362,089 of NC_092088.1, forward strand.
CGTGTAAGGGCATGGGGACTAAGACCAAACAAGCACTATACAAAAACACAGGATTGAAACCCAAACAAAAGATCGAGGAGTACCTCAAATAAATAACACACACGCACAATGATTATCACACGGGACAAGACCCGTAATCATCTGCGGAATCCACAAGGGCACGAAATCCCCAAAACACACAGCACAGGTACTCACACGCACCAACGGACATTGTAACAATAATCGACAAGACCATGGAAACCAATGGGCACATATATACAAATACTAATCAGTGGGAATAGGGGATAGGTGTGAGTGTGTAACCGATGTGAAATGGTTAGCGGGGTGCGCGCTAATAGCGTTTAGATCGGTGACGTCACTTGCTCTGAGACCTTGAAGTAGTTGTTCCCCTTGCTCTGCAAGGGCTGCGGCTTTTGTGGAGCGATGGGTAACGATGCTTTGTTCGATCCCAGGTAGGGGCGAGGAGAGGGACGGAAGGTAAACTGTTACACGTGATGAATGTTCCGGAGGGATCTGTGACAACAAGATTAAGCCCACTCATCCTCCGACCAACCTCTCTACTTTGATTTCTGTCAAAAGTAACTATTAGTAGGTATCATACATCTTGGAGGTGCTCAGAAATACGTATGTTTTGTATGGCTCTGAGGCCAGTCTGTTAGGGTAGGTGTATGTCAAGGGAATCCAGGCTTCCCACCAAAATGTACGAAAAATAAATAAAATAAAAACATTTAAAATAATTTATCTTTCGTCTCTCTGTGTTTTTATAATTTTCCTTCAATTTGCAAGAGGCTGAATGTGTCTCACCGGAGAAAGCATCCGAGTTCGCGAAACAGCGCCCCTCTTTCTCTGTATGTGTAGGTTATCTATCTGATGCTGTCTGGTCAAACAGAGTATGACATTGTTGCCGCCTGTAGCTTTTGATGCAAGGGAAGCCAGCGAGCATTTGGCCTCCCTTGATAATTTTTGAAATTAAATAATAGACAATCAGCATTGAGCTAAACTGAGTGAGCTCAACTGTATATACTCTATATTAGAGACATGATAGATCAGAGGTAATATTATAGTATCTGAGGGATGATAGAGAATGGTTGCTACATCAGAAGTTAATGGTTATCTGTAGGAGTCAGATGGCTTTGGAATGTGTAGGGGAGACTGGGTGGAGATCTTGGAACCTAACAATGTCACTGAGGGAGAGAGGGTCATGTATAACATTTACATTATGTCAGGATATGTTATTGTTAGCCATCAGGGATCCTCTGGGAGGAGAAGAGACACCGTCTGGTATCAATAACCATGACAGCCTTGAGTTGGGGAGGAGTAAGCACTTTGGGGTAGAGGTCAGGGTAGATGAAGTGAGGAAGAACAGATATAACTAAGGTTCTGTATAGCAACAGAGATGCATTGGCTGTTCATATGTGGAGGAGGGGACTCAGCCTACGAGAAAGGGTTAAATATCAGTGCTTGTGTGAAATTTTGTTTGTCTGAATTACAGCTGTGTCGACCCTTTGGGAAGAATTAAACTTGGTTAAGCTTCTCTAGTGTCCGTGAATTATTTACTCTGAAAATAAGAACCTAACACTGTGAATGGTCCTGGCACACCAAAAAAAAGTGTCAAGGGAAGCCAGTTTGGATTTTGCTTCACTCCTGTCACATCGCATCTAGAGAAATATGTCATTGACAGAAACAACTTGAAATGTTGCATCTAGTTGTGTTGTTGTCCTCCGGTGGCTAGCTAAAATTGTCCTTTTCCTAAATTAGCCATGGATGGAGATAGGGATTTGGAGTTGTGGTTTTACTTCATTCCTAGTACTGACCAATGATTATAATGGTGATTATGGTGATTCTGATTGGTGCATGTACTTTATGGCAAATTAATATTTCCTATTACATGACAAGATAAAAAATGACTAAAGGGCCATTCCTCATTTATTTTATTTGAATCTGAAAAAAAAAAATATGTTTTTTGTTTTTATTGTCTAAAGGAATTAATAATGAGAAACAGAATAATGATTTGATTATTCAAATGTTGTGTTTTTTATTATCGGTTCTGGTTCAACCCATAAACCGTACGTTTTGGTCAATTAATAGTTGTGGCTTCCTGACAACACAGACAATTATAAATGGGTCATTCATCATGTTTTTGATCTGTATATGAAATCGAATGAACAGAAAAACATTATAAAAAATTACATCAAAAATAGTTTCTCATTCCAAGGATTTGATGATTGACAGTCACTGTAGTGGGTTATGTGCCGTCCAGATTGGCTTGGGTCAGTGAGACAGACACTTTTACAACCTTAAGCACTTTGACCTGTAGCCTATACCATTGTGGATAGGCTCAATAACATGCAACTGATCACAACAAGCTTCAGTGCCTACGAGCTTAGACAAAGTAAGTACTCAATTTTACAGGAAAGCATGAATGTCCTTCGATATTCCATTATAGGGGCATTTAATTATGGCAAGGCAGCCACGGTGTGGTGAAATTTGTGCGTTGTGACCAATGATCATATACAGTGGTCATGACCCATGGAGATGTCATGGTCCCACCTGGCACCAGAGGGCGCCAGAGACCGTCCTAGAGACATTAACGACACTCATGTATGTCCAATTTACTCATTATAATTTCCCTGTTAAAAGAGGTGGGTTTTCTGTCGTCCTTTGCAGAAGCTTGAATTGTTTACCATGTGCGTTCTTTTCCTGAGTGAGTTTTCGAGACTTAGTGTTTGTTGTTTTTTCAAGTGTACTGTGATCCTGCAGCTACCGTTTCTCAGTAAGGTATTATGTTTATCCTTAACCACAGATTCCTTTTCTGGTCTCTTCTCTGCACCTGGCTCCAACCTTACCACGTCACAGGAAACAGTTTCTAGTTTTGCTTTTGTCAGGATCTGCCCATTTATTATGAGCCTATAAGCTTCATCAATAATTAGGAGTGATATATAAACTGAGTTCTGTCCACGGACCAATGAGCATATGATGTGTCCTTTGAAATTCTCCGATGCGCAAACATCAGTAAAGACCTGATGGTCGGTCTCTCCTGGACGGCATCATATTCAGGGACAGTCCTGGGGGAAAGTACCTCACAGTTCCACAACCAAGTTGGCAATGCTATTAGGCTATGGTTTTAAATGTTTATAAAAATATGTAGCTACTATGTAGTTACAATGCAAGGGCGCGCCGTCAGATAAATTACTTTCCAGCGATTTCACAAGTTGTTATTTTTGCAGTAGCCTAACCTTGATTGTCAGGGAAATGTTTAGTACAAGTATAGGCTACTTTGACTGGACAATTAGCCTACGATACCAAAAAGCTACTATTGAACAGGCGAAAAGTGTAGCCTATGCATTTAGTGAAATTAATGATTGAGGACGGTGTTTATGCAGTATTCTATGATTTCCGTCCCTAAATCAGTGGTGTCTGTAAAATGGTAATGCATCCATAGGCCTACTGAAAATGATGCATCTGACCTGATGAAGGCTGGACTGAAAAACTACTTTGATTTAGGGCTTATGCCCACCGCAGACGGTTCACATAGGCATATAGGATCTGTCATCGTTGGATGGGTTAAATAATGTAAAGCTATTGGGTGACTATCAGGGAAAGCTGTGTGCTTAGTGTGCAAAGCGAGCTTCGCTGTCTTGAAAGACTACAACTTGTCCCGACTGTAATAACGGAGCTGTGAGTTGGGATGCAGGTGCAGGTGAAAGGTTTAATAAAACAACAAAACCAGGAACGAAACAATTCCATGTGGAAGTACCATAAGCTGGTACACAAGAATAATACGAACTGGTGAGAAAACATAAGGGAGTGACATAAAAGGGGAGGAAATGATGAAGGTAATGAAGTCCAGGTGTGAATCATAATGATTAACAGGTGTGCGTAATGATGAATCCCAGGACCTGTGGTTAGTATTCTGGTGACGTCGTACTCCGGAGGGGAGGAGCTGTGACAGTACCCCCCCTCTGATGTGCGGCTTCAGCCGCAGAACGACGCCGGCCAGAGGGACAACCCCGAGGACGAGGAGTGGGTCAGTCCGGGCGGTGAAGGAGGAAATCCCGGATGATGTTGGGATCCAGAATGTCCTCCACCGGAACCCAATGTCTCCCAGTTCAACCCAACGCCTCCCAGTCCACCAGATACTGGAGCTAACCCCCACGACGTCGGGAGTCCAGTAGGGATCTGACAGTGTACGCCGGACCCACCTCAATGTCCAGGGGGGTGGAGGTGTGTCGTGGGGGATAGTATCAGCTAGGGGGCCAGGAACCACCGGCCTGAGAAGGGAGACATGAAAAGAGGGTGAGATACAATGGTGACTGGGTATTTGTAACCTGTACGTCACCTCGTTGACCCTCTGGAGAACCTTGAACGGCCCCACAAACCAGGGGCTCAGTTTCTTGCAGGGCAGGCGGAGTGGGAGGTTCCTGGTAGAGAGCCAGACGCGGTCCCCAGGATGGAACACAGGGGTCTCACTACGGTTGGGGTCTGCCTGTTCCTTCTGACAATGGACGGCGCGCTGGAGTCTCACGTGCGCACACCTCCTCTGCGCGCCTGAATCACTCATCTACCGTAGGAGCCGTGGGCTGGCCCGGGGTCCATGGGGCCAGGGCCGGCTGGAAACCCAAAACACACTGGAAGGGGGTCAATCCAGTGGATGAGGGTTGCCAACTCACCCTGCCAATCCTGACAGTGACGCCTCAGGAACCTCCCCAGCTCCTGGTTCATCCTCTCCACCTGCCCATTGGACTGAGGCCGATAGCCGGAAGTGAGGCTGACCGTTCCCCCGAGCTTCTCCAACAAGGCCCTCCAAACTCGTGATGTGAATTGGGAGCCACGATTGGAAACTATGTCCTCCGGAAGGCCATAATGCCGGAAGACCTGCTGGAAGAGTGCCTCAGCGACCTGGAGATTAGTGGGGAACCCAGGAAGAGGGATTAATCGACATGACTTGGAAAATCTATCCACTATCACCAGAATGGCAGGAACTTCACTGCTGGAGCATTTCGGGGGACTTGGTTTGAGCACATACGGATTCCGGGGGGGACTTGGTTTGAGCACGTACGGAACAGGAGTTTACATACCGAGTGACATCCTGCACCAAGGTGGGCCACCAGTACTTCTCAGCGATGGAGTGGATGGTGCGAGAAATACCTGGATGTCCAGCGACGACAGCTGTGTGTGCCCAGTACAGCAGCCGATCTCTTATCCCTGTGGGTACGTAGATGTGCTCGGGAAGACAACTCCGGGGTGCAGTCCCCCCCTCTAGAGCCTGGCGGATGTCCACATCTATGGCCCAAACCACTGGACCCACGACTCGGGAGGATGTGATTATGGGTGCCCTCTGGACAGGAACCTCTCCTGAATCGTAGATATGGAACAGAGTATCAGCCTTGATGTTCTTAGAACCTGGGTGATAGGTCAGCGTGAAGTCGAACCTGGTGAAGAAAAGTGCCCACCTGGCTTGGCGCGGATTCAGTCTCTTCGCTGTCCGTATGTACTCTAGGTTCCGATGGTCAGTGAGGATGACGAATGGTTCCTTTCCGCCCTCCAGCCAGTGTCTCCACTCCTCTAATGACATCTTCACCATCAGGAGCTCCTGATTGCCGACGTCATAATTCCTCTCTGCGTAGGACATTTTCTTGGAGAAAAAAGCACAAGGATACAATTTCAACGGGTTACCCTGTCTTTGTGACAAAACTGCCCTTACGCAGGTGATTGACCAAGAGGCGTTCCAGAACTGCTCGAACGTGGGTGATGTGATCTTTCAGGTTGGTCGAGAAGATCAGGATGTCATCGATGTATACAATCACTTGCCGTCCGAGCATGTTCCTGAACACCTTGTTGACAAATGCCTGGAACACTAATGGAGCATTGGCTAAGCCAAAGAGCATAACCAAATACTCGTGGTGACCAGACATCATGCTGAACGCCGTCTTCCACTCATCCCCTCCTGGATACGGATGAGATTGTACAGGTTCCGCAGGTCCACTTTGGTGAAGAACTGGGCCCCGTGGAACTGCTCAATGGCTGACGGCACCAACGGGAGAGGGTACCGATATTTCTCGGTGATGCCATGGAGTCCTCGGTAATAGATACATGGGCGTAATCCTCCTTCTGGCCACGAAAAAGAAACCAGCCGACGCAGGGGTTGTGGATGTGCGGATGAAACCCTGTTGGAGCGCCTCTTGAATGTAATCCTCCATGGCCTGGGTCTCAGCCACAGACAGAGGGTAGATGCGTCTGCGCGGAGGTGTAGCACTGGAAAACAGGTCGGTGGCACAGTCCCAGGGGCGATGAGGACGGAGAACAGAGCACGGATCTTGGCGAATACCTCATTTAGGTCCTGTTATTCCTCCGGGATGTTGGGCAGAAGGGTAACCATAGGACTCTCAACTGACGTGGAACCACAGGGGACAGGGACGCAGGTCTTCCGCAATTCAGGTGACCAGTCTGTGATTTTCATCCTCGACCATGAGATGGTAGGGTTATGGCGTTGGAGCCAAGGGAGGCCGAGGATCAATTTGTGAACTGGTGCACTTGTGATGAAGAAGGAAATGCTCTCCTGGTGATTGGATTCCACGGTGTGGGTAAGTGGTTGAGTGATGTGTGTGATGGTTGAAGATCCTAATGGCCGACAGTCGAGACCTTGAACCGGAAAAGGAGAGGAGAGCGGGTAGATGGTAATATTGAGGGAGGAGGCAAGGGTCTGATCCATAAAATTCCCCGTGGCGCCGGAATCCACTAAAGCTGTAGACACAGTACATAAGGGACAGTCAGCCAAAGTGATGGACACCAAAAATAGTCTAGCAGGAAGAGCTGAATCTAGAATACTCACTCCTAGTCCAGGGGATGGAGCATCACGTGACCGTCCCTCTGCTCTAGTGGCCTGAGCGGGTTGCTGAATGGGCTGTTGCGCTGGCTCGCTGGATAGACTGGCTCTAGAGTATCCTCCGAAGCTGGGCTGCAACGTCGCTCGGGGGTGTTCGAATCGCTGCAGCCTGCAGTGAACCTCCTCCATGGCCATCCCCAGTTGAGCCATCTGGTCATGTTGTTGACGTAGAAGGTACCCTTGTTCGTCGACCGTCTGAGAGATATCTGACTTTCCTGCTGCTTCCATAGTTTGAGTTGGTATTCTGTAATAACGGAGCTGTGAGTCGCGAAGCAGTTGAAACGTTTAATGAAACGAATTTAAAGAGTTGCTTTCTCAGTTGCAAAAGCAGCAAGAACTTTTCACAAAACTGCATTCAGAAAACAACGGAATTGCGAGAGCTAGCTATGTACTGTCCCACAAAATTGCTAAACATAGCAAGCCATTCGCTGAGGGTGAATTCATTGAAGAATGTTTAATTGACTCTGCAGCAATACTTTGCCCCGACAAGAAAGTGTGAGGGTGTTGGTGAAATGGAGAAAGGTGGAGTCAGGCGCAGGACACAGAGATGAGTATAGTCCGACAGTTTACTCAAAAATGAAAGAATAATATTCCAACACGGAACACAAAATCCAAAGCACAAATAACACGAACCCACATGACAAACACTAACGCACAAAACAGAGAGGGAAGCCAGGGGGTTAAATAAGGAACATAATTAATGGAATAGAAATCAGGTGTGTAATAATGAAGACAAAACCAAACGAAAATGAAACATGGATCGGTGGCGACTAGAAAGCCGGTGACGTCGACCGCTGAACGCCGCCCGAAGAAGGAGAGGGACCAACTTCGGCGGAAGTCGTGACAGAAAGAGCTGAAAATGTTTCCCTGTCAAGACGAACTGTGACTCGGCGTGTTCAGGACATCGCAGAGAATATGGAACAACAAATCACCTATTTCTCCTTGGCCCTGGATGAGAGCAGTGATGCACGTGACACAGCACAGTTGTTGATACTCTTACAAGGCATAACCCCAGTCAACGAAGAGCACAACCACAGGGAAAGATTTATGGAGGTTAATAAGTGTGTGGCAAAGCTGGGACTGAGTTTTGAAAAGTTATCAAGTGTGAAAAGTTATCCACTGATGGGTGCCCAAACTTGACAAGAAAAAACGTTGGCCTTTTGAAAAGGATACAAGATCAAGTACCTGAACTGAACCCAGATCAGATTTTTTTTTTCCTGCATTCCATTATTCATCAGGAGGTGCTCTGTAAATGTGTTCTGAAAATGAGCCATGTTGTGGATACAGTCACTAAAGTGGAACACTTCATAAGAGTAAAATCTTTAAACCACGGGCAGTTTGTCTAGGGTCATGCAGATCTCCCCTACCACACAAATGTGAGATGGCTGAGTTTGGGGAATGTGCTTAAAAGGGTTTGGGACCTGAAGTCAGAGATTGCTGAGTTTTTGCAAATTAAAGGAAAATATGTGGATTTCTCTCAACTGCAAGATAAGGAATGGTTGGATGATTTTGCTTTAACCTTGGACATCATGGCCTTCATTATTTTCTCGCCATTTTGAGGGTTTCAAAGTTTTGGAAAATGACATGCTGTTGGTTTCTTCTCCTTTCACCTTCAATGTGGATAACGCTCCCACTGACCTGCAATTTGAGCTTATTGATCTTCCGTCTGATGCAGTGATTGGAGAACTATTCAAAACTAGTTTGTTAACAAGAAATTTGTGGAGTGGTTGAAAAACTCCAACCTAAGTGTATGTAAACCTCCGACTTCAACTGTATATCTACTGTAAATCATGTCCAGATATGCTACTTATTTTACTTCTTAACATGCACAGAAATAAACCATATACATCTTCTCCTTTTGGTAGGTATTTTCATTATTAAACATGCAATGAACTACATGGAGGGAAAAGTACACTGTGCATTCAGCGTCATGGACAGAACTCTTGTTAACGGGTATTCACAAAAACACACACAAGAAGTAGAGAGAGCTCAAGATTACATTTAAATTACTCAATCAGTGTGAGGAGTGAAGTCTCTGATGGGCATTTGCTAGAGCAGTGAAGTCAGGTATAGTTTCTAATGTCGCTATGTGCAGGATTGCTGAGAGGTAAGAGATGATCTGTGCCTTGACTTGTTATATTTCATCACTGAAAATGTCTGTTCACATTCATAGGTTGACCCAAACAGTACAGACATCTTCTGAGATATGACTCCTAATCGTTGGAAACTTTTGTTCATCAAGAGATGCATAGAACCTAGTCAGTGACATTGTTTTGGAAAGTCGGTTAGGACATCTACTTTGTGCATGACACAAGTCATTTTTCCAACAATTGTTTACAGACATATTATTTCACTTATAATTCACTGTATCACAATTCCAGTGGGTCAGAAGTTTACATACACTAAATTGAATGTGCCTTTAAACAGCTTGGAAAATTCCAGAAAATTATATCATGGCTTTAGAAGCTTCTGATAGGCTAATTGACATCATTTGAGTCAATTAGGTGTACTGTAATAAATATCATTTATTATAACACAAGCATATTTGCTAATACATTGTTATAACTAACTTCTTTCCAAACAGGGTTTCTCACAAACTCATAGCAGATACGGAGACACACACACACCCAGAGACAGATGGCTGACACAGGCCTTTTCATAAAGACTGATAAGAAAAGGGGTGCCTGGTACTGCATATCACAGAAACTGAGACACACACATACCCAAGGACAGAGGGCTGACGTAAACCTTTCATAAACACAGATAAGACAGGAACATCTACGCACACACAAAAACTCCTCTTCAGTCTGAACATTTTACAGAGACACACAGAAATGTCAAAATAGGAACATTTACGCACACACCTAATCTCCTGTTTTAGCTGAACATTTCTGAAGACAAAGAACTCTACTCAGAGCCAATGGGACAGTGATACTAGCCTGAAGGAGACCTCGCCCAACTCATCAGAACCAACCAGAGGACCAGAACTTCCAGACTCAACCTACTTTCTGTACTGTATAAAATGTATATGCACTTTGTTATCTGGGCGTCTTTCAGAGAGTTCCATTTGAGCTTGATGAAAGGGTCCGTGCACGCTATTTCAGATATCTTTACACTTTAATAAACTGCCTTATATCATACCTTATCCACCTGGTCCAGCATCTCAACTTGGTCTCACTCTTCTAGTAAATGTATCATCAACAGTACCTGTGGATGTATTTCAAGGGCTACCTTCAAACTCAGCCCCTCTTTGCTTGACATCATGGGAAAATCAAAAGAAATCAGCCAAGACCTCAGAAAAACAATTGTAGACCTCCACAAGTCTGGTTCATCCTTGGGAGCAATTTCCAAACCGCCTGAAGGTACCACGTTCATCTGTACAAACAATAGTATAAACACCATGGGACCACGCAGCCGTCATACTGCTCAGGAAGGAGACGCGTTTTGTCTCCTAGAGATGAACGTACTTTGGTGCGAAAAGTGCATATCAATCTCAGAACAACAGCAAAGGACCCTGTGAAGATGCTGGAGGAAACAGGTACAAAAGTATCTATATCCACAGTAAAACGAGTCCAATATCGTCATAACCTGAGAGGCAGCTCAGCAAGGAAGAAGTCACTGCTCCAAAACCGCCATAAAAAATCCAGACTACGGTTTGCAACTGCACATGGGGACAAAGATTGTACTTTTTGTAGAAATGTCCTCTGGTCTGACAAAAATAGAACTGTTTGGCCGTAATGACAATCGTTATGTTTAGAGAAAAAGGGGGAGGCTTGCAAGCCCGAAGAACACCATCCCAACCGGGAAGCACGGGAGTGGCAGAATCATGTTGTGGGGGTGCTTTGCTGCAGGAGGGACTGGTGCACTTCACAAAATAGATGGCATCATGAGGATGGAAAATGATGTGGACATATTGAAGCAACATCTCAAGAAATCAGTCAGGAAGTTAAAGCTTGGTCGCAAATAGGTCTTCCAAATGGACAATGACCCCAAGCATACTTCTAAAGTTGTGGCAAAATGGCTTAAGGACAACAAAGTCAAGGTACTGGAGTGGCCATCACAAAGCCCTGACCTCAATCCTATAGAAAATGTGTGGGCAGAACTGAAAAAGCATGTGCGAGCAAGGAGGCCTGACAGAGTCAGTTACACCAGCTCTGTCAGGAGGAATGGGCCAAAATTCACCCAGCTTATTGTGGGAAGCTTGTGGAAGGCTACCCGAAATGTTTGACCCAAGTTAAACAATTTAAAGGCAATGCTACCAAATACTAATTGAGTGTATGTAAACTTCTGACCCACTTTGAATGTGATGAAAGAAATAAAAGCTGAAAGAAATAATTCTCTCTACTATTATTCTGACATTTTACATTCTTAAAGTAAAGTGGTGATCCTAACTGAAGTGATTATTTGTATCCCAGAGCCATTTGCTTTTCTAGTTAGAGCCTAATGTTAGCTAGACAACATTGAACCTGGTTGGTTAGCTCCCAGCACTGTGGCGTTGTTGGCTCTGTGTTCATTATTGTTTAATAGCTAACGTTAGCTGGCTGACTCGTTAGCTAACGTTACGTGACGTGTGTACAACACCCGTTGAATATGGCCGGTGCCAGTAAACCTCGGCAAAAAAGCGTAATTAAATTGTTGCCAGCAAAGCTGGTCAGGCTGTTTTCATGTTATCCATATGTTAAGAGTGTCAAGTGTGCGCTCCGAGAGTGAAACGAGATGGGTGGAGCTAAAGCTTAAGAGGGTGTGAATGATGCTGAATGGGTGTAGACAAAGAAGAGCTCTTCACTACATACTAAAACATTCTAAGTGCCATTTTCTCAAAAGTGAGTTTACAAGTTGATCAACTTTCAAAGCAGAATTACTTTCCCATTGTTCCTCAAACACAGTGTATGATATACCATCTCTACTTTTATCTAATGTAAAAAACACAATTTTAAATTTTCCTACATAAGACCAAATCCAGGTGGTGAGTCACAAATATTACGAGGTAACATTGTTAGGATAGACTCAAATTAAAACAATGCCTTCCAATATGGAGAAAGTTTTCATGTTTGTTTTGTTTTAAACCTTGCAATAGGGGGGAAAGCAGAACGTTGTTTGAGAGTGATCAGTGTGTATTAGCAGTAGATTGAGAAGGTCTTCCTATTGGGAAGAAGGGAGTCTTAGTTGAAGGCAACAGATGGAAACTAGTGAAAGTAACAAAGTGAATGGTAATTGTCTTTCAGATATCACTCCAATAATGCAATATTTTAGTAATTTGAAAACAGACAGACAGAGGGATTGAGCAATGGGACTGATATTAAATTAGAGGCCGCTCACTCTTCAAGTTCTGTTCCACTGCTCTCGTGTTTAAGTCATCTGTTGTTTGTGTAACCGATGTGAAATGGCTAGCTAGTTAGCGCTAATAGCGTTTCAATCGGTGACGTCACTAGCTCTGAGACCTTGAAGTAGTTGTTCCCTTTGCTCTGCAAGGGCCGCAGCTTTTGTGGCCCGATGGGTAACGATGCTTCGTGGGTGTCAGTTGTTGATGTGTGCAGAGGGTCCCTGGTTCGAGCCCAGGTAGGGGCGAGGAGAGGGACCGAAGCAATACTGCTACATTTGGGTTAGAGATAAACTTCCTGTGGAACAATAGATAGCTGTCAATACACAGTGAACTCAAACAGGCTGTAACAGAGGTATGAATAATTGAATAAGACACGTTTTTGACAATTTATTTCTCACTGGGTTTATTTCTCACTGATTTAAGTAAGCAATGTCATCTAAAACAATAATTGTTTCCATTGCGTGGAACTGTGTCCAGAATGAAGTAGATCCAAGTAAATGTTTTAAGTACTGAATATTGAGCTGATAATCCAGCCCAAACTTTTTGAAGGTCCTAGCAGATTTGTTAAACTACATGTTTCATATCTTGACTAGTTTATGTCCCAAGGACAGTTTGTACAGAATTCTATTTCAATGTAACAGGTCAAAACTGTAAATGACTGATTGAATGTCCATTACCAAGTTCTTTTTTTATGTTAATCAATGATTCTGTATCTCTCCCTTGAAAGGTTTCCTAAGGCAAGTGCCTTATTATAGCAGTTAAAGGTAACTGAATCCAGCTGTCAAGGGAGCTCCCAAATTAGGTAAAGCCTGTCCATTTTGTTTGTTTTTACCCTACCCTTTTTCCCGGTTCTGTCAATTCTGCAAGCCTGTCGGCTGTCCTGTACCTGCCTGACTCTGATCTGATTACGAACCTCTGCCTGCCCTGACCCCGAGCCTGCCTGCCGTCCTGTACCTGCCTGACTCTGACCTGATCACAAACCTCTGCCTGCCCTTGACCTTCCCTTTGCCTGCCTCGTGTTTCTAATAAATCATCTGAGAACTGTACTATCCGCCTCCTGTGTCTGCACCTGGGTCATATCCTGAGTTGTGATAGTACGAACTGGTCATGACTAACCCAGCAGACTCGGACCAGCTCTGCAACGCTGTCTCCTCCCAGGGAGCCACCATTGGAAGACACAAGGTGTTACTTCCAGACCTTGGCGGAACACCAGGACCAAGCCTTCAACACATTGCTGGAGCAATTCTGTGGATTGTCTGTGAGGCAGCCCGCCACTACGGTAACCCCCAGACTGTCAATTACCCAGCTACCAGCTACGTTTATCCCCAATCTACCCCAGTTTACCAAGAACCCAGCTTAAATCCTCCTGAGAGCTATGCTAGAGAGATACCGGATCCTGCTGGGTGTTTCTCTCCCAGTGTTCTCTCATCTTTGAGCTGCAGCCCTCTTCATTTCCCTCGGATCGCTTGAGCGTACGTGATAATGCTGATGTCCGGGAGGGCTCTTGCCTGGGCTACGGCGTGTGGGAGCAACAATCAACCATTTGCCTCAGATTTGAGGAGTTAGTGAGGTACGGAAAGTGTTTCGATTCTCCATTGTCCGGAAGAGAGACGGCTCGTAAGCTGCTCCAACTACGTCAGGATTCCCGTAGTGTGGCATACTATTTGATGGATTTTCGCACGTTGGTGGCTGAGAGTGCCTGGAACCCAGAAGCCTTGTTTGACACATTCCTTCACGGGTTGTCAGAATTGACTAAAGATGTGCTCACAGCCTGGGAGCTGCCCCTGGACCTCGACTCCCTCATAGCCTTGACCATCTGGATCGATGGGCGGCTACGGAAATGGAGGAGGGAGAAGGAGTCTGTTCCCTGTCGCCGGCGCTCATCCTCAATTTCCACCTCACCACCGAGGAATCCCGGAAATCCCCAAAGCCAACATTTCCGAGTGGATCCCATGTTGGCCAAAGTCTCTAGGAAGTCACCGAGGGCTGTCGAGTCGTCTCTTCCGGAGCCCATGCAACTGTGCAGGGCTAGATTGTCTCCTGCTGAGCGCTTACGCAGAGCTGTCTGTATTGTGGAGCTACGGGACATTTTTTTATCTACCTGCCCATTAAAGAACGAGTTTTCCATATTCCATTGCTCGTACCCCTCTCCGTGCTACCCTGTTGTGGGGTGACCGGTCCAAATCTCTCTGGGTGCTCATAGACTCTGGGGACGACAAGAGCTTTATGGACGCTACCCTGGTGTCGGAGCTGGGAATCCCCACACAACCCCTCTCCATTCCCATGAATGTCAGAGCGTTGGATGGGCGCTCTATTGGCAGAGTCACCCAAACCACATGTCCTATTAACCTGAGAGTGTTGGGTAATCACAGTGAGTTTATGTAGTTCGTGCCCATAGAATCCCCTCATGCACCTGTGGTTTTGGGGTTTTCCTGGCTCCAGAGGCACAATCCCCTGATCGACTGGGCTACTGGTTCTATCCTGGGTTGGAGCCCGTTTTTCCATGGGCATTTGCCTGAAGTCGGCGCTGCCTGCCCCGGGACGTCTTCCGGCGGGCTTGGGAAAAGCCAGACATCTCCGCTGTTCCCGCGCAGCACCAGGACCTCCAGGAGGTTTTCAGCAAGGCCCGTGCCACCGCGCTTCATCCGGATCGGCCCTATGACTGCGCCATTGACCTTCTTCCGGGCACTACACCCCCTCGAGGGCGGCTTTATTCACTGTCAGGTCCGGAGACCAAGGCGATGGACATGTATGTTGAGGACTCCCTGGCTGCAGGTGGTATCCGTCCTCTGGGTTCTTTCCGGAGAAGGACAAAACCCTGCGTCCGTGTATTGACGACCAGGGCCTGAATGACATCACGATTAAAAAACATTACACGCTTCCACTCATCGCCTCGGCTTTCGAGCCTCTCCAGGAGGCTACCATCTTTTCCAAGTTGGCCCTCCGGAACGCCTACCATCTGGTACGAATCCAGGAACGGGATGAGTGGAAGACCGCCTTTAACATGGCTAGTGGGCACTACGAATACCTGGTGATGCCATTCGGACTGACCAACGCTCCTGCTGTGTTCCAGGCCCTGGTAAACAACGTTCTCCGGGACATGTTGAACCACTTCATATTCGTCTACCTTGATGACATCCTCGTGTTTTCCCACTCGGCTCAAGAACATGTCCTCTATGTCAGACAAGTCCTCCAGCGTCTTCTGGAGAACCAGCTGAATGTCAAAGCGGAGAAATGCGAATTCCATCGCTCCAGTATCTCCTTCCTGGGGTACATCATAGCTGCAGGCAACATCCAGATGGATCCTGAAAAGGTGTGAGAGGTGGTGGATTGGCTGCAACCCACCTCCAGAGTGCAGCTGCAACGCTTCCTGGGGTCCGCCATATTCTACCCCAGGGTTCATCCGGGGCTACAGTACACGGGCTTTCCCCCCTGTCAGCACTCACCTCTCCCAAGGTCATATTTACATGGTCTCCAGCTGCAGACCAGGCGTTCTTGGACCTCAAACACCAATTCACTACCGCTCCCATCCTAATCTATCCAGATCCGTCCCGGCAGTTCGTGGTGGAGGCGCCTCGGACGTCAGAGTGGGGACTGTCCTGTCCCAGCATTTAGCCCAAGCCCAAAAGCTGCATCCTTGCGCTTTCCTCTCCTATCGTCTCATCCCCACGGAAAGTAATTACAACATGCGTAACCGGGAACTTCTGCCGGTGAAGATGGCGTTGGAGGAGTGGAGGCACTGGTTAGAGGGGGTGGAACACCCATTCATAGTATGGACAGATCACAAGAACCGGGAATATCTCTGCACCGCCAAGCGCCTCAACTCCAGGCAATCTCGATGGGCCCTGCTATTCACCCGATTTAACTTCAACATCTCCTACCTTCCGTGGTCCAAGAATGTGAAGCCGGATGCACTGTCACACCTCTATTGCCCCACTGCTACACCATCGCCCCCCAAGACCATCCTCCCTACCTCTTGTCTTGCGGCTTAACTCATCTGGGGTATAGAGAACCGGATCCGTGAGGCACAGGACCCGGGGGGAGGCCAGGCTAACTGGATGTTTATCCCGGACTCTGCCCGTTCCTCGGTTCTGGAATGGCCTTTGTACGACAACATATTTGGTGGCCCACCTTGGTTCCTGACGTCTCCGCGTTCGTCGCCACCTGCACCGTGTGTGCCCAGAATAAGACTCCGGCGGGCCTCCTTAAAATCACTTCCTGTTCCTCACCGTCCCTCATCGTCCCTGGTCACATACATCCAAACATCACACCTGCGGGACAGGTACAAGATGACAACAACAACTGCCCGAGTTACACCAGTAATGCACAATCCCTCCATCAGTACTTAGACTGTCCACAATAGGCTGAGAGAGGCTGGACTGAGGGCTTGTAGGCCTGTTGTAAGGCAGGTCCTCACCAGACATCACCGGCAATAACATCACCTATGGGCACAAACCCACCATCGCTGGACCAGACAGTACTGGCAAAAAGTGCTCTTCACTGACGAATCGCGGTTTTGTCTCACCAGGGGTGATGGTCAGATTCGCATTTATCGTTGAAGGAATGAGCATTACACCGAGGTTTGTACTCTGGAGCGGGATCCATTTGGAGGTGGAGGGTCCGTCATGGTCTGGGGCGGTGTTTCACAGCATCATCGTACTGAGCTTGTTGTCATTGCAGGCAATCTCAAAGCTGTGCGTTAACCTCTCTGGGATATGTGGGACGCTAGCGTCAATGCAGAGCGTCAAACTCAAATAAATTACTATAAAAATTAAACTTTCATGAAATCACACATGCAATACACCAAATTAAAGCTACACTTGTTGTGAATCCAGCCAACATGTCAGATTTCAAAAAGGCTTCACGGCGAAAGCAAACAATGCTATTATCTGAGGACAGCACCCCAGTAAACAAACACAGACAATCCTATTTCAACCCTCCAGGCGCGACACAAAACGCAGAAATAAAGATATAATTCATGCCTTACCTTTGACGAGCTTCTTCTGTTGGCACTCCAATATGTCCCATAAACATCACAAATGGTCCTTTTGTTCGATTAATTCCGTCAATATATATCCAAAATGTCCATTTATTTGCCACTTTTGATCCAGAAAAACACCGGTTCCAACTTGCGCAACGTGACTACAAAATATCTCATAAGTTACCTGTAAGCTTTGTCCAAACATTTCAAACTACTTTTGTAATACAACTTTAGGTATTTTTTAACGTAAATAATCGATCAAATTTAAGACGGGATGATCTGTGTTCAATACCGGAGGAAAACAAAGTGTAGCTAGCTTTCAGGTCACGCGCCTCTAACAAAGAGTACACTTCCCTCGAGCCTCATTCTGAACGGTGCTACTTCTTAATTTCTCAAAGGAAAAACCTCAACCAATTTCTAAAGACTGTTGACATCCAGTGGAAGCAATAGGAACTGCAAGAAGGTCCCTTAGAAATCTTGATTCCCAATGAAAATACATTGAAAAGAGAGTGACCTCAAAAAAAAAAATCTGAATGGTTTGTCCTCGGAGTTTTGCCTGTCAAATAAGTTCTGTTATACTCACAGACATGATTGAAACCGTTTTAGAAACTTCAGAGTGTTTCTATCCAAATCTACTAATAATATGCATATCTTAGCTTCTGGGCCTGAGTAGCAGGCAGTTTACTTTGGACACGCTTTTCATCCGGACGTGAAAATACTGCCACCTATCCCAGAGAAGTTAACAGGGAAGACATCCTCCTCCCTCATGTGGTACCCTTCCTGCAGGCTCATCCTGACATGACCCTCCAGCATGACAATGCCACCAGCCATACTGCTCGTTCTGTGAGTGATTTCCTACAAGACAGGAATGTCAGTGTTCTGCAATGGCCAGCGAAGAGCCCGGATCGCAATCCCATTGAGCACGTCTGGGACCTGTAGGATCGGAGGGTGAGGGCTAGGGCCATTCTCCCCAGAAATGTCTGGGAACTTGCAGGTGCCTCGGTGGAAGAGTGGGGTAACATCTCACAGCAAGAACTGGAAAATCTGGTGCAGTCCATGAGGAGGAGATGCACTGCAGTACTTAATGCAGCTGGTGGCCACACCAGATACTGACTGTTACTTTTGATTTTGACCCCCCTTTGTTCAGGGACACATTATTCCATGACTGTTAGTCACATGTCTGTGGAACTTGTTCAGTTTATGTCTCAGTTGTTGAATCTTATTATGTTCATACAAATATTTACACGTTTGCTGAAAATAAACGCAGTTGACAGTGAGAGGACGTTTCTTTTTTTGCTGAGTTAAGCTTGGGCTAACCTTGCCCCAATGTCGTTCTTATCAAGGTTGGTGTGAAAATGTTAGAACTTGTTTTCTCTCTTCCCTGTGAAAGTCAAGATGCATGTGCCCAAATTCAGGAGATCTCTACAGACGTTGAGAAAATTGCCAATGCTAAAATATTTCGTAAATTGGCTCTGCAAAACAGAGCTATCTTTTGACAGGTCAAGGAGGCACTTTTGCAATCATTGGCAATGAATGTTGTACTTTTGTCCCAGATCACTCTTCTAATATGACTGCTCTCGCAGAATATATTGCCACTGTTGCTAAGGTTAATTCCCCACAACCAGAGTTTTTACGACTCAGGGGGCAGGCAAACGACAGGTCAAGGGCAGGCAGAGGTCGGTAGTCCATTGCAGAGTCCGTAAGGTACAGAGTGGCAGGCAGACTCAGGGTTGGGGCAGGCAGTAATCCAGGGCAGTGTCAAAATGTACAGAACGGCAGGCAGGCTCAGGGTCAGGGCAGGCAGAATGATCAAAACCGGGATAACTAGAAAACAGGGGCTGAAGAAAACAGGAGTACGAAAAACAAGCTGGTAGGCTTGACGAGACAAGACGAACTGGCAACAGACAAACAGAGAACACAGGTATAAATGCACAAGGGATAATGGGGAAGATGGGCGACACCTGGAGGGGGTGGAGACAAGCACAAAGACTGGTGAAACAGATCAAGGTGTGACAAGAGTGGACGCCTGCAACTTGGTTGGAATCAGTGTTTGGAAGTTGAGAATCCCAAATTGACAAACTCGGCTGCAGCGTGTTGTTTTTTCTTAGTTTGTCTAAATGGTGTAATTTAACATGCTGTGTATTAGTGTGTATTTTTTTTTAATCACTCCCGTTAATAGAAGTATAACCTTTATTATGATGATTGTATTACCATACTAATTAGATTGTATAACCTAGAATGAAGGGTTTGAAATGTCATTTTTTCTGTTACTTTAATACCAGTGTATAATTTTTTGATATAGAAGCTAAAATCTAAATGCTTACATTAAAATGTAATGATTATTCTTACACAAGTGATACGAGGACGGATTGTGATGGAACATTTTATTTTGGTACTTTTCTATTTATACATTTCTGTGTTCTGTTTGTGCTTTTCTAATAACCTTTTTCTGTGTTCATGCAAGTGACTGATTGAACGAATCCTCACTATCAGTATCTGCAATTTGGCTGTACTCCCAGACTCTTGTTTTGAGAACGAAAGATCTCAGCTTAGAGAGAAGAAGCCTCGTGAGGTATTGGTCTAGCACATGCATGACCCAGTATTGGTCGGTCACATGAATGAAGCAGACGTTAATGATGAAATAATTATGAATGAATAAGCTAAATCATTCAAATATAACTTGTCTGTATATAAGAGATCTAACGGGATTGCCCCGAAAGAGCTCCTGACAGACGTTCACCATGGTGCATCAAGTTTGTTGGAATCTCTCCAGTTAACTGATAATAAACAATGATTAATTTATGATTGACTTCGAGTGTCCCATGTGTAAGAATTTCCACAACACCACATCTGTGCTGGCAGTCTCCCCCTTGGGGTTATCCTAACTCAGTCTCAGGATAAGACCACAATCCTTGAGGGCCTTCAACTGTTGAAGGACATCCTAAGGGAGGACGCCTTTGCAGGGATAGGTCAGGCTGGTCCTCGCCTCATCATTACAGATGACTGCAAGGCAGAGAGGAGAGCATTAGGGAGGGCATTTCCAGGGGCCAAACTTCTCTTTTGTTCCTTCCACCTACTCCAGGCAGTGTGGAGGTGGCTGTGAAGTAAGGAGAGTGGAATAAACCTGAGAGACAGGCATACCTCTTTGCAGTCATCAAATACATCATGTATGCCAGGGACAAGACGGTTGAAACCCTCTATCAGCAGGCAAAACAAAACCCAGTAGAAGCCAGGTTAGTGTAGTATAACAGTGTAATGAGGTGCAATCTATTAACTTATCCTTTATTCTCAGTAACTTTTTTACGATGAAACCAGGACTTGTTGATCAGTTTTAGTCCTTTCTAAATGAAATTTGCCCAGTTCTTGTTTGGGATATGTTGTTATTTGGGATACATTTTCATTTATATTTTGTCACCAACATGTGATAGTAAAAGACATTGTTCAATTACATATTTTCCTCTAATTACAGATACATGAAATTCACGGCCCACTTCGATCAACTTTTCAGTCATGCAGAGTGTTTGGCACTCAGCTATCGGGAGGAGCTGCCAACCTGAGGGAATGACACAAATAACTTTATGGAAGCAGCAATGCGGGACCTTAAGATTAAAATCCTAAAGAGGACAAAAGCGTTCAATCTCCCTGCCTTATTTGACCTGCTGACATCACACCTGGAGGCCTACTGTGAGCCCCAGGTGACTGACATTTCCCTTGACTGCTGGGAAACGTTACAGCTCTCATGTTTTCTGGCCCAGGAGAGCAACGTCAACCCATCTGTAACGGTTTTCTTCCATTGGTGAAGGAGAGGACCAAAATGCAGCGCGGCTAGTGTTCAACATATTTAATAAAGAATGTGTGAACACTACAAACAACAAAAACAATAAATGTGAAAACCGAAAACAGACCTATCTGGTGCAGAACACAAACACA
This sequence comes from Salvelinus alpinus, assembly GCF_045679555.1. Lineage (NCBI taxonomy): Eukaryota > Metazoa > Chordata > Actinopteri > Salmoniformes > Salmonidae > Salvelinus > Salvelinus alpinus. The sequence goes on from NC_092088.1 coordinate 31,383,209, forward strand.
GAGACAGGAAACAATCACCCACAAAATCCCAACACAAAACAAGCCTCCTATATATGATTCTCAATCAGGGACAACGATTGACAGCTGCCTCTGATTGAGAACCATATTAGGCTGGACACAGAAACAGACAAACTAGACACACAACATAGAATTCCCACCCAGCTCACGTCCTGACCAACACTAAACAAGCAAAACACATAAGAACTCTGGTCAGGACGTTACACCATCTGACATCGAGCAGGTAACATAGTGATAAATACAGGTTAGTAATATTACAAAAATCCATCATGTGTTTTTTGTTATTTGTTGTATTTTATAGCTTGCATTATAAGTTGTCTATCCTCTCTCTCCTAATGTCTGTCAAGTCGGGGTGAAGCAGTTCAGGGCACCACACCAGGCTAGACCTATACTGTGGACATGGACATTTTTTCAAATCTTCCTCTGTCCTCAAAACACCTGTTTCAACGTCAACAGTGAAGAGGTGACTCCGGGATGCTGGCCTTCTAGGCTGGAGAGCAGTAGGGAGACCAGAGAGAGGAATGAAACAGGATTTAGAAAATCTATCCACAACCACCAAAATGCTGAAACCGTCAGAGGGGAGCTCAGTCAATGGGGGGGGGACTTGGTTTGAGCACATACTGAACAGGAGTTAACGTAGGTGGCTAACATCCTGTGCCAAGGTAGGCCACCAATACTTCTTGGAGATAGATTGGGGAGTGCGGGAAATACCTGGATGTCCAGCGACGACAGCTGTGTGCACCCAGGTCAGCAGCCAATCCCTTATCCCCGTGGGAACATAGAGTCTGGTGGATGTCCACATCTACATCTCAGACCACAGGGGCTACAACTCGAGAGGAAGGGATTATAGGTGCCCACCTTGCTTTGTGCTGATTCAGCCTCCTTGCTGTCCGTATGTACTCCAGGTTCCGATGGTCAGTGAGGATGACGAATGGGTCCTTGGCGCCCTCAAGCCAGTGTCTCCACTCCTCTAATGCCAACTCTCGATCATCAACGTCGTAATTCCTCTCTGCAGGGGACAGTTTCTTACGGATACACACACGGATACAATTTCTGTGGATTACCATGTCGTTGAGACAGAACTGCCCCCATGAGCAATGTGATCCTCCAAAAGGTAGCCGAGTATACCAGGATGTCGTCGATACACACGACCACCTGGCATCCGAGCATGTCCCGGAACACTTCATTGATGAATGCCTGGAACACTGACGGAGCATTGGGTAAGCCAAATGGCATCACCAAGTACTCGTAGTGACCAGACATTGTGCTACAAAGCTGTTTTCCATTCATCCCCCTCCCTGATGCAGATGAGATCGTAAGCATTCCGCAGGTCCAACTTGGTAAACAAAACGGGCCCTGTGGAGCTGTTAGATGGCTGCCAGCACCAACGGGAGAGTGTAACAGTACTTGGTGATTTCATTGAGTCCTCTGTAATCAATACATGGGTGTAACCCTTGATCCTTCATGGCCAGGAAGAAGAAACCTGCCGACGCAGGAGAAGTGGACATGCGGGTGAAACCTTGTTGGAGCTCCTCATGGATGTACTCCTCCATGACCTGAGTTTCAGCCACCGACAGAGGGTCGATGCATCTGCGCGGGGGTGCAGAGCCTGCAAGCAGGTAGATGGCACAGTCCCAGGGGCAATGAGGAAGGAGACATGTGGCGGGTTTTGGAAAATACCTCCTGCACGTTCTGGTATATCGCCGGGATGTTGGGCTGAAGTGCAACCACAGGCCTCTCAACCGACGTGGAACCACAGGGGACGGGGAAGCAGGTACTCCGGCATTCGGGTGCCCAGTTTGATTTTCATCCTCGACCATGAGATGATGGGGTTGTGGTGTTGAAGCCAAGGGATGCCAAGGATGATCTTGTGAGCTGGTGTACTGGTGATGAAGGAGATGTTCTCCTGATGGATGGACTCCACGGTGAGGTTGAGTGGTTTTGTGATGTGTGTGATGGTCCCGGAACCTAATGGCCGATTATCGAGGGCTTGAACAGGGAAAAGAGAGGAGAGCGGGTATGAGGTGATGTTGAGAAAGGAGGCAAGGGTCTGGTCAATTAAGTTCCCTGCGGCACCGGAATCCACAAATTCTGTACAAACAGTACATAAGGGATAGTCAACTAGTGCGATCAACACCAAAAAGGGTTTGGCAGAAAGTGATGAAGAGGGGATACTCACACCTGCCCCAGGAGGTGGAAGATTACGTGACCGTCCCTCTGCTCTCATGGCTCCCAAGTTGGTACGTACCGACATCGCTGGAGCTGGTGCCCCCCTTGACCACAATAGAGCCCCAGTTGTCTCCGTCTGCGTCGCTCTGCAGCGGGGAGGCATGTGACCCCTACCACCATGGGTTCAGGCTCTGATCAAAGTGTTCACTGAGAGAGGGAGAGAAGCAATGAGTGCCGACGCTCCCGAAGAAGGCTATCCAGAAAGATGGCCATCGCGATGAGTGCGTCCAAGGAGGGGTTGTCGTCTGAACCTCCCCTCGCATTCCCCTTCTGGATAGCGTACAAAGAGCCGGCTCATTCAATCTGCTGGATGCTGCTACTGTCGGGAACGTGAGTGCGTACTCGGCAGCCGTCTGGTCCTCCTGACGTAGTTGAAGTAGGCGCTCACCCCCCTCTCTGCCCTCCAGTGGATGATGGAGATACCACTGAACCGAGCCATGAACCACTGATACGAATCCAGCTTCTCCTCTCCCAGACGGCCGTGGCCCATTCCAACACCTGTCCATTCAGAAATAACCATGGCAACCTTGGACCTCTCAGTGGTAGGAGCTCCCTTCTGGTGCGCAAAGTAGAGGGAGCACTGTAGTAGGAAGCCACGGCATTTAGATGGGGTGCCGTCACATATTTATCTGGGAGAGGGCCTCCCGAGTGGTCTGAGGCAATGTATCGCAGTGCTAGCTGTGCCACCTTTTATTTATTTATTTATTTGTATTTCACCTTTATTTAACCAGGTAGGCCAGTTGAGAACAAGTTCTCATTTACAACTGCGACCTGGCCAAGATAAAGCATAGCAGTGCAAAAAAAACAACAACAGAGTTACATATAAACAAATGTACAGTCAATAACACAAAATAAAATAAAAAAAGCAAGATATGTGTACAGTATGTGCAAATGTAGAAGAGTAGGGAGGCAGGCAATAAATAGGCCATAGAGGTGAAAATAATTACAATTTAGCATTAATACTGAAATATTATATGTGCAGATGATGATGTGCAAGTAGAGATACTGGGGAGCAAAAGAGCAAGAGGGTAAGTAATAATATGGGGATGAGATAGCCGGGTGCGTTATTTACAAATTGGCTGTGTACAGGTACAGTGATCGGTAAGCTGCTCTGACAGCTGATGCTTAAAGTTAGAGAGGGAGATATAAGACTCCAGCTTCAGAGATTTTTGCAATTAGTTCCAATCATTGGCAGCAGAGAACTGGAAGGAGAGGCGGCCAAAGGAAGTGTTGGCTTTGGGGATGACCAGTACAATATACCTGCTGGAGCGCGTGCTACAGGTGGGTGTTGCTATGGTGACCAGTGAGCTGAGATAAGGCGGGGCTTTACCTAGCAAAGACTTATAGATGGCCTGGAGCCAGTGGGTTTGGCGACGAATAGGTAGCGAGGGCCAGCCAATGAGAGCAAACAGGTTGCAGTGGTGGGTAGTATATGAGGCTTTGGTGATAAAATGAATGGCACTGTGATAGACTAGATCCAGATTGCTGAGTAGAGTGTTGGGGGCTATTTTGTAAATGACATCGCCAAAGTCAAGGATCGGTAGGATAGTCAGTTTTACGAGGGTATGTTTGGCGGCATGAGTGAAGGAGGCTTTGTTGCGAAATAGCAAGCCAATTCAAGATTGGAGATGCTTATTAATGTGAGTCTGGAAGGAGAGTTTACAGTCTAACCAGACAACTAGGTATTTGTAGTTGTCCACATATCCAGGGTAATGATGCTAGTCAGGCAGGAGGGTGCGGGCAGCAACCGTTTGAAGAGCAATCACTTAGTTTTACTAGCATTTAAAAGCAGTTGAAGGCCACAGAAGGAGTATTGTATAGCGTTGAAGCTCATTTGGAGGTTTGTATTCAAAGTGTCCCAAGAAGGAACAGATGTATACAGAATGGTGTCGTCTGCGTAAAGGTGGATCAGAGAATCACCAGCAGCAAGAGCGACATCATTGAAATAAACAGAGAAAAGAGTCGGCCCGAGAATTGAACCCTGTGGCACCCCCATAAAGACTGCCAGACGTCCGGACAACAGGCCCGCCGATTTGACACACTGAACTCTATCTGAGAAGTAGTTGGTGAACCAGGCAAGGCAGTCATTTAAGAAGCCAAGGCTATTGAGTCTGCCGATAAGAATGCGGTGATTGACAGAGTCGAAAGCCTTAGCCAGGTTGATGAATACGGCTGCACAGTATTGTCTTTTATCGATGGAGGTTATGATATCGTTTAAGACCTTGAGCGTGGCTGAGGTGCACCCATGACCAGCTCGGAAAACAGATTGCATAGTGGAGAAGGTATGGTGGGATTCGAAACGGTTGGTGATCTGTTTATTAACTTGGCTTTCGAAGATTTTAGAACGGCAGGGCCGGATGGATATACAGTAGGTCTATAACAGTTTGGGTCTAGAATGTCTCCCCCTTTGAAGAGGGGGATGACCGCGGCAGCTTTCCAATCTTTGGGGATCTCAAACGATACGAAAGAGAGGTTGAATAGGCTAGTAATAGGGGTTGCAACAATTTCAGTGGATCATTTTAGAAAGAGAGGGTCCAGATTGCCTAGCCCAGCTGATTTGTAGGGATCCAGATTTTGCAGCTTTTTCAGAACATCAGCTGTTTGGATTTGGGTGAAGGAGAAGAGTTGCTGCTGAGGTGTTGGTTGGGGTAGGGTAGCCAGGTGGAAAGCATGGACAGCCATGGAAAAATGCTTATTGAAACGATCAATTATCGTAGATTTATCGGTGGTGAAAATGTTTCCTATCCTGCTCGCTGAAGTGCTTTAGGGAGCGTTTGACAGTGATGAGGGGTTGTCGTTTGACCGCGGACCCATTACGCAACCAGGCAATGAGGCAGTGATAGCTGAGATCCTGGTTGAAGACAGCAGAGGTGTATTTAGAGGGCAAGGAACATGTGTAACCACGTCAGCCCAGGACATCCACATCCGGCTTCTTCACCTGCGGGATCGTCTGAGAGCAGCCATCCGGACAGCTGATGAAACTGTCCGAAACCGTCTCAGGGAAGCTAGTCTGCATGCTCATCGTCCTCACCAGGGTCTAGACCTGACTGCAGTTGGTGTCGTAACCGACCTCAGTGGGCAAATGCTCACCTTCAATGGCCACTGTCACGCTGGAGAAGTGTGCTCTTCACGGATGAATCCTGGTATCAACTGTACCAGGCAGATAGCGTGTATGGTGTCGTGTGGGCGAGCGGTTTGCTGACATCAATGTTGTGAACAGAGTGCCCCATGGTGGCAGTGGGGTTATGATATGGGCAGGCATTAGCTTCAGACCATGAACACAATTGCGTTTTATCAATGGTGAGAGATCCTGAAGCCCACTGTCGTGCCATTCATCGGCCGCCATAACCTCATGTTTCAGCATAATACTGCACGGCCCCATGTCGCAAGGATCTGTACACAATTCCTGCAGGCTGAAAATGTTCCAGTTTTTCCATGGCCTGCATACTCACCAGACATGTCACCCATTGAGCATGTTTGGGATGCTCTGGATCGACGTGTACGACAGCATGCTCCAGTTCCCGCCAATATCCAGCAACTTCGCCCAGTAATTGAAGAGGAGTGGGACAACATTCCACAAGCCACAATTAAGAGCCTGATCAACTCTATGCGATGGAGATGTGTTGTGCTGCATGAGGCAAATGGTGGTCACACCAGATACTGACTGGTTTTCTGATCCACGCCGCTACTTTTTTTCCAAAAGGTATCTGTGACCAACAGATGTATATTTGTATTCCCAGTCATGTGAAATTCATAGATTAGGGCCTAATGAGTTTATTTCAATTGACTGATTTCCTTATATGAACTGTAATCCAGTAAAATATTTGAAATTGTTGCATGTTTTTAAAATTTTTGTTCAGTGTACTTTTGGCTGTAACTGTATGAAAATACCCTGAAATAAAAGGTGACATTCTGTACGGTCACCTCATATGATAAAAATCCAAAATGCTTGAATATAGAGTCAAATTTAAAATGTTAGGTTCACTGTCCAAATACATATGGTGAGGGCTGTATAACATTTCCAGTATTGATAATCAATCACATTATGAAAGAGTTTGGGGGCCCAGAGCCATGGTCCCCTGAGAGAACCTTTTGGAATGTAAACGTTGTTTACATGCAGTACCAGTCAAAAGCTTGGACACACCTACTCATTCAAGGGTTTTTCTTTATTTTTACTATTTTCTACATTGTAGAATAATAGTGAAGACATTACAACTATGAAATAACACCTATGTAATGTTGTAGTAACCAAAAAAGTGTTAAAAAAATCTACATATATTTTAGATTTTAGATTCTTCAAAGTAGCCACCCTTTGCCTTGATGAAAGCTTTGCACACTTTTGGCATTCTCTCAACTAGCTTCACCTGGAATGCTTTTCCAACAGTCTTGAAGGAGTTCCCACATATACTGAGCACTTGTTGGCTGCTTTTCCTTCATTCTGCGCTCCAGCTCATCCCAAACCATCTCAATTGGGTTGAGGTTGGGTGATTGTGGAGGCCAGGTCATCTGATGCAGCACTCCATACACTCTCCTTCTTGGTCAAATAGCCCTTACACAGTGTGTTTTGAGTCATTGTCCTGTTGAAAAACAAATGATAGTCCCACTAAGCGCAAACCAGGTGGGATGGCGTATCACTGCAGAATGCTGTGGTAGCCATGCTGGTTCAGTGTGCCGTGAATTCTAAATAAATCACTGGCAGTGTCACCAGCAAAGCACCCCCACACCTCCTCCTCCATGCTTCAAGGTGGGAACTACACATGTGGAAATCATCTATTCACCTACTCTACGTCTCACAAAGACACAGCGGTTGGAACAAAAAAAATCTAATTTGGACTCATCAGACCAGAGGACAAATTTCCAACGGTCTAATGTCCATTGCTCATGTTTCTTGACCCAAGCAAGTCTCTTCTTCTTATTGGTGTCCTTTAGTAGTGGTTTCTTTGCAGCAATCCGACCATGAAGGTATGATTCAAGCAGTCTCCTCTGAACTGTGATGTTGAGATGTGTCTGTTATTTGAACACTGTGAAGCATTTATTTGGGCTACAATTTCTGAGGCTGGTAGCACTAATGATCTTATCCTTTGCAGCAGAGGTAACTCTGGGTGTTCCTTCCCTGTGGTGGTCTTCGTGAGAGCCAGTTTCATCATAGCGCTTGATGGTAGAAACGATTACATTACAACGGAACGACTTGATTAGTGTAGTGTTAGCTAGCTACATAGTTGCCTTTGCTATCTTTGATTTGTTTGATCTTAGCTAGCTACTTAGCTAGCTACATAGCCGTCTTTGTATCAAAGATAATTGTGTAGTTATTGAGGTTCGCTAGCCAGCTATTTTCGTCCTAACGTAACGTAACGTAACGTAGTCAACACTGCTAGCTAGCCAGCTAGCCACCGAATAGCAGCACTGTAGAAACGATTACATTACAACGGAACGACTTGATTAGTGTAGTGTTAGCTAGCTACATAGTTGTCTTTGCTATCTTTGTATCTAAGATAATTGTGTAGTTTTGAGTAATTATCGGTTAGCTAGCCAGCTATTTTCGTCCGCCGCGCTGCCGTTCTCCTACCTAGTCAACACTGCTAGCTAACACTACTAGCTAGCCAACTTCTACCGAATAGCAGCACTGTAGAAACTTACATTACAACGGAACGACTTGATTAGTGTAGTGTTAGCTAGCTACATAGTTGTCTTTGCTGTCCTTGTATCCAAGATAATTGTGTAGTTTAGAGAAATTTAGAGAAATTGTCGAGGTTACCTAGCCAGTTAGAGGTTACCTAGCCAGCTACACTTTCAAACAAAGTCAACAACTTAGCCACTGCTAGCCAGCCTACTTCACCAGCCAGCAGTACTATATCATTTTAGTCAATAAGATTTTTTTTTGCAACGTAAGCTTAACTTCCTGAACATTCGAGACGTGTAGTCCACTTGTCATTCTAATCTCATTTGCATTAGCGTAGCCTCTTCTGTAGCCTGTCAACTATGTGTCTGTCTATCCCTCTTCTCTCCTCTCTGCACAGACCATACAAACGCTTCACACCGCGTGGCCGCCGCTACTCTAACCTGGTGGTCCCAGCGCGCACGACCCACGTGGAGTTCCAGGTCTCCGGCAGCCTCTGGAACTGCCGATCTGCGGCCAACAAGGCAGAGTTCATCTCAGCCTATGCTTCCCTCCAGTCCCTCGACTTCTTGGCACTGACGGAAACATGGATTACCACTGATAACACTGCTACTCCTACTGCTCTCTCCTCGTCTGCCCACGTGTTCTCGCACACCCCGAGAGCTTCTGGTCAGCGGGGTGGTGGCACTGGGATCCTCATCTCTCCCAAGTGGACATTCTCTCTTTCTCCCCTGACCCATCTGTCTATTGCCTCCTTTGAATTCCATGCTGTCACAGTTACCAGCCCTTTCAAGCTTAACATCCTTATCATTTATCGCCCTCCAGGTTCCCTTGGAGAGTTCATCAATGAGCTGGACGCCCTGATAAGCTCCTTTCCTGAGGATGGCTCACCTCTCACAGTTCTGGGTGACTTTAACCTTCCCACGTCTACCTTTGACTCATTCCTCTCTGCCTCCTTCTTTCCACTCCTCTCCTCTTTTGACCTCACCCTCTCACCTTCCCCCCCTACTCACAAGGCAGGCAATATGCTTGACCTCATCTTTACTAGATGCTGTTCTTCCACTAATCTCATTGCAACTCCCCTCCAAGTCTCCGACCACTACCTTGTATCCTTTTCCCTCTCGCTCTCATCCAACACTTCCCACACTGCCCCTACTCGGATGGTATCGCGCCGTCCCAACCTTCGCTCTCTCTCCCCCGCTACTCTCTCCTCTTCCATCCTATCATCTCTTCCCTCTGCTCAAACCTTCTCCAACCTATCTCCTGATTCTGCCTCCTCAACCCTCCTCTCCTCCCTTTCTGCATCCTTTGACTCTCTATGTCCCCTATCCTCCAGGCCGGCTCGGTCCTCCCCTCCTGCTCCGTGGCTTGACGACTCACTGCGAGCTCACAGAACAGGGCTCCGGGCAGCCGAGCGGAAATGGAGGAAAACTCGCCTCCCTGCGGACCTGGCATCCTTTCACTCCCTCCTCTCTACATTCTCTCTTCTGTCTCTGCTGCTAAAGCCACTTTCTACCACTCTAAATTCCAAGCATCTGCCTCTAACCCTAGGAAGCTCTTTGCCACCTTCTCCTCCCTCCTGAATCCTCCTCCCCCTCCTCCCCCCTCCTCCCTCTCTGCAGATGACTTCGTCAACCATTTTGAAAAGAAGGTCGACGACATCCGATCCTCGTTTGCTAAGTCAAACGACACCGCTGGTTCTGCTCACACTGCCCTACCCTGTGCTTTGACCTCTTTCTCCCCTCTCTCTCCAGATGAAATCTCGCGTCTTGTGACGGCCGGCCGCCCAACAACCTGCCCGCTTGACCCTATCCCCTCCTCTCTTCTCCAGACCATTTCCGGAGACCTTCTCCCTTACCTCACCTCGCTCATCAACTCATCCTTGACCGCTGGCTACGTCCCTTCCGTCTTCAAGAGAGCGAGAGTTGCACCCCTTCTGAAAAAACCTACACTCGATCCCTCCGATGTCAACAACTACAGACCAGTATCCCTTCTTTCTTTTCTCTCCAAAACTCTTGAACGTGCCGTCCTTGGCCAGCTCTCCTGCTATCTCTCTCAGAATGACCTTCTTGATCCAAATCAGTCAGGTTTCAAGACTAGTCATTCAACTGAGACTGCTCTTCTCTGTGTCACGGAGGCGCTCCGCACCGCTAAAGCTAACTCTCTCTCCTCTGCTCTCATCCTTCTAGACCTATCGGCTGCCTTTGATACTGTGAACCATCAGATCCTCCTCTCCACCCTCTCCGAGCTGGGCATCTCCGGCGCGGCCCACGCTTGGATTGCGTCTTACCTGACAGGTCGCTCCTACCAGGTGGCGTGGCGAGAATCTGTCTCCGCACCACGTGCTCTCACCACTGGTGTCCCCCAGGGCTCTGTTCTAGGCCCTCTCCTATTCTCGCTATACACCAAGTCACTTGGCTCTGTCATATCCTCACATGGTCTCTCCTATCATTGCTATGCAGACGACACACAATTAATCTTCTCCTTTCCCCCCTCTGATAACCAGGTGGCGAATCGCATCTCTGCATGTCTGGCAGACATATCAGTGTGGATGACGGATCACCACCTCAAGCTGAACCTCGGCAAGACGGAGCTGCTCTTCCTCCCGGGGAAGGACTGCCCGTTCCATGATCTCGCCATCACGGTTGACAACTCCATTGTGTCCTCCTCCCAGAGTGCTAAGAACCTTCGCGTGATCCTGGACAACACCCTGTCGTTCTCAACTCACATCAAGGCGGTGACCCGTTCCTGTAGGTTCATGCTCTACAACATTCGCAGAGTACGACCCTGCCTCACACAGGAAGCGGCGCAGGTCCTAATCCAGGCACTTGTCATCTCCCGTCTGGATTACTGCAACTCGCTGTTGGCTGGGCTCCCTGCCTGTGCTATTAAACCCCTACAACTCATCCAGAACGCCGCAGCCCGTCTGGTGTTCAACCTTCCCAAGTTCTCTCACGTCACCCCGCTCCTCCGCTCTCTCCACTGGCTTCCAGTTGAAGCTCGCATCCGCTACAAGACCATGGTGCTTGCCTACGGAGCTGTGAGGGGAACGGCACCTCCGTACCTTCAGGCTCTGATCAGGCCCTACACCCAAACAAGGGCACTGCGTTCATCCACCTCTGGCCTGCTCGCCTCCCTACCTCTGAGGAAGTACAGTTCCCGCTCAGCCCAGTCAAAACTGTTCGCTGCTCTGGCACCCCAATGGTGGAACAAACTCCCTCACGACGCCAGGTCAGCGGAGTCAATCACCACCTTCCGGAGACACCTGAAACCCCACCTCTTTAAGGAATACCTAGGATAGGATAAAGTAATCCTTCTAACCCCCCCCTCCCCCTTAAAAGAGTTAGATGCACTATTGTAAAGTGGTTGTTCCACTGGATATCATAAGGTGAATGCACCAATTTGTAAGTCGCTCTGGATAAGAGCGTCTGCTAAATGACTTAAATGTAAATGTAAATGTAAATGGTTTTTGCGACTGCGCTTGAAGAACCTTTCAAAGTTCTTAAAACTTACGGATTGACTGACCTTCATGTCTTAAAAGCAATGATGGACTGTCGTTTCTCTTTGCTTATTTGAGCTGTTCTCGTCATAATATGTACATTGTCTTTTACCAAATAGGGCTATCGTCTGTATACCACCCCTACCTTGTCACAACACAACTGATTGGTTGAAACGCAATAAGAAGGAAAGAAATTCCACAAATTAACTTTTAACAAGGCACACCTGTTAATTTAAATGCATTCCTGGTGACTACCTCATGAAGCTGGTTGAGAGAATGCCAAGAGTGTGCAAAGCTGTCATCAATGCAAAGAGTGACTACTTTGAAGAACCTAAAATATATTTTGATTTGTTTAACACTTTTTTGCTTACTACAACATTCCATATGTGTTATTTCATAGTTTTGAGGTCTTCACTATTATTCTACAATGTAGAAAATAGTAAAAATAAAGAAAAACTCTTTTGACTGGTACTGTATGTCTAGGGTGGTTCCTGGGGTTGCCTGCGAATTGTCTCTATATGGATGTGTTTCTGCATATCATCTTAGTTCAAATAACTGATCCTGAGTCTGACCATGAACTTTCGTTGCAAAGAAGCCTCGTGTGCCAGTGTTCTGAACAGTGCTTAATGAGCACAGCCTATGGCTTGTCTATAGCCAGCACCATGGAGAGCGGCACTATTTATTTAGTTTTTTTAGGTCCTGTTGTTTGTGTGTAAGGTTTGCTTGTACAGTATGAACCGTAACTCCACAAAAAAAGTTCCCTCACAGGAAAATAAAAGTTCCTTGTATTGTATGGTTAGCATATTCACTTTGGTCACCAATAATTGGTGTTTGACAGTCCAGCAGGTCTGTCGACTGATAACTGCCCCAGGAACAATTTCACAGTTGCCTTCCAGGTGCAGTAGAACATTTTGAGAATGGAGAGATATACCTCAAAATTGTGAAGTACAATTTGTAAAGGTGGATAGTGCAAAATAAATCAAGATGGTCTGGAGATGGGATGAAATATCTCACAGGGAGCAATGCATGGCAGGCAATCAGCATGCTTTATTTTTAGAATAGTAGTTATGTCAGAAAGATTGGAAAACTAGTGTAATGTGTTTTTTGGCAACTTTTTAAAAAGTTTAATGCTCTCTACACAGCTGAGAAATTGGCTCAAGAAAGGTCCTCATGCTTTAGTAGAATGACAGAACAGTTCATTCTGACCATAGAAATATAAAACCCAATGGGGGCATTGTAAAATAAACTGTGTATAATGTTACACATTGGAAGAGTATCAACAAGTACTACTTTGTAAAAAAAAAATATATATATATATATAATATTTGGAATAAAATACAATATAAAGACAGTTTGCAAGCTAGTTTGCAGGCTGCATCCAAAACTCCTACGTTCCCCACAAAATTACAGGAAGACCTCTACAGAAGAGAATGTGGAAGAAACCCTTGTTTACACCCGTTTATATCGGACAGAAAACACACATGCTAATATTGGTTTAGAAAGGACCAGATCTGCACAGTAATACAATCACATGCTCTTCCATTTCCAGGAAAATAGAGATATACTATTGTAGGGACTGTACATTTCATCATGATTATTATTAGTATCGGTGCAGAGGGATTACTCAGTGTGCAGCAACACACGCACAGGAGCCAGAGCCAAATACGATTACACAACAGGGGTCAAGGTTACATGCTCATCTCACGCTTAACATATTTTAAGTCAAAGATACCAACACACACACTGTGTTACCAGCTGCATGCCACTACCCACCATTTTCACTGCACCTTATCAACACAAAATCCAAACACTTCCTCTGTCAAGCATGTAACACACACACAAATAATGGACACACCTCACCTCATGTGTTAACTCCTTTTACTTTTAATAGTCAAAATTACAAAATAATAACATGATCTCTATACTTCATCTAATAAAATAATAACGTAATATTCATGATCACGGTAAGCATCAACTGTTTTTTCCTCTAACTGTTCAGACATGCATACTGTTGAGAAATATAAAAATATAATAAATACATCCCATTAGTATTCTTAATGAATCCATGACTAAGATTTAAAATAGTTCAGAATAAAATAATTAAAATGCAGTTGAGTACAATAAGGCATTACGATGTGTCACAAGAGCTGTACAGGTTCCTAGAATAGAGGTATTTTTTTGTTGTTGCTTAACGCGGGAAACCTAAAATAACTTTTAATAAAACACTACTTTTCTCAACAGGAAGAACAAGTCTCCAAATTAAATAATTAGAAGCATTTTTTAATATTTTTTTTTAATATAACATACCAACACTAAACTGATTAAATGAAGCACTTCACAACAAAACCAGGATTTGTTGAAAGCATACCAGGGGTGGGCCATCGAATGCTAGTATAGAGTTCCTGGCTATTCTTATCTCGACATGACCTTTAAAGCCCCTCCATGACATCACTCTTAACCACTGAAAAAGTCAAACAATCAAAGATATCTGAGGAAAGGTGACCTTTCTCCTCAGATTCATGGAGAGCGGTAAGTTATAATACGAGTTGTATTCTGAATGCTGTGTGCTATACATGGTGGTGTTAATGAATTCGTTTTAATATGGTGGACTCGTCCTAGGAACAAAACAAAAAACACTATGGCAATAACAGTTACAAAGAAATAAAATGGCAGACAAGAGTACAATTCATTTGACTGAATCAATCGATACTTTCTTAAAATATTTGTTTTCAACCATCTCTAGCGTAGTAAGGGGGACTGCTGCTAACGTTCTTGTAGGGAGTATTCGCTAGCTTCACTAATGCAAATGGTGTTTTTAGGTGTCAGTGAACTATGTCATGAATGTGGCTGTACAGTTGCAGTAATAAGAATAACCACTATGTATTTAATGTGGTTGTGCCCAAAGAGGAAGACGCAGAGCAATTGCATCTTTACGAAACCTGTCTGAACCTTCAGCGGATTCAACGTCGACATTTTTAAGGTGCTTGACACTCCTTTGCCAATTGTTTCTCTCTCTCTCCACTGTACCTGAAACACATCAATGCAGAACACCCCTCCACTGTTCATAAACACCAACACAGTACCCACTGGGCACAGACATCAATTCAACGTCTATTCCACATTGGTTCATTGAAATGACATGGAACCAACGTTGATCCAACTAGTGTCTGCCCAGTGGGTATGGGCTAACCTCCAGATCCAGCGTTGGCCCTATTTAAAACAGACTACATCCATATGCTCACAGCGTTACACAATTAAAAACGTCACATCTACTCCTCTTCATTTCTGGAGGATAGCAGCCCCTGACTTATGTGCAATTCACCCCCTGGACCTCTCATTCGCTTTCAGAATAGACTCTTCTACACACCCCCTTGTTATATCATGTTCCTATTACATCACTCCCCAACTTACTACAAGGCTATCTTATGAATGTTTGGAGAAGAGAGCGACAAAATAAACAAAAGGAGAGGTGTTTGGTGTGACTGACATTGAGTTACAGTACATGGTGCATTACTAGCAGAGGGGAGTAGTTGCTGGGACTGAGGGAGGGCAAGGGGGGGAGAAAGGAGGGAGGGAGAGGGATAGAGCAGACAAGTCCACAGTGTCACAGGAGTAGTGAAAGGGTGAGAGAGTTCAGCCATGTTGGGGACACATCTGTATTTGTCGTTATCAAGCATCATCGAATCAGCGTACAGGACATACAATGTCCCCGTCCTCCTCGCTCTACAATATTCCCGCATACTTTCTCTCTCTCTCTCTCCCCTAAGCCAGACCCCTCTTTCCACCCCCCCCCCCCCTCTTCCTCTAGCTACGGGACTCAGAGGGGCCAAAGTTTACAACTGAGGCTCTCCCCTAAGCAAGCCTCCTAACCTTATTACTACGGGTCTTAGGGACTCAAGTGGCTGAAGTTCAACTGCGTCTCTGCTCTGCTAACTGTGGGACTGAGGTTGTATGCTGGAGCAGTCCGACACCAGCAGATCCACCACTGCGTTGCTGTTGATGTAGACGGTTGGGGCGGACACCATGTTGCTGAGGGACACGGAGGAGCTGGACGCCCCGCTAGCGGTAACAGTGCCGGAGGAGCCCCCTTGGCCCCCAGTACTGTGGGTGCCCATGTGGCCCTGCAGCTGGGTGGGGGTCTTGCAGTGCACCCCACACAGCTGGCACACAAGAACACCACTTGAGCCCGTGCCGCCGAAGCCGCCAGCGCTCTCCTTCCACTCCTGGCCGTGGTGCTTCTGGGCGTGGACGCGCAGGTAGGTCAGAGTGGTGAAGCCTGGAGGAGACGGAGAGAGTTAGCAGTTAATGTCATTTTAAGCCTTTACAAGTAACGCTTTATAGAGTACGGTAGGCAGGCTAGAATGAAAACGTTCTAGATAATGATATTTAGTACGGAGAATTATTAAGTGTGTGTGTTCCAGGACTTGACAATTGTTTATTAACCATTTAATAAAACCATTTCTAAACGTTGAATGTTTATTAACATCTTATAAACCAAACTCGAAACGTTTATTTATACACTACCGGTCAAAAGTTTTAGAACACCGACACATTCAAGTTTTATTTTACTATTTTCTACATTACAGAATAATAGTGAAGACATCAAAACCACAAAAACACATATGGAATGTTGTAGTAACCAAAAAAAAGTGTTAAGATTCTTCAAAGTAGCCACCCTTTGCCTTGATGACAGCTTTGCAAACTCTTGACATTCTCTCAACCAGCTTCACCTGGAATGCTTTTCCAACAGGTTTGAAGTTCCCACATATGCTGAGCACTTGTTGGCTGCTTTTCCTTCACTCTGCGGTCGGACTCATCCCAAACCATCTCAATTTGGTTGAGGTCGGGGGATTGTGGAGGACGGGTCATCTGATGCAGCACTCCATTACTCTCCTTCTTGGTAAAATAACCCTTACACAGCCTGGAGGTGTGTTTTGAGTCATTGTCCTGTTGAAAAACAAATGATAGTCCCACTAAGCCCAAACCAGATGGGATGGTGTATCACTGCAGAATGCTGTTGTAGCCATGCTGATTAAGTGTGCCTTGAATTCAAAAAAATCAGTGTCACCAGCAAAGCACCCCCACACCATCTCCATGTTTAACGGTGGGAACCACACATGCGAAGATCATCCGTTCACCTACTCTGCGTCTCACAAAGACGCAGCGGTTACAACCAAAAATCTCCAATTTGGACTCCAGACCAAAGGACAAATCTCCACCAGTCTAATGTCCATTGCTTGTCTTTGTTGGCCAAAGCAAGTCTCGTCTTATTATTGGTGTCCTTTAGTAGTGGTTTCTTTGAAGCAATTCGACCACGAAGGCCTGATTCCCACAGTCTCCTCTGAAGAGTTGATGTTGAGATGTCTGTGACTTGAACTCTGTGAAGCATTTATTTGGGCTGCAATCGGAGGTGCAGTTAACTCTAATGAACTTACCCTCTGCAGCAGAGGTAACTCTGGGTCTTCCTTTCTACAAATTAACAAGGCACACCTGTTAATTTAAATGCATTCCAGGTGACTACCTCATGAAGCTGGTTGAGAGAATGCCAAGAGTGTGCAACGCTGTCATCAAGGCAAAGGTTGGCTACTTTGAAGAATCTCAAATATAAAAAATATTCTGATTCGATCATCACTTTTTTGGGTAGTACATGATTCCTTCCAAGTGTTATTTTATAGTTATGATGTCTTCACTATTATTCTACAATGTAGAAAATTGTAAAAATAAAGATTGAGTAAGTAGGTGTCCAAACTTTTGACTGGTACTACATATATATATTTTTTGTACTTTTACCCCTTTTTCGTGATATCCAATTGGTAGTTACAGTCTTGTCCCATCACTGCAACTCCCCTACAGACTCGGGAAAGACGAAGGTCGAGAGCCATGCATCCTCCAAAACATGACTCTGCCAAGCCGCACTGCTTCTTGACACACTGCTCACTTAACCCAGAAGCCAGCCGCACCATTGTGTAGGAGGAAACACCGTCCAGCTGGCGACTGAAGTCAGCTTGCAGGCGCCCGGCCCGCAGCAAGGAGTCGCTAGAGCGCAATGGGACAATCCCGGCCAGCTAAACCCACCCCTAACCCAGATGACGCTGCGTCAATTGTGCACCGCCTCATGGGTCTCTCGGTCACAGCCGGCTGTGACAGAGCCTGGTATCGAACCTGGGTCTGTAGTGACTTAGACCGCTGCGCTACTCGGCCGTGAAACGTTTATTAACATCTTATAAACTATTTGTGAACCCTTTCATCAAACAATACAAGTCGTTGACAGACACTCACTGCGGTTACAGATATGGCAGGAATGGTGCTGCGATTGGTTGTGCACCCTCATGTGATCGGTGATGTAGGCAGCCGACAGGAGCTTGCCGCAGATGTGGCACGGTACCTTCTCCTCGTGGCGGATCATATGAGCACGTAGCCGGTCCCTCGTGGCGAAGCTGGACTCGCACGTCTAAACACATCGAGAGTGATGAGGAATGACTGGTTATC
Organism: Salvelinus alpinus; assembly: GCF_045679555.1. Taxonomy (NCBI): domain Eukaryota; kingdom Metazoa; phylum Chordata; class Actinopteri; order Salmoniformes; family Salmonidae; genus Salvelinus; species Salvelinus alpinus. Next base: position 31,401,061 of record NC_092088.1, read on the forward strand.
AATAAAGACACAGAAGGCAGCAGTTTAATAGCAAAACAATCTCTCATTGTATTTAATTCAGGGTTGGGGTCAATTCATTCAATTCAGGAATTAAACTCAAATTGGAATTTCGGTTTACTTCCTGAATTGAAATGGAATTGATCCCAATCCCAATTCTATTACAATGGATAGTTATGGTACGAAGGATTTAAAGTACAGAGAAGCAAAATGATGGCTAAGAATGACTGTATTGAGATTTGAGAGGTGTAAAAGGATATAAAGTAGCACAAACATCAAGTACCGGACACTTGAAGGGTCGTTCAGATGAGTGAACTTGTCTGACATGACTATTGAGATGATCAGGCCTGAAAGAAGTGAGAGATAGAAAGGGGTAAGACAACAACACCTTGTTATAGACTTTCTCCAGCAGAAACTGTGAATCTGTGAAAGGGACATTACATTCAAAATTCAAACTTCGTCAGATGTTTTTTGACCGCAAGAAGTCTTCTTTTGAGATAAATTCAAGTCCCAGGCCACAAACCATTATGAATGAAAAAGATAAGCACCATGTAATTCCCAAATTTTTGGTGCTTACATTTTCTATTCACAGACAACCAATGGCATGGGATGTGGACTTATTGACTACTTTTGAGGTGTGAAAACATGTGACAGACCTGATCTTGGAATGTAACGTCCCTTTAAAGCAGCAATCAGCAGTAGAAACAATAAAGTGTTTTCCCCACCCGTTTCGGTAAAATGCTGAGGGATGGGGCTGGACAAATGTAACCACTTTCAAATTCATAGACAGAGCTATGGAATCAAGGACTGACCATCCTTGATATCAAAATTCCATTTGTAACCATGTTTTGAGGCTATATAGTGTTTGTTTACATTGGAAGCCACAAAAAGTCATTCAGCCACAAGAGCATTAGTGAGGTCGGGCACTGATGTTGGGCGATTAGGCCTGGCTCGCAGTCAGCATTCCAATTCATCCCAAAGGTGTTCTATGGAGTTGAGGTCAGGGCTCTGTGCAGGTCAGTCAAGTTCTTCCACACCAATCTTGACAAACCATTTCTGTTTGGACCTGGCTTTGTGCATGGGGGCATTGTCATGCTGAAAGAGGAAAGGTATAATACATTATGCAAATAGTTTTGCCACAGTTGTAAGCACAGAATCGTCTAGAATGTCATTGTATGCTGTAGCGTTAAGATTTCCCTTCACTGGAACTAAGGGGCCTAGCCCGAACCATGAACAACAGCCCCAAACCATTATTACTCCTCCACCAAACTTTACAGTTGGCACTACGCATTCGGACAGGTCGCGTTCTCCTGGCATCCGCCAAACCCAGATTCGTCCGTCCGACTGCCAGATAGTTCCCGAGGGCCGCAGCGGTCTAAGGCACCGCATCTCAGTGCAATAGGCGTCACTACAGTCCCTGGTTCGATTGCAGGCTGTATCACATCCGGCCATGATTGGGAGTCCCATAGATCCGCGCACAATTGGCCCAGCGTTGCCCGGGTTTTCGGCCGGGGTAAGCAGTTATTGTAAATAAGAATTTGTTCTTAACTGACTTGCTTAGTTAAATAAAGGTTACATTTAAAATAAAAATGGTATAGCGTGATTCGTCACTCCAGAGAACACATTTCCACTGATCCAGAATCCAATGGCAGAGAGCTTTACACCACTCCAGCTGACCCTTGGCATTGTGCATGGTGATCCTAGGCTTGTGTGCGCCTGCTCGGCCATGGAAACACATTTCAAGATGCTCCCGACGAAAAGTTATTGTGCTGACGTTGCTTCCAGAGGCAGTTTGGAACTCGGTAGTGAGTGTTACACGAAACCCAAACCGGCTGCGCGCGTGCGCCATCGTGCATAAATGCATTTTGTCCCCCCACACCAAACGCGATCACGACACGCAGGTTAAAATATCAAAACAAACTCCGAACCAATTACATTAATTTGGGGACAGGTCGAAAAGCATTAAACATTTATGGCAATTTAGCTAGCTAGCACTTGCTGGCTAATTTGTCATATTTAGCTAGCTTGCTGTTGCTAGTTATTTTGTCCTGGGATATAAACATTGACCTGTTATTTTACCTGAAATGCACAAGGTCCTCTACTCCAACAATTAATCCACACATAAAACGGTCAACCGAATCGTTTCTAGTCATCTCTCCTCCTAGGCTTTTTGTTCTCTTGACTTTATATTGTAATTGGCAACTTTCATAAATTAGGTGCATTACCGCCACTGACCTCGTTCGTCTTTGTCACCCACGTGGGTATAACCAATGAGGAGATGGCACGTGGGTACCAATGAGGAGATGGGAGAGACAGGACTTTCAGCGTGATCTGCGCCACAAATAGAACGACTTCTATTTTAGCCCTTGGCAACGCAGATGGTCGTTGGTGCACGTGAGCAGTGTGGGTGCAATCATTGAATAATATAGATTTCAAAATGTATTTTGCAACGCTCACGCACACGATGCGAGCGGTGTAGTCAGCCTGTTACAGACGATTTTTACGTGCTACGTGCTTCAGCATCTGGCGGTCCCGTTCTGTGAGCTTGTGTTGCCTACAACTTTGATACTGAGACGATTTTGCTCATAGACGTTTCTGCTTCACAATAACAGCACTTACAGTTGACAAGGGCAGCTTTAGCAGAGCAGAAATTTGACCAACTGACTTGTTGGAAAGGTGGAATCCAAGGACGGTGCCACGTTGAAAGTCACCAAGATCTTCAGTAAGGTCATTCTACTACCAATGTTTGTCTTTGGAGATTGCGCGATTTTATACACCCCTCAGCCATGGGTGTGGCTGAAATAGCCCAATCCACAAATTTGAAGGTGTCCACATTTGTATATACAGTGCATTCGGAAAGTATTCAGACCCCTTGACTTTCCACTTTGTTATGTTACACACTTATTCTAAAATTCATGTTCTGTCAGGTTGGAGTGGGAGTGTCGCTGCACAGCTATTTTCAGAGATGTTTGATCGTGTCCGTGCTCTGGTTGGGCCCCTCAAGGACATTCAGAAACTTGTCCCGAAGCCACTCCTGCGTTTATCATGGCTGTGTGCTTAGAGTCATTGTCCAGTTGGAAGGTGAACCTTTGCCCCAGTCTGAGGTCCTGAGTGCTCTGGAGCAAGTTTTCATCAAAGAGCTCTCTGTATTTTGCTCTGTTCATCTTTCCCTCGATCCTGACTAGTCTCCATGTCCCTGAAAAACATCTCCACAGCACAATGCTGCCACCACCATGCCTAACTGTAGGGATGGTGCCAGGTTTCCTCCAGACGTGACGCTTGGCATTCAGGCCAAAGAGTTCAATCTTGGTTTCATCAGACCAGATAATCCTGTTTCTCATGGTCTGAGAGTCCTTTAGGTGTCGTTTGGAAAACTCCAAGCGGGCTGTCATGTGCCTTTTACTGAGAAGTGGCTTCCATTTGGCCACTCTACCATAAAGGCCTGATTGGTGGAGTGTTGCAGAGATGTTTGTCCTTCTGGAAGGTTCTCCCACCTCCACAGAGGAACTTTGGAGCTCTGCCAGAGTGACTAATGGGTTCTTGGTTACCTCCCTGACCAAGGCCCTTCTCCCCCGATTGCTCAAGGGTAGAAGACGGCCAGCTCTAGGAAGAATCCTGGCGATTCCAAACTTCTTCTATTTAAGAATGGAGGCCAGTGTGTTCTTGAAGACCTTCACTGCTTTGGACAATTCCTTCGACCTCATGGCTTGGTTTTTGCGCTGACATTTCTAAATCATGTCCAATCAATTGTACAAACATCTCAAGTATGATCAATGGAAACAGGATGCACCTGAGCTCAATTTCGAGTCTCATAGCAAAAGGGTCTGAATACTTAGGTAAATAATGTTTCTCTTTTTATTTGTAATAGTTTTCTTTTCTTTTTTAACTACCTGTTGTCATTATGGGGTATTGTGTTGATTGATTGAGAAAATAATTTAATACATTTTAGAATAAGGCTGTAACGTACAAAATGTGGAAAAAGTCAAGGGGTCTGAATACTTTCCGAATACACTGTATAGTGTATCATACATTTGATTGCCCCTTTAAGCACAGTGTATCACTGAGACACAAAGCAGAAGAAAACGGCCCTGAATGCAGGGAAAGGTACTATCTGAAGAAAATAATTATGTTGCCTGCCCTAATGAACATGACCCTGCTCTCTGGCTCAATGAACACGACCCTGCTTTCTGGCCTATAGCATGCCACTCACCTGGAGAAAGCCTTGGCACAGTGAGGGCACACATATGGTTTCTCCACACCGCCTTGGTGAGAGCGCACGTGGTGGCTCATGCGGTCCTTCCTCTTGAACCGCTGCTGGCAGATGGGACAGGAGAAGGGTTTCTCATCCGAGTGGGAGAGACGGTGTCGGTTTAAGTGGTACACATCTCGGAAAGCCTTCCCGCACGTCTCACAGGCGTGGTTCTTCCGCACGGGGTTGGGGTTGGGGTTCGATGGCCGCTGGGGGGGGATGATTAGAAAGAGATGCGCTTACAGTACAGTTTTTTATTTATTGTAGTAGTCGATAATTACACATGCATCTGTGTAGATTATTGACATATCATATTGTCCATTCTTAGGGTCTTTCCGAACCACTCAGACACACACGGCTCGCGACACCTAGATCATTCCTCTGGGCCATTTGCCTAACATGCCGAATTCCCTTTATTCACACAATCTCCATAAAGACCATGCAAGAGGAAGCTAAATTATACTTTTCTTTTTCACGGACGACAACAACAACCTCCAGAAGCGCCATGACCCACCTGTACTGTCGCCCCCGCCACCATGACGACAGCAGCAGGAGGAGCATGGGGGTTAACTCTAGCCACTACGCTCGCCATGGCAACCCCTTCGCCATCCTGACTACCCAGAGCTGGCAGCTGGGACGCCAGCATGCTGGGAGGGGGGAGAGGGGGAGGAACGGAGAGGTGAAGCAGGGAGAGGGGGACCGTATGCCTCTCCGCCCTCTCTCCCGACACCGCATGCGCCGGCCCTGCGCCACCGCCAACCTCCTTTGCCCCCTCCTCCTGCTCCCCTGCTCCTGCTCGCCTCATGCGTACCCCTGTATGGACCGACTGGTGTCGCCGCAGGTTGTAGTTGTTCTTGAACTGCTTGCTGCATATGGCACAGATGTGTGGCACACGGGCAGGCCGGGAAGTTGTCTTCACTGTAGGACAAAAGAGCGGAAGAAAAAAGGGAATGAGAAATGAAGACATGGAAATGCTCATTAATAATAATAATACCCCGATAAATTCTAAATATAACGGTATGAAGACAGCATAATGTTTATTTTTTTTATTTAACTAGGCATGTCAGTTAAGAACAAATTCTTATTTACAATGGCAGCCTACCCCGGCCAAACCCTCCCCTAACCCGGACGACGCTGGGCCAATTGTGCACTTCCCTATAGGACTCCCAATCACGGCCGGTTGTGATACAGCCCCGGATCGGACCTGGGTAAGTAGTGACGCCTCTAGCACTGCAATGCAGTGCCTTAGACTGCTGCGCTACTCAGGATTCCCTTAAGTAATGTATCATATTATAACAGACATTTTGTTTAGCAATCTGCATTACATCCTTTTCAACTTAATTGCTGGTAACTGGTGAAAAATCAATAGTATTTATATGTATTTCACACCCCGTGATCTCTCACCAGGTAAGGGTTCTTCATTGAGGGCAGCAGTGTCCACCGTGGAAGGAGGCTGGGCTATGTTCTCTGTGGGAGGGGTCTGAGGAGAGGCAGTATGGACTGGTAAGAGTTCTGATTGGAGGGTCCCCTCCACTTGGTTTTGGGTGGGAGTAGTCTGGAGAAAATAAACACTGATCTATTAGCATAAAGTCACTGCATTGTATACCACCAACAACATTTTGCTGTGCCAGGAGTACCCCTTCATGTGCATTTTACCAGTAAGGCTATTGTCTCATGAGTCTTCTCAAGTACCCCCAGGGGTCCTAGTAACCCTGATTGGGAACCACTGGTCTAGACTAGATGCTACTTTGCATCACATAAATGTTTAGGCCCTGGAGCAGCGGGGCACAAATTCTTCAAAAGCCAATCTTCTGAAAAGCGCGCACACAAACACAACAAGAAAGAAGGTCAATTAAGACTTACCTGGAAGAGAAAATTGCTCCAAGCAGCATCCATTTTGAACCAAAGTGACGAAGAGTATAAAGTCAGTTAAGTAATCCTGATTGCGATTCGACAGTGAATCGTTGGCATATTCTTTAATCACCCTATTGGCTATTGAGGCGCGAATATCTAAGTAAACAGTATTCAAATGCAGCAAGAAGAGTATGCTATCGATCATCCGAAAGGGTCGTGCAACTATAACAAAAAAAATGTACTAATAGAAGGATTCAAGCTATTCGTATTCACGCAGGCGTTACGATTAGGCTGACTAGGCTGTCTGCCTGAGTGGAATTGCCTGGTCCAATAGTGGCCTATTTCTCTTTGACTGTGGTTTTTAACTTTAATTTAGAAAAGCACTATTATTTAAAAAACGTATATCTTTTGGCATTGATGACTTTCAAACCAAATATGTGTGCACAAAAATCTGTTATTTATATAGCCGTAGTCATACATAATAGCTAGATTTTAAAATTAAATGAATGCATTTTACGCACAATGCGAACTATTATCAGCGTTATAATAAACGCATTTGAAAGAGTAGCAGTTCATGCTTTTGAATTTATTAATAAATTTGTCCGATTTTCCCCAATAGGCCAATCGGGTGTTTGTCGAAGCCTCGTTGTTGGATTCAAGCCCTGACCCTGGCAAAGAGCGCTCGCTCCGGGCCGCAGCCTATCGCTCCACCTCGGCTGTTCAAATGCGAGGATGTCATCTTTCTTTTTTTATCGCTCGCTCTCCCTCCTCCCTCCCTGTCTCTTTCTTCCTTTTCTTTTTAAATTCCTCTTTCTTCTCCCCCTCCTCTCCTTTTCTCGCACGACTATGTCCCAGTTGCTCTTAAAGGGATCGGATTTCTCTTCGGACACCCCCTTTCATTTCCGTCTCCCTCATGGAGCACATGCATTCGGCCCCTCCTACTCGGGATTTCGTCCGACAGACATTTCACTACAGTATTTCTCAGACCATCACAAATATGTCTGCCGTTTCTATATAGAGCTCCTCCGCAGCGCACGCGTACTAGGAAAACGGTGAGAAAAACGTTCCATACAAGTGCATCTTAAAGGGCGGGACGCACGGACGCAATTGTGGGGATGGCAGTGTCAGATATAAAACACGCACAGCTACAGGACAAAAACAACATAGGCTATCAAAACGTTTTCATATCCGATAACTGTCGTATCTAGTATAGCCTATCTTTTTCTTGGTTTGTATAGGCTACATAAACATGCAGGATGCAATTATGACAAAAATAACCCTTCAATCAATTTGTGAATATGCTCAAGCCTAAGCAAATTAATGCTCATTGTAATATACATATATATTAAAAAAAAAAAGACAGGAACACCAATGTTTATCATTCATTTTTATTTTGTATTACTTTGCTTTTACGCTCTTGTTCAAAACATTTTAAAGAACCCTATTCTTTTCCCTCAAGCTTGGAATCCCCTGATTGGAATGTTCAACTATGTTTACATATTAACTGAAAATTTCCCCTTTGCAAACCATAAAGTACAAGTCCACACAGAGCAGTCCATATCACCATCTAACCAGCTATGTCTGTGACAAAGGAATTGGGATCTATTCTTCCTGATGTCCATCATGATTTCCTAGACCTTAAGATAACACCATTTACTGCACCACCCCCCAATACCTATGAATTAGCATGTTATGTTACCAACCATCCATCCACATATCAAAACCCACCAGTCTTATATATATAAGGAGTTTTCTGCATGCACTGGGACTTGTCAGAGCTGGTGTTTTTGAGATTGAATAAATAGATCACCCTGTTTGTACAAAGGAACAGAATCTCAGAATCCCTAGTTATAAACAGAGTCTTAGCTAACTGAGGCAAACCCCTTTAATTAAGAAAGGGGAAGTTAAGTATTTTAGTAATATGGCCCTGGTGAGTGTAGGCTTAACTACACAACAAATGGTTGACAACCCTTGACCTTAAAACTTACTTCAACTTGCAGCACAAGCTCACTGACAAGTGGCTCGCACCTTGCAATGATGGTGTGCACTGTGAGATTATCATCTAAATTGTGCACCATTCTTTATCTTTGAACTCCATTTTGTTCTTCATGCTAGAATATGTGTGGCCTCGGTAGAATAAATCATCGTGAAATCTCTAGAAAATTCACCCAACGTTTTCATTTCAAAATCCAACAAACGAACAGAAACATACCAGAAGAGGTTAATAATGTTCATGTCAACCAATGTTGCTTCTTTTGGATATGTCACCTTCCTTTTCATTGGGGTCAGACCTTTTATAAAGGTTACACAAGTGTCTTTAAAATGCAATAATGTTTGTTTGTCTACAAAAGTGGCAATATAACTAGACTGTATACCACTCAACCAACACATGTACACACATGAATAATCAACAATTATTAATAAAACATTATTAATAATCATTAATACCTGTTACACACACCATACCTGACAATTCAATGTATATCTATTTTTTACACATTTTCAACCATAGCTCATAGTCAAAAGTGGCATTTTTCTTGCAAGATAAAAACACATTTTTGTACAAGATTACAACAACTATATATGGATTAGTAATGGTAATATTGACCTATAGAAAATGCTTTCTTAGTCTAAATCCTGGGTTCAATACTCATTGAATATATCAAAATTACTATGATCATTGTCGTTATTACTCCATAAAACGGATACATTTTTGTTTTTAAAAGGAAATAAACAAGAATAGCCATTTCTCAAGCAAGAATTTTGCTAGGACTGTCTGGGAGTGGTCTGAGTGGGGAGGGTAAAACTAAAAACTAGCAGTTTTTGTCAGAGGTTTGGAACGCTCTTTCTTATTGGTCTATTAACTGTCTGGTGATGTCACCAAAACAAATCAAGCTGAAATTCCTGGCGGTCTTTTCAAACATGTCTTACACTAAAAGGGCATTATCATAATTTCACAATATTATTCCAACCACAGTGTGGAAATATATATACACTGCAAAAAGTGAGCGTTAAGCAAGCCTAAATATCTTACATTGAGTGATAATTAATGTTTTTTTCTTGTTTTTTCTTAATTAGCTAAATTATCTAACATCATTGGCAAATAATTGTGCTTATTTTAACCTAAAAAGTCTTAATACAAGTAATTTAACTTATTTCAAGATATTTTTCGAGAAGGTAAAATTATAAAAAGATGTTTAGGATTGCTTAGATTTCACTTTTTGCAGTGTAAAACACAGACAAATTAAGTTTCTGACTGCACTGGTCTTTAAATACCAGTGAAACTTGGACAACTAATACTGTACATCTCAAATGTGATTTTGGTCATGTTTACAAATGTTTTGTACATTTATGTAATGCATTGGAGCTACTCCCATGGACATCTATGTCATTTTTAAAGATAATAAATGCACTACATCACCAACAGTATATGGACACCTGCTTATTGAACATCTCCTTCCAAAATCATGGGCATTAATATAGAGTTGGTCCCCCCCTTTGCTGCTATAACAGCCTCCACTCGTCTGGGAAGGATTTCCACTAGATGTTGGAACATTGCTGCGGGGACTTGCTTACATTCAGCCACAAGAGCATTAGCGAGGTCAGGCACTGATGTTGGGCAATTAGGCCTGGCTCTCAGTCGGCATTCCAATTCATCCCAAAGGTGTTTGATGGGGTTGAGGTCAGGGCTCTGTGCAGGCCAGTCAAGTTCTAACACACTGATCTCGACAAACCATTTCTGTATGGAGCTCGCTTTGTGCACAGGGGCATTGTCATGCTGAAACAAGAAAGGGCCTTCCCCAAACTGTTGCCACAAAGTTGGAGGCACAGAATAGTCTAGAATGTCTTGTATGCTGTAGCGTTAAGATTTCCTTTCACTGGAACTAAGGGGCCTAGCCCGAACCATTAATAACAGCCCCAGACCATTATTCCTCCTCAACCACACTTTATAGTTGGCACTATGCATTGGGACAGGTAGCATTCTCCTGGTATCCACCAACCCAGATTCGGCCGTCGGACTGCCAGATGGTGAAGTGTGATTCATCACTCCATAGAACGCGTTTCCACTGCTCCAGAGTCCAATGGCGGCGAGCTTTACACCACTCCAGCCGACGCTTGGCATTGTGATCTTAAGCTTGTGTGAGGCTGTTTGGCCATGGAAACCCATTTCATGAAGCTCCTGACGAACAGTTATTGTGCTGAAGTTGTTTCCAGAGGCAGTTTGGAACTTGGTAGTGAGTGCTGCAACCGAGGACAGACGATTTTTACACACTACGCGCTTCAGCACTCAGCGGTCCCGTTCTGTGAGCTTGTGTGGCCTACCACTTCACGGCTGAGCCGTTCTTGCTCCTAGATGTTTCCACTTCACAATAACAGCACTTACAGTTAACCGGGGGAACTGACTTGTTGGAAATAGCCGAATTCACTAATTTGAAGGGGTGTCCACATACTTTTGTATATATAGTGTATGTCATGGATGACGGAAAAGTTGTTGAGGTCATTTTGTTGTCCACACAAATGTCTCTCTCTATTCCAGGTGCTTTCATTATTTTGTATGAAACCGGGTCTGTTTGTTGCCTTTATAAACATTCTGTGTATTCATATTAATTTACATCAGCCGTAATTCTTGTGTGGTCATCACACCATCCCTTTATGACCTCTTAAAGGCCTTGGTGACGTCCCGAGCCAATTGTTTTTAACACATCTACAAAATAAAACAAAAAACTATGTCAACAAATAAGTTATAAACCAATAAAATGTGTTTCGAACAATAGCTACCTTTCTGAATGCAGACTAAAACCAGCATTTTTATTGTTCCCCATGTCTTCCATTTCTGAAGCCATACAACACAAGTGCTTGCTAGATTATCAGGACACCACACACTACATACATACATTCACTTTTAGGTCTATTGTCTTTATCTCTTCCCTTTCCATGCACTTTCCCACCTGTTCTCTCGCTTCCTCCATTCCAATATAGAACATCATAGAAGAAGACATGGCTACCTTGAAGAGCAACCCTCAAACTGACACCTACCCCCCTCCCTTCCCCTGCCTCACCTCAGAAAAAAGTCAACAGACACCACCCCCTCTGCATCGTTTTCCCTCACCCACTTCAATGGTAAGACAGATAGCTACATTCCCCCATCCCCCCTACCTCCTGCTCTCTCGGGTGAACACCCTCCACCGCCTCCCCCCTCTTTAGGAGTAGGAGAGGTGGGAGCCGTTGGAGATGTGCGAGGTGACCGAGGTGCTGCGGCTCAGCACCCCGTCGCCTCCACCCGCCCCACCAGGTCCCCCTCCGGATGCCGTCCTCCTCAGCGGCTGGGGGCTGTTCCTCAGGGCCATGAGGCTGGGACCGCCCCTGACGGCCAGCCCCCCGCCATACACCCCTCCCTGCAAGGAGGCGGAGGAGGGCCCCGAGATGGAGGGGGGCGCGGGGGGCGGCGGCGGCAGCAGGGCCAGGGACTGAGAGGAGGAGCGAGAGGGCAGGTTGTGGGAGAAGTGGTGGGGGTGTTGCGGGTGGGCCAGGTCGCCGCTGCCTCGGACACCGGCCCACTCCCTGTCCCTCTCCTTCTCCCGCTCCCTCTCTCTATCCCTTTCCCGCTCCCGGTAGAGCTGGGGTGTGCTTTGGTGGTGGTAGTGCTGTGGCAGATGATGGCGGTGGTGGTGTTGTTGGGAGGAGGAGGAAGAAGAGGCTGACGAACGAGATGAAGGATGCACCTCCCTCCCGTCCCTCCCCAGACCCAACCCCAGAGCCATGCCGTGAGAAGAAGAAGACTCCCCTTTGCTCCCCCCTCCAACACCCCCACCCCCTCCACTGCTACTACTGTTGTGGCTGCGGCGCGAGTGCGGCTGGGGCTGGGCGTTCTGGGGGTGCATGCCATGGCTCCAGTGGCCCCCGCCGGAGCGGAACACTGGTGGGGCGTTGGTGTAGCCCTGCTTGGGGTAGGCCTCGCTGGGGATGCCCGTGAGGGCCATGTTGCTGAAACCCAGACGGAGGCTCTCCGAGTCAAAGGACTCGATCTCACAGGCCTGCCGCTCCAGGAGGGTGCGGATGCGCTCAGAGCGCTCATTCTGAAGAGAAAGCATCTCCTCCTCAATCTGTGGGTAATAGGGGGAACAAGGGCACAGAAGTGTTGAACGTGAGAAAACACCCATAAACACACGCACAGACAAACGTTTGTTTTACTATCCTTAAGGGGACCAAACAATTGATTCTCATTCAAAATCCTATTTTCCCTAACCCCTAAACCTAAAATAGGACTGGCGAAATGTCCCCAGTAGTCCGAATTTAACTTTTTTTACTAACCAAAAACACACAAACAAACACACACTGAGATGTCTTGGATGTTTGTCAAAAAAAATCCAGGTTACAGTGCATTTGGAAAGTTCAGACCCTAGCCTTATTCTAAACTCGATTAAATTGTTTTCCCCCCTCATCAATCTACACACAATACCACATAATGACAAAGCAAAAACTTTTTTTTTTTTTCTGCAAATGTATAAAAAAATAAAAACATAAATACCTTATTTACATAAGTATTCAGACCCATTGCTGCATCCTGTTTCCATTGATCATCCTTGAGATGTTTCTACAACTTAATTGGAGTCCACCTGTGGTAAATTCAATTGATTGGAAATTATTTGGAAAGGCACACACCAGTCTATATAAGGTCACACAGTTGGCAGTTCATGTCAGAGAAAAAACCAAGCCACGAGGTTGAAGGAATTGTCCGTAGAGTTCTGAGACAGGATTGTGTCGAGGCACAGATCTGGGGAAAGGTACCAAAACATTTCTGCAGCATTGAAGGTCCCCAAAAACACAGTGGCCTCACTCATTCTTAACTGGAATACGTTTGGAACCACCAAGACTCTTCCTAGAGCTGACCACCCGGCCAAACTGAGCAATTTGGGGAGAAGGGCCTTGGTCAGGGAGGTGACCAAGAACCCGATGGTCACTCTGACAGAGCTCCAGAGTTCCCCTGTGGAGATGGAAGAACCTTTTCCAGAAGGACAACCATCTCTGCAGCACTCCACCAATCAGGCCTTTATGGTAGTGGCCAAATGGAAGCCACTCCTCAGTAAAAGGCACATGACAGCCTGCTTGGAGTTTGCCAAAAGGCAGCTAAAGGACTCTGACCATGAGAAACAAGATTCTCTGGTCTGATGAAACAAAGATTGAACTCTTTGGCTTGAATGCCAAGCGTCACGTCTGAATGAAACCTGGCACCATCTCTACGGTGAAGCATGGTGGTGGCAGCATGCTGTGGGGATGTTTTTCATCAGCAGGGACTGGGAGACTAGTCGGGATCGAGGGAAATATGAATGGAGCAAAGTACAGAGAGATCCTTGTTGAAATCCTTCTCCAGAGCGCTCAGGACCTCAGACTGGGGCGAAGGTTCATCTTCCAACAGGACAACGACCCTAAGCTCACAGCCAAGACAATGCAGGAGTGGCTTTGTGACAAGTCTCTGAATGACCTTCAGAGGCCCAGCCAGTCAGAGCCCGGACTTGAACCTGATCGAACATCTCTAGAGAGACCTGAAAAAAGCTGTGCAGCGATGCTCCCAATCCAACCTGACAGGCCTTGAGAGGCTCTGCAGAGAAGAATGGGAGAAACTCCCCAAATACAGGTGTGCCAAGCTTGTAGCGTCATACCCAAGAAGAAATGAGGCTGTAATCACTGCCAAAGGTGCTTCAACAAAGTACTGAGTAAAGGGTCTGAATACTTATGTAAATGTGATATTTCCATATATATATTTTTTTGGGGGGGCAAAAATGTCTAAACCTGTTTTTGTTTTGTCATTATGGGGTATTGTGTGTACATTGATGAGGGATTTTTTTTCTTCATCCATTTTAGAATAAGATTGAATACTTTCCGAATGCACTGTATACAATAGGCCATGATTGATTTTGGCCTAATTGGCCTGGAATATTACCTCTTTCAAGGAGCTTTACGTTTTGATAGGGTTATTTTACCAAAAATATTTTAGTCCTACTTACAAAAAATAAAATAAAAAATACACATCCCTGCAAGAGTGGCCCGAAGGGTGTTTAGCATCCCCAGTGGCTCTGCAAGTGCTGAGAGGATATTCTCCGCTGCTGACTTGCTCTCCAGGCACCATCGCATGAGCATGAAGCCATAGACTCTGGCAAAACTCATGTTTCTAAAAGGAATTCAAAGGCACTGTAGATGGAGCCTAAAATAAGGCAGTCTACGTTTAATTTGTATTTAATTTAAGTCACAGGCTATATATGCAATTTATAGACTATAATGATTTAATACAGCGAAATGTTGTACCTCTTAAATGTAAAGTTCCCATATTTGAGGATCCTATTTGATTTTCTTTATTCAATTCAGTCTGGTATGAGAAAGGTAGCCCCTGTCTGCAAAAGCAGGGTGTCTGCGGAAAGCTGAGTATCTTGGCTATTGATCGGTGCCTTCAAATCTTTGGTGTGCCTTACAACCATATGGGCATACAAATCTATAAGGGCAGACCGAGCTGATGGCTGCTACCTACATTCCGGTTAGTGTTGTGAAGTATAATCAAAATAAACACAGAATACGTTGATACACATCGAAAGCCAGGACTCCACAGATCATAAAGATATCTTATTTGTCTGCCTGTGAACTAACGTTATTGATCACCAGTCCCGAGAGTCAAAATGTTTATTTTACACAACGTTTTCACCAAACATCTTACAAGGTAAGCTTCAATTTGGTCTGTGTTTGAGCTATAGGTACATGGAGGGTATCAAATTACTCCTTAGGTTGGCAGGAACAAATCCTATTGCCAATGTTATCTGATGATGTATGACTTAATGGTAACATCTAATGTCCACCGAGTGACTAAATATTTTGCACATAAAGAAATATGAGGTTGCCTGTAGGCTACTATGGCAACTCAACAGTCTTGTAGCCAATGATATGTTTTCCAGGGATATGGAGTTGACCTGGGTGGGACAAAGCAAGAGGCACATCCAGTGTGCAAAAACATTGCAATTACCACATTCGGACACTTTGGAGAGGTTGAAAGGACACTTGAATGCACCCTGGATACCCCATAACACCACCACAATGTTTGAGTGAGGTTGATATGGTCGATATTGTGTTTTTATACTGAACAAATAGCATTTAGGGATTGCAAATATGTAATAGCACTGGCATTATCTAATTTACAGACATGTGCCACTTGACAGGTTTAGGGACACTTGGAATCGTCACGTGACCACACCTGACAACACTTACTAAAACATCTGCCCATTTCTAGTTGTTAGGTCTATCAATCCCATTTTTTTCCTGATATTGTTCACATGTTGTGGAAGCCAGCTCAAGTCATCAATAATTCCCTTGTAGCTGGTCAATGAAAGATGACATAAAAAACAAACCAAAAAACAGTTATTTTGTGTGAGCTTGATCTTGTGTATTCTGAACTATGTAACTCCTATCTATCTTCTGATAATTTCCTCATAATCTCCCAGATGTCTTCTTTCCAAAAATACCACGTTTTTTATGTCAATCATGTAATTACACATGAATAGCAGTTACTTTTGGGTATGTCTATTTAATATGCTGAGCGCTTAATGTCCCTGCCAGCCTAGTGTGTCGCACATGCAAAAGCTTCACAAATGATTTATTTGTAGGCTATAACCTTGAAATAATTGTAATAATATAGACAAAATAATTAATTTGCACTCCATATTTGGCTAGCTGTCTGGCTCCTGAACTATTTAGAGTGTTTATATGCTGTTTAATATGACATGTAGCCTATTTGAAATAATGAGTGCTTCTTACAGCCACCTTTTCCTGTTGTTTATTAAAATACTTTAAATTCAAATCATATGGTTTGGTTTCAATACTTCAAAACAAAATGGTACAGTAGGTCCAGGTAGTCACAGATATACATATGTGTTGGTTAAATTGTGATTTTAATGAAAGGAGCGAATTTGGAGTGCCATTTTTTTTTTCTTTGAGCAAGGAGCGGTTTTTAGCAGAGCGGTTGGAAAGGTCTTGGAGCAGGATGTGGAGTGCCAGAGAGCGATGAGTGAGATTTCCGACCGCTCATCAACTCCGCTCACATACTCTAATTGAAACTTGAAACTTAATATATAAATATTGAACTTCAATATTCAATTAAATTGAAATGTAATTCATAATGAATTCAATTTGTGCATTACAAATTCAAAAATATTACATTAAAATGCAATATCCTCATACAAATAAAAAATGTATGGAATTCAAATACATTTTCTGTTGCCACTGAAATCGTTCCATAGTTACATATCAGTCCCATTCCAAAAGTCCAAAAATGTAATCACAAACTCTAACCTCTACAACCGGCCTAGGCACTTCTGTAGATCTGAGAGGATAGATAAGCATTCTGGTAATAGCCTCTGATTGGTTGCAATATTGCTTCCACCTATCCAATTCGGTCAGATCTACAGGAGTGCCTAGAATGTAGGGGTGCTAGAGTTAGGTATACATTCTTTGCATTTTTCAATGGGCCAGATATGTAACCTTGAATTTACATTTTGGACAAACATCCAAGACATCTTTTAACATCCAAGACAAAAGTCCAGGGCTAAGCGGTCAATTTGTAATTAAGCCATACTCTCTGTCAGTCCCAATTCGCTCCCTAACCCTATTTTTGGCCCTAACCCCTTTGATGTGCGCAGAAATGTAAGGTGGAAACTCCTCCACTACACTGATTATACCTATCCAGTGGCGACCCGTCATTCAGGGCTTGCCTGTTTTGTATGTTATTTTGACATTAATACGCATCACATATCAGTTTGCAAACAATGTAAAAAAATATATATAATTGAGTTAGTAAATCTGCATACAAACATGGTCTCTTTTTTGTTTTCTTGAGTAAGGCAGCTCCAAAATGCAGGTTTTTCAGCTTAGCTCAGTGCTTTCTGTGGTGGTGGGGCAAGCCAGCAGAAAATACGGAGCGTTGAGCCGTGATTGGCTCAGTGTTCTGTCACTCATGGGGACACTACGTCACCTCCAAGTCTAAGGGTAGAGCTAGAAAATTCTAGCCCCTTGGGTGCTGCTATAGAGTTACAATAGAAGTGCCCATCCAAGGTCATTGGCCACAGATAAAATGACGTCAAATTACGTTATATGTACAGTAGCTTTGATTGGACTGATCATGTCAACATCATACTTTCAAAATCTTTGCTAGTAGTCATCATCATGAATCAAGTCGACAATCTACTGGCAAATCCTTTTTAATCCTTGTCATATGAAGAGAACTAATGGAGAAATTATAGATAAAATGTATCGGTACTCATCGGCCATTCGACATAAACATTACACAACAAGCTGGAAATCGCAAATTCAACAAGGTGTGGTTTGGAAGGAATCAGTGATAGTGGCTAACTGCAAGCATTGCAAAGCAATCACTAGCCTGCTATTCAGTGGAGTGGCTGTGTGGTCCCAAATCTTGGATTAAGGGGCTCTATTCCAAGTTTACAATGATAAACATTCAACATTGGCCATGCTGTCAATGAAGCATGACTTGTGCCGCGCTCAAAACAACTATTAACTCGGAACTGCAAAAACTTGACTTCAGTGAGTTCAAGACAACTGGGAAGTCAGGAATAAACGAGCCCCGACTGGGAAAATAAGTTTGAATAATCATCCAACTCGGAATTATAAATCCGGCCTCTTTCTAGAGCTACAACCTGAAGATCAATGACATCATCATGATTCAACCTTGTTTTTTTCCCCCAAGTTCCCAGTCGTTTTGTAAGCACCATAAATCCAGAGAATGCCAGACTTTGATGACAAAATGTGCCCACGAAAGACAGCCGCGCGCCACCTTCATGTTCAAGTGAGCACAGCACAACAAGTTGAGTCCAAAAATGTATCGAATGCTGTTGCATAAATTACAGTTGAAGTCAGAAGTTTACATACACTTAGGTTGGAGTCATTAAAACTTGTTTTTCAACCACTCCACAAATTTCTTGTGAACAAACTGTAGTTTTGGCAAGTCGGTTAGGACATCTACTTTGTGCATGACACAAGTAACTTGTCCTACAATTGTTTACAGACAGATTATTTCACTTATAGTTCACTGTATCACAATTCCAGTGGGTCAGAAGTTTACATACACTAAGTTGACTTTGCCTTTAAACAGCTTGGAAAATTCCAGAAAATGATGTAATGGCTTTAGAAGCTTCTGATTATAGCTTCTGATTATTTTAGTCAATTGAAGGTATACCTGTTGATGTATTTCAAGGCCTACCTTCAAACTCAGTGCCTCTTTACTCAGAAAAAAAAGTAGACCTCCACAAGTCTGGTTCATCCTTGGGAGCAATTTCCAAACGCCTGAAGGTACCACGTTCATCTGTACAAACAATAGTACGCAAGTATAAATACCATTGGACCACGCAGCCGTCATACTGCTCAGGAAGGAGACATGTTCTGTCTCCCAGAGATGAACGTACTTTGGTGCGTGCAAATCAAGTGCAAATCAATCCCAGGACAACAGCAAAAGACCTTGTGAAGATGCTTGAGGAAACGGGTACAAAAGTATCTATATCCATAGTAAAACAATTCCAATATCGACATAATCTGAAAGGCCGCTCAGCAAGGAAGAAGCCAATGCTCCAAAACTGCCATAAAAAAGCCAGACTATAGTTTGCAACTGCACATGGGGACAAAGATAGTACTTTTTGGACAAATGTCCTCTGGTCTGATGAAACAAAAATAGAACTGTTTGGCCACAATGACCATTGCTATGTTTGTGGGAAATAGGGGGAGGCTTGAAAGCCGAAGAACACCATCCCAACCGTGAAGCACGGGAGTGGCAGCATCATGCTGTGGGGGTGCTTTGCTGCAGGGGGACTGGTGCACTTCACAAAATAGATGGCATCATGAGGCAGCAAAATTATGTAGAAATATTGAAGCAACATCTCAAGACATCAGTCAGGAAGTTAAAGCTTGGTCGCAAATGGGTCTTCCAAATCGACATTGACCACAAGCATACTTCAAAAGTTGTGGCAAAATGGCTTAAGGACAACAAAGTCAAGGTATTACCCTGACCTCAATCCTATAGAAAATTTGTGGGTAGAACTGAAAAAGCAAGTAGGCCTAAAACCTGACTCAGTTACACCAGCTCTGTCAGTAGGAATGGGCCAAAATTCACCCAACTTATTGTGGGAAGCTTGTGGAAGGCTACACTAAACATTTGACTCAAGTTAAATAATTTAAAGGAAACGCTACCAAATACTAATTGAGTGTATGTAAACTTCTGACCCACTGGGAATGTGATGAAAGAAATAAAAGCTGAAATAAATAATTCTCTCTACTCTGATTCTGACATTTCACATTCTTAAAATAAAGTAGTGATCCTGACAGGGAATTTTTACTTTGATTAAATGTCAGAAATTGTGAAAAACTGAGTTTAAATGTATTTGGCTAAGGTGTATTTAAACTTCTGACTTCAACTATGTAATATGCCAGGGAGATAAGTGTACTGTAGCTAAGAAAGTAATACTAAGTGTATGTTGTGTAGTAAGACATTAGTAGCCCATGTGTCTCACCCTAATAATTTGGTATATTTACCCCTCTTAATTTCGCCAACTGTTCTGACTTGGTGGTGCACATGTAGCCTATAACCTGTTTTAGAGAAATGTAATCATAGAATATTGTAAGAGCTTTCATTGTCTGCTTACATGCCCACTTTATTTATCCTACGGTTCTGACTTGGTATACAGGGAGAACACTAAGAACAGCCCATGTTCTGAATTCTGTCGCTGTACATTTCAAAAGTGCTAAACAAATAGTTATATTGACTACGTCCGTCCTAGCTCGCTCATTAATGTCATAATCGAAATTAGAAACCACATTTATTTAAGCAAGTCAGCCATATCAGCTATGTTTCGCTGCAGACAAGGCTCTGCTGATAGCCATGTCTAGCAGTGGTAAGATGTTGGGACAGCTTTATGTAGGCCCTAAAAGTTTGTGGGCACCGTTCTAGTGCAATTAATGTATTGTTTAGTGTTGTGGCTTTGCTTGCATGCATCCCACTTTTTTTTTCTTTCTGCACCACCATGCTAAAATCGCCACTGTACCTATCCAGACCCCGCATACATGCTAGGGTTAGGGGTTAGGGCTAAGGGGAGGGATAGGGAGTGATTTGGGACAAGCTGTATCTCTCCACCCCTTGCTCCAGGGTGATGTTTCCCCTTGGTACAGATCTAGGATCAGTTTCCCCCCCCCCAACTCTAACCATTAGTGGGGGAAATGATAAACTGACCCCAGATCAGAGTTTAGGGGCAACTTCCCCCAACACCTACCCTCTGCTCCAGCAGTGCCCGGCGGATGGACACCCTCTGCTCCAGGTCCTTGGCCTCCCGCTCATGCTGCGAGTCAGTGTGGATCTTGATCTTGCTCTGGTAGGCGTTGAGCAGCTCCAACTCTTGCTGCAGCTGGATCCGCAGCACCTGATACTCCGCCTCCTGCGTCTCATCCAACCGGAGCTGGAGTCAGAGTGGCAAATAAGGTGGGGCATCAGCATAAAAATAGGTGGAGGAAGTAGAAAAGGGAGTTCCTCCCGTACTTAGGCATAGGGAGACAGAGGGTCAGATCAGGGGATGTGGCGTATAGGAAGGGGATGTCTATCTTAATGTGAGTGAGATGTGTTAGTTACTAAATGGAAATGTTTTGGGTAGATATTATTGACGAGGTAGGGGTTTGCTCCGAGTGAATGTGGTTGAGTATGTGATGGTTGAGCTCTTTCCATGAGTGTGTGATGGTGTAATAAGTGTGGTATTGTGTGACATGAATAGGGTGTCGTAGTTTGTTTGATACATGCTGTGGTATTGATGATAGTTATAGAGTAGAGATAGTATAGACACATTAGAGACTGTATAGCGCTGGGTATAGCTTGTAACAATGTGAATAGGCATTTGGCTAGTAGCCTACAAGTGGAGGAGTGTGGTGAGAATAGGGACAGGGGTGTGTGTGGCCTATGTAAGGTGTTAGATGAGGCTTTGACATATCGCAGATCTGTGCCTGTGGATGTGAGTCGGTGCTATTCGGAGACACAAGAGATGTTATGTAGCTTTCTGTGTGCCAGCAGATGTGGTGTCGTGTAGGGACAGAGAAAGGGGGTTTGGCTTGCTTGAATGTCTTGGACGTGTATTGGTGCTACGTGAGGACCTAACAGATGCATGTAACTGGGCTCTGTTCAGGAGGGCGTAACGCTGTGGAACGTTACAGATAGAAATGCCATTATTAGAGCTGACAGGATTCCTTTTTCGTCATGTCAGAGAGGAGTATTTGTTCTCCATCATATATTTATATCTGAATATTCCACAACGTTGTGCCCTGCTGAATGCGGCCCTGCTGTTCTAGTAGGTAACCAAAGATGGTGGATAAATGTCTTACTCAGGCAGTTTACCATTGGGGAAAAATGGTGAAGGTTCCGGTCTGTGTAAGTAGGCGTTCCCTCTCTCGCGTGTGCAGGCTTTCCCACGTGAGTTTGCGGTTCCTCCATAAATCGCTGACACGCTCAGAGAGGAAACGGCCACTTAAACTGAATTTTTTTTCAATTGGAAACTGCCCAATTACAGCTGGCTCTGGTCTACTTATTGTCCCCTCCCCACTTGCCCCCAAAAAAATTGCCAGTGAGATGTCTCACTTTCTCTAACATCTCAGGTGTAATGATGCAGATATAAATAGATATATGAATAGCGCTGACACAATTCCCCTATACTGACAAAATGTCTGTTCTATATGATACATTTCTATCTGAAAGCTACATCCTCTGAACAGGCCCATGTTGTGCCATGCAAGGACAGTCAGACCCAGGGCAGGGGGTATGGCATGGTTTTTTAGTAGCGGTACTGTTAGTCAACTACGGAGAGGTACTGTTAGTCAACTACGGAGAGGTACTGTTAGTCAACTACGGAGAGGTACTGTTAGTCAACTACGGAGAGGTACTGTTAGTCAACTACGGAGAGGTACTGTTAGTCAACTACGGAGAGAAAGGGTGTAGCTTGCTAGCCAAGTGCAGAGAGGATATCATACTGTAACAAAGTGAGGACAAAGAAAGTGGGGTGATGGTGTCAAGTCTGGGGACAGCCAGGAGTGCAGGCAGCTGGCTCGCATGCCCTCGCATGCCCAGGCAGGGGTGGGTAAGGTGCTACGGTGGGTTGGAGGTGGTGCGGTACAAAGAGTGTACAACATCTCCTTGTCTTACTCACAGCCTGTGTGGACAGCATGTCATTGATGGAGTGGTCGTACTGCTCAGCCAGGATGGCCAGCTTACGCGTCTGCTCATCCTTCAGGCGCTTGAGCACCGCCTTGTGGTCCGCCTTGGGCGTGTTCTCCAGCAAGTGGTTGCGCAGGGCCTTGTACTGGCGCGTCTGGATCTTGCACGTATCCTGGAACTGACGCTTGATCTGGAGTTCTTTGGACTGGATGAGAGAGAGAGTGTGGCATGATGTACTACATTACCCATAATGTTTTGTTTGTAACATCAGGTTTTATCTTAGGCTCTTTCTCAATTTGTCTTTTTCCAATTCCTCGCATCCTATCTCCTTGCCTCCTCAAATGTATTGTACTTCCAAGCTACCCTCCCCTCTGACCTACTACTCCAATGGGTTTTGAGGAGGCAAGAACAGAGGATGTGAGGAATCTATGAAAGACTAATTAATAAAGAGAATTTTAAAGATACTCTAAGGCTAACATAATGGTGTCCTGGTTGTCTCCTTACCAATACAGAAAGAGCGAGAGAGACAACTGTTTTGGCTGATGTGCTTGAATGTGTTCTTTTGAATAGGTGAAGATCCAATATGTGTATAGGCTATATAGGGCTGTGGAGTGTGCATTTGGATTCTTACAGAGGTATTAGTGACCTCATAATCACTTGCTTTTCTATGGTAGTTAAAAAAAAAAAAGTACCTCTTGAATGGCTGCCTACTGTATACCATGTCCCAACCCTAAGTGGTGGAACTCCTCCCCTCTGATTTAAACCCTATGTATGCATTAGTGGAGGCAGAATTGGGAAAGACTCCTTGTAATGTCTGACTGGGAATGATTGGAACAGTATAAAACATATGCAAATTAAAGTTGTAAAGGTCCTAAATGGTTATTATCTATAATAGGATGTGCACTCCTAAAAAAAAAAAGTGGTGTGAGGCGGAGTGTGGTAAGTGTACAACCAATTCGTTATCCTTTTCACGACCAACTCAGTATGTGTTCTGTTCACTTATTGTGAGGAAGAAAGTAATGTATTCCTACAAGACAAAGTGAGCCTGCCGTTGGATGAAAGCGGGTCTTCCAATGAATATTTCACGTTCCACTTACCTGCAATACATTTTACATTTCAGTAATTTAGCAGACGCTCTTATCCAGAGCGACTTACAGTAAGTAGCGAGTGTATACATTTTCATACTAGTCCTCCATGGGAATCAAAACCACAACCTATGCTTGGCAAGGTCCACGCTCTACCAACTGAGCTACAACTTCTCATATCCGCTGAAGTTGTCAAGATATTTCTTAAAAATGTCCTTGAGGGTAAGTCTGAGTATAATAAGCGACAACTTGAGCTGAAAAAGCATCTCCTAGTCTTCACCCCAATTCTAGGTACTATATGTTCCATATCAAATTCAGGATGACCTGAATTAATTATTTGGTCAACAAATTGAACATTCCCCCACTGCTTCCTATACCGGTAAATACGGTTTTATAAATTTGTTGAAATTCTATTTATTTTCAGAATTGACTGCCGACCCCTAGTTAGCTCAAGGTATTGCTGATCACCAATGACAAACCATAACCCAACTCCTATTGACTAACATTTCTCTAACCACTCCCCCACATACAAGACAAAGTCGTAATATCTGTGATTATATTCTGTTTTAAATCGATCCCTAGCTCCTTCTCCGTAGCCATTGAAGATCTGAGGATAGGATAGATTGAAGCAATGTGGCAAAAACTCCACCCAAGCAATCAGAAGGCAAGATAAAGCTATTACCATATTGCTTACATCTATCCAATCCTCAGATCTAAATGAGCGCCTAGGATGTAAAGGCTAGGGTCGTTTTGGAATTCAGATATATTGGGTGCGTCCCAATAATATCTCCTGAAGTGTACACTCGTTCACTACTTCCCATAAATCTAAACACATTGGATTGCAGGGGGGCATGGTATAGAGGGCATTTCCACCATATTTCGTATACTAGTAATTTACTTTCAAATCCGAGAAGGGAAATGAACAAGTGCACACTTGGAAGAGGAGATAATTGGGATGTAGCCATGGTGTTAGAGCTGGGTAATATGGACAAAAGTTAATATCGCAATAAAGTGCCTGAATTGATGCGATAACGATAAATAAAACCATTCGTTTATAACATTAATGTGCACCACAGTAAAATTAAATAAAAAGATCCTTTCAACTACTAGTTTGATGGTTGTAGCAATCAATTGTCCCATTAACAAACCACCCATACCAGCAAACGTATTTCATTTAAATCACATCTCTAATATAGGCTACTTATCATAATGAACGATATCTGCAAAATGCCTGCGATAAGTTATCGGTATGGTTGGTGCCGTTAATTTTCAGTTTATCGTCCCAGCTCTACAAAGTGTTACATGTCAAAACTAAATTTGACTTATTTTATTCACGTTGGAGGTAGATTTAGGGACAGGGAGAACAGAGGATGACAAAAACAGAAGTTATGAGATGAAATTAGTGTGTTTGAATGTAAATCCAGAATACTTCACTCATTTTCTCCATGTTTGGTTAAAGACTGATGAACTGAATTCATGAATAAAGATATGGAAATTATGGTAAATTATAACAAGGAAATAATGCAAAACAAAGATGTAAATCATAAAAATGAACAAGACAAAATGATTAACAAAAAAATAATTTATTTAGGTTTGGAGAAAAAAAAACCGAAACATGCCAAAATGCTGCGTATACTTACACATACAATACACCACTCATGCACTCACAATAAGGCTGAAATGCAAAATGGCTGCTGAACACATTTACATTTTTGTCATCTAGCAGATGTTCTTATCCAGAGCAATTTACAGGAGAAATTAGGGTTAAGTGCCTTGCTCAAGGGCACAGAGATTTTTCACCTAGTCGGCTCAGGGATTTGAACCAGCGCCCTTTCGGTTACTGGCCCAACGCACAGAATGCAGTACTAACCTTAGAAATACTGCATATATTAAATATTCATATAAAACTCTGGAAATTCAAACATAGAACAGTAAACATAGAAAAATAAGAAATATACTGACGCAGAAATAATTTGAAATCATAAATTACATTCACAAAATAACAAGAGGTGAAAAACTGAAAAGATATGCCTCTTTTTAGAGCCAGAATACAATGTAATATATCACCCTTTAAAAAGGGGATTAGGGATTCGCCAACTCTCCCTCCAATGCAAGCCATCCAGAAAGCAATGCCCTAGTTTTCTTTGTGTTAGAATACAGTGCAGGAGAGAGGGAGTTCTCTTCCTGCCGCATCACTCTCAATTAATACCCTTCCACATCAATGGCTCACCTGGAAAATGCAGGGGACTATTTTCTGGGTGAGCTGCATTTAAAGTAGTATTCCTGCACTTTAAAGTACATTTCCCCTGACCTCCCAAGTAGATAGATATATTTTAATTAAGAATCTTTTCTTCGCTAAAATGTTTTACTGAAATTTTTATCATTCTAAATTAGCCCTCCTTCTACCCTGGCTCTTCAATAGCCAACTGCCCATTTATACAACCAGTTGCAACTCAATGGACGGGTGACCGAGCAATCATTCAACGTAGTTAAGTATAATAATTATTTATTTCTATCCATCTATCTATACACAAATGATGTAGACACCCCTTCAAATGATTGGAATTGGCAATTTAAGCCTGACCCGTTGCTGACAGGTGAATAAAATCGAGCACATAACCATGCAATCTCCATAGACAAGTGGAAACGTCTAAGAGCAACAACAGCTCAGCCACGACGTGGTAGGCCACACAAGCTCACAGAATGGGATCGCCAAGTGCTGAAATCGTCTTTCCTCAGTTGCAACATTCACTACCAAGTTCCAAACTGCCTCTGGAAGCAACGTCAGCACAATAACTGTTCATCGGGAGATTCATGGCTTTCCATGGCTGAGCAGCACACAAGCCTAAGATAACCATGTGCAATGCCAAGCATAGGCTGGAGTGGTGTTATGCTCGCTGACATTGGACTCTGGAGCAGCGGAAACCCATTCTCTGGAGTGATGAATCACGCTTCACCATCTGGCGGTCCGACGGACGGATCTGGGTTTGGCGGATGCCAGGAGAACGCTACCTGCCCCGATGCATAGTGGCAACTGTAAAGTTTGGTGGAGGAGGAATAATGACCTGGGGCTGTTTTTCATAGCTCTTGCCCTTAGTTCCAGTGAAGGGAAATCTTAACGCTACATGTCTTGTTGGAAAGGTGGCATCCTATAACAGTGCCACGTTGAAAGTCACTGAGCTCTCAGTAAGGCCATTCTACTGCCAATGTTTGGCTATGGAGAATGCATGGCTTTGTGCTCGATTTTATACACCTGTCAGCAACGGGTGAGGCTGAAATAGCCAAATCCACTCATTTGAAGGTGTGTCCACATACTTAATATATAAATATATATATATTTTATTGGATACATATCATTCAATATAATTTGCGTGACAAACTCACTAGTACTCAGTTGAGGGGCCAGTCAATTTCCAGCCCTTTTTGGGAAAAATACTTATGCATCGTTTTAGACTAGTTAAAACCCTTTGACAATCGTTGAAATTGGTTAATCTCGTCATTGAGTATTGCATTGTGCCCTCAATCTTTGGACTTGTTTTAAAGCCATAAAGACTTATTTGAACCAATATCCGAATTAAACAATAAAATAATATTAAACATATGGCCATACTAAAATGAACAAAAACTATATAACACTTTTTTTTTTTGCATATATGGAAGTAGCCTAACCTCTGTGGCTGTATAACAGAACAGTCATTCAAACAATTACAGCCGAACAGACAAGCGCTGTATCTTCATTTAGGAGAATGATAAAAACAATGTTTACATGGCAAATCATTCGTTATATAAGATTGCCAATAGCACAACTATGAATAATGAATCTACTTAACTAGAAGCTGAAACGCAATAACTCTGTAATAACGGTAATAACTATTTCACCAGCTTCCACTGCTCTCTACATGTTCACATTTGGGGTCTTACTATCAATCAATCAAATGTATTTATAAAGCCCTTCTTACATCAGCTGATGTCAAAGTGCTGTACAGAAACCCAGCCTAAAACCCCAAACAGCAAGCAATGCAGGTGTAGAAGCACGGTGGCTAGGAAAAACTCCCTAGAAAGGCCAGAACCTAGGAAGAAACCTAAAGAGGAACCATGCTATGAGAGGGGTGGCCAGTCCTCTTCTGGCGGTGCGACTCGTCTCACTGAGCAATACTAACTAAATATCTAATATATCTCACTAAATTGACAGCCAAAGCCTACACCCAGCCAAATACAATGTGCAATATCCCAAAACATTGGCTAACTTGTAATTGAGTATCATATTGCATATTTTATCCTATATTTCGGACTGGATTTTTAGAACAAAAACGTGGAAATTATTTTACAGTTTACCGCATTTACGCCAAGTTTTACGTATCAAACACGATGCGCTTAACATGATTGTACAGTTTAGCTTGTACATAACATTAATGTATTAAAGTTCGTTTTGTGGATTGAAGCAATCTTGTTCTGGAAGTTTGTGTGGTTAATTATTTATTGCACTATATTAATGACCTAGTAGTGTTTTTTGGGGGCGGTTAAATGAAATGACCAGGATGTTTGCCTACTTCTACTTTCACAGTAATTTAGTATTATAATGGGTGAAATGCTTGATTTGTGGACAATCCACAACCAATAATATCTATCAAGTGGCCATTGATGATAACCGTTATCCACTGACAAGAAATTCAATGTGAGTGAACAGTGCACTAAAAAGATGTCTGAAATCATAAAACTTCAATAAAAACACAAGAATAGATTGCACAAACATGGTCTCAGAAATAACCATAAACATATTGTCTTACGAATTAAGAACAAAATAAAGAAAACATTTAAACTTTTACAAAAAGCACAATAGTGAGTGACAAACAGTGAAACTTCAATGGGGTATAAGACAGTGACATGACAGGAGTTGCTGGATGCTTTTGGCAATACAGTACATTAAAATGGCCAATTACATTCAGCCAATGCAACACAGTGTTAGGTATACCTATGATGCACACAACCTATCTTTGGGAGGGTTGAAACAAAGGAAACAAACACACGATGGTCATACGGTGATAGATGGAACACACGCACCCTAACCAACTCCCTCCATCTCTTACTATCTCCATGGTCGCACTTTACCCCTCACACTCCGCCCAGATGACGTTCGTCTCAACCCGCATTCCCACCGCCCCTCATCTCTGAACATACATTCTCTCTCCTCTCTTCTTTGCCTCTCCCTCTCTCTCTTCCTCCTCTCCCTCTGTTTCTGCTCTCTGACCTCCCTGGGCAGTAGCCTGGGCAGCCTGCTAGGTTTCTCCTCTCTCAGCAGACCGAATGTACGAAGTCTGCTCAGGCACTCGGGAGGCAGCTCTTTAAGGACCCTGCCAGCTAGCCTCAGCACGACCGAGTTGGCCAGGTCGGCAAGGACCCCTAGGGGGCGTCTGATAAAGCGCCTGACCCAGAGGAGGCACGTGGCAAGGGGCGAGCCAACGTGGCCCCTGCCAGCCAGGCGCACTAAGGGCAGGCTCTTTAGGGGCACAGGAATCTTGGACTGGCGCCCGCCCCAGTTGCGCCCGGCCTTGGGGAACATGTCATAGAGGCTGCGCTCCGCCAGGCCCCCAAGGAGAGACTGGCAGATGTTGAAGAGTGGGCGGGGGAGGCGAAAGAGGAACCTCATCCACAAACGGTTGAGTTTCCGGGGAGCATTTTGTAGGAAGACGCGCGCCGGTCGCACCACCAGCACCACCACAAGATAGAGGGAGAGAAAGAGGGAAGGCGAGCTGAGGAAGGAGGCAGAGATCAGGGCTACGGGGACATAATAGAGACCCAGGCTCAGCGAGAGGCCCAGGCTGAAAAGACCGCATGCCCACAGAGTGAGGGACAGGTAGGTGGAGAGAGAGAGGGAGCAGCAGGAGCGGAGGAAGAGGTAGGAGAAGAAGAGGGCGAGCAGGGCGAGCTCACCCGAGAGGAGGAGGGAGGCCAGCGAGGGGAGAGGGGGAGAGCGACGAAGGGAGAGGAGGAAGACTGAGAGTATGAGGAAGGTGAGGTTGGAGGGCTGGGCGGCGGCCGAGAGGGAGAGGAGGAGGCAGATGGCATGAGAGAAGAGGGAGGGAAAGGAAGAGGGGACAGGGGGTGGAGAAAGGGATGGGGCAGAGGGGTGAAGAGGCTCGAGTTCCTCAAGGGTGTCGGGGAAATAGAACTCAGAGAGTCCATCCCCCTTGCGCTGATCGCGGACATGCCTCCGTTCCAGGGATGGGGAGGAGATGAGCTCAGACGGACAGCCGTCTGCCACACCTCTATCCTCCTCCTCATCGTCGTCATCGTCAAGAACATATCTCGCTTCGTCTTCATCATCCCCATCATCCTCCCCCCACTGCACTCCCTCCACCTGCCTTCGCTCTCCTTCTCCCTCCCCCGTTTTCCACCCAAGTTCTTGACCCTCGTTATCTTCGCTTTTCTCGCTCTTCTCCTCCTCTACTTCATCCTTTGTTTCTACAATGGAGCAAACCTCATCCCCATCTCCCACGTCCTTCTCTTCTCCCTTCTCAATCTCTCCATCTCCACTTTGGTCTCTCACCACCTTTTCTTTCCCTCCTTCAAAACATTTCCTAACCTCTCCTTTGTTTCCCTCCATTTCCTCTTTGGTTTCACATTCTTCCACCTCTTCCTTCTCCCCTTCCTCTACCAGCCCCA
The DNA here is from genome assembly GCF_045679555.1 of Salvelinus alpinus. Lineage (NCBI taxonomy): Eukaryota > Metazoa > Chordata > Actinopteri > Salmoniformes > Salmonidae > Salvelinus > Salvelinus alpinus. The sequence continues at coordinate 31,431,140 of NC_092088.1, forward strand.
CCTCTTTCACTCCCTCAGCCCCAGCCTGGGCTCCCCTTAGCCCCCCTGTCTCCTGGCACTCCTCCCCCTTGTCCTCTTCGTTTGGAGGTGGCTGGTTCTGGGTTTGGGCACCGGGGGTCTCGCTCTCACTCACTTTGAGGCTCTTGGGCTGCTGGCGGACCTCCACGGCGTGCTTCTGCCTCAGCTCCTGCTCGCGCCGCTTGTTGTACTCCATCTGATTGGTGAGCTCCGTCTGGTGCTGTGTGCGGATCAGGTCGGCCCGCGTGCGCTGCACAGAGCCCAGCTGCCGGAACTCCATCTCCTGGGTGGACTCGTGGTGGCGCAGCAGCATTGCGCACTCCAGGTCCTTCAGCGTCTGCTTCTTGTTCAGGTCCTAGATGGAGAAGGAAGAAACAAAGGAGAGCGCAACAGATGAGGGTAGGGAAAGACGTTTGGATAAATGGAGAGAATCTGGAATCTGACCAGATAACAACCCAAATATTATGTCCTTTCTGCCTGTTGGGGTATTAGGCATTAGTGCTGTACTATATAACATCAGAGGTAGCTTTATAAATCGGGGTTAAAGGGGGAAAAAATCCCATGGCTGAAACTTAAGTCGATCTCATATCGATTGTCTGGGGCAAAAGTTAACCTTGGTTTCATGTAATAAAAAAAAGTTATGACCGTCATGCTTTTAGGGAAAGAGGATCATTTTGTACATGTATTAAACAGCGCGTTTGACCAATTTCAGACCTTTAACATTGAAAAAAAATCTAACAAAAAAATAATAATGGTCTGAAATTGGTACAGAATTATAATTTTTTTATTAGATTTTTTTTTCAATGTTAAAGGTCTGAAATTGGTACAGAATTAACATTGAAAAAAAATCAAATCAAATCAAATTCTGGCGCAGTGACAGAGAACTTTAACCCCTGCATTATATCATGAGAAGAGTTGTGGTCCGAGACCAGAGCCTAATGGAACTCTGAAACACCTCTATTGCTTGGTCAAGTGAAAAATGTCTTCGTTATGGGTACTGTTGATGTACTATACCTCTCGGAGTAGGTCCTGCTCCAGATTGTGGCGCGCCAGCACCATCTTTCTCTTGTACTGGCGACACTGCAGCTCGTAGTACTGCCTCTGGCGGCGCAGGAGCCCCGCCTCATCTTCCGCCTGCAGCTGCTGGAGACACTCCTTCTGATGCACCAGCCACTCCTGCTTCTCCCGCTTAGGGGTCAACTGGTTCTCGTTCAGTTCCTGTGAAATACAGCACGAGGAAGGGTCAGAGCGTGACACCACCACTTGATAGGTCAATATAATAGCTTGTGATTAAGGTATAGTGGTGGCATGTGGATTGGCAGGGGTTAATAATGGTTGCTGCGTGGTTGGTATATGGCTGTATCTTTTAACGGCCATTGTTAATATCCAGATGATTTGGGTGCGTAGCTGTACTTCTCAGCTATGAGTGGTTGCAGTATGGTTGGTGAGTAGTTATATCATGATTAGGGGTTGCGGTATGGTTCGTGAGTAATTGAGGGTCTGGTTGCATTATGGTTGGTGAGTTGTTACAGTATGGGTATGGTTGGTAAGCAGCTGACTACGGTTGGTGAGTAATTAAAGCAGGGTTGGTAAGTATACTGAACAAAAATATAAACGCAACATGTAACTATTTCAAAGACTTTACTGAGTTACAGATCATATAAAAGGAAATCAGTCAATTTAAATAAATTCATTAGTCCTAATCTACAGATTTCACATGACTGGGCAGCAGTGCAGCTATGGGTGGGCCTTGGAGGGCATAGGCCCACCCACTTGGCAGCCAGGCCCAGCCAATCAGTGAGTTTTCCCCCCACAAAACAGACATAAATATTATTACACCCCCGCCAAAGACGATCCCGCAGGTGAAGAAGACGGATGAGGTAGTCCTGGGCTGACGTGGTTACACGTGGTCTGCGGTTGTGAGGCCAGTTGGAAGTACTGCCAAATTCTCTAAAATGACATTGGAGGCAGCTTATGGTAGAGAAATGAACATTAAATTCTCTGGCAACAGCTCTGGTGGACTGTCCTGCAGTCAGGATGCTGATTGCACGCTCCCTCAAAACTTGAGACATCTGTGGATTGTGTTGTGTGACAAAACTGTACATTTTAGAGTGGCCTTTTATTGTCACCAGCACAAGGTGCACCTGTCTAATGATCATGCTGTTTAATCAGCTTCTTGATATGCTTGACCAGTCAGGTGGATGGATCATCTTGGCAAAGGAGAAACGCTCACTAACAGGTATGTAAACAAATTTGTCCAAAATTTGAGAGAAATTGGCTTTTTGTGGGTATGTAAAATTTCAGGTATTTTTTATGCAACATGGGACCAACACTTCACATGAGTTTATATTTTTGTTCAGTGTATTTAAACTATGGTTGGGGAGTTGTTATGGCAGGGGACTTAAAATTACTCATGCCCAGGGACTGGCTCCCAGGCAAACCGGCGACTCAGGGACCACCAGTATACGTTAACAAAAAAAATGATATAGCAAGTCTTATCAGGTGAATGATAATGGCAAGGAGAAGTAATGAACATTTTAAAATAAATAGATTTGGTAAATAGATTTTCATTATTTTGACGACCTCACATAATTGGAAGAGGAAGTGTAAACTCTAACATAGCCTATTAGCTAGAAAGGTAGTAACTATAAACACAATTTTGCTAAGAGCAGCTGTTTAGCTGGTTAAACAAAAGGTTGGCCATGTGTTGGCAAAAATGTCCAAGTGAAGAAAGCTTACCAGCAGCCATCGGTACTTCGACACACTGGTAGCCTATTCCCAGCAGCATACCACCCTGCATACCACTGTTGGCTTGCTTCTGAAGCTAAGCAGGGTCGGTCCTGGTCGGTCCTGCTGCTGGAAGTGGTGTTGGAGGGCCAGTAGGAGGCACTCTTTCCTCTGGTCTAAAAAATATCCCAATGCCCCAGGGCAGTGATTGGGGACACTGCCCTGTGTAGGGTGCCGTCTTTCGGATGGGACGTTAAACGGGTGTCCTGACTCTCTGAGGTCATTAAAGATCCCATGGCACTTATCGTAAGAGTAGGGGTGTTAACCCCGGTGTCCTGGCTAAATTCCCAATCTGGCCCTCAAACCATCATGGTCACCTAATAATCCCCAGTTTATAATTGGCTCATTCATCCCCCTCCTCTCCCCTGTAACTATTCCCCAGGTCGTTGCTGCAAATGAGAACGTGTTCTCAGTCAACTTACCTGGTAAAATAACGGTAAAATAAATAAAAAATTCGCGGGTGCTCTTTCAAAGCCTATGTCAGACACTCCAGGGAGTTTAACTGGCTCCAATGAGTGTAATTTGTCTGTCATATTTGAAGTGTACCTATGATGAAAATTACATCTTTTTATGTGGGAGAACTTGCACAATTGGTGGCTGACCAAATACTTTTTTGCCCCACTGTATATACGCGCACATATACGTATATACGCACACACACACACACTCTCTTCAGGAAACAGCAGAGGGAGCAGCCCCCTATCTACATTGACGGGACAGTAGTGGAGAGGGTGGAAAGTTTTTAAGTTCCTCGGCGTACACATCACGGACAAACTGAAATGGTCCACCCACACAGACAACTTTTACAGATGCACAATCGAGAGCATCCTGTCGAGCTGTATCACCGCCTGGTACGGCAACTGCTCCGCCCATAACCGTAAGGCTCTCCAGAGTGTAGTGAGGTCTGCACAACACATCACCGGGGGCAAACTACCTGCCCTCCAGGACACCTACACCACCCGATGTCACAGGAAGGCCAAAAAGATCATCAAGGACAACAACCACCCGAGCCACTGCCTGTTCACCCCGCTATCATCCAGAAGGCGAGGTCAGTACAGGTGCATCAAAGCGGGAACCGAGAGACTGAAAAACAGCTTCTATATCTCAAGCCCAGCAGACTGTTAAACAGCCATCACTAACATTGAGTGGCTGCTGCCAACATACTGACTCAACTCTAGCTACTTTAATAATGGAAAAATGTATGTAATCAATTTATCACTAGCCACTTTATATAATGCTTACATACCCTACATTACTCATCTCATATGTATATACTGTACGCTATACCATCTACTGCATCTTGATGTAATGCTTCACTAGCCACTTTAAACAACACCACTTTATATCATGTTTTCATACCCTACATTACTCATCTCATACGTATATACTGTACTCTATACCATCTGCTGCATCTTGCCTATGCCGTTCGGGCATCACTCATTCATATATTTTTATGTACATATTCGTATTCATTCCTTTACACTTGTGTGTATAAGGTAGTTGTTGTGAAATTGTTAAGTTATATTGCTTGTTAGATATTACTGCATGGTCGGAACTAGAAGCACAAGCATTTCTCTGCACTCGCATTAACATCTGCTAACCATGTGTATGTGACAAATACATTTGATTTGGATTTGATACACACACACATAATATATATATATATATTTTTTTTTTGTTGTGTGGACCCCCAGTTGAATACCTCAGTTATAGTATGTCTTCAGTAGGGTTGGTGAGTAGATGGTAGAGCTGCACAATTAATCAAATTCACATCGAAATCGCAATACTGGCTTCCGGTTGAGCGATGTAGAAAATAAGTCGTACGAGGTCTCTGACAACTGAATAACTGAAGCTTAAGGTTATACTCCTTGTTTAAAGTGTGACCGAAACCCAAATTGTGCACTTGCCTAATGTCATATTTTTTATTTCAAAGGTATATGTAACTTCTTTCCTAGGTCGGTTTGACCTCATATCACATGTTTAGGGTAATCAACGGAGGCTGAGTAAGAGAAATCCTGCTGCTTGTCTCATTCATAATGACGAGAATAGGATTAGAATTGTCCTTTTTCTTTAAATGGTATTATACCATCCCTTTTACTTCATTTTTGTGTATGTTGGGGGTGGTGGGGCAAAGATTGTGCTCTGCTTCTCTAGAGGATTTGAGTCTATTTTTAATTCAGATTTGTTTTTTCATGCTGCTCCTCTCTCAATCTCTTTTTCATTTGACCTCTTTTAAGGATTCATGTCTAGTTCAACAACCATTCAGGATGGTATTTTGGGGCTTCCAGTCAGACTGGTGACATGGAACATTTGTGGTTGTGGGGGGAAAATTATAGGATGCTGGCCTTCTAGGCAGTTGCAGTTGGTGTTTTGCGGGTACTATTTAATGAAGCTGCCAGTTGAGGACTTGAGGCATTGTTTCTCAAACAAGACACTAATGTACTTGTCCTCTTGCTCAGTTGTGCACCGGGTAATCCCACTGTTTCTATTCTGTTTTAGAGCAAGTTTGCGCTGTTCTGTAAAGGGAGTAGTACACAGCGTTGTATGAGATCTTCAGTTTCTTGGCAATTTCTCGCATGGAATAGACATCATTTTTCAGAAGAATAGACTGACGAGTTTCAGAAGAAAGTTATTTGTTTCTGGCCATCTTGAGCCTGTAATCGAACCCACAAATGTTGATGCTCAAGATACGCAACTAGTCTAAAAGGCGGCCAGTTTTATTGCTTCTTTAAAACCAACACAACAGTTTTCAGCTGTGCTAACAATTGCAAAAGGGTTTTCTAATGATCAATTAGCCTTTTAAAATGATAAACTTGGATTAGCTACCACAACGTGCCATTGGAACACAGGAGTGATGGTTGCTGATAATGAGCCTCTGTACGCCTATGTAGATATTCCATTAAAAATCAGCCGTTTCTAAGCTACAATAGTCATTTACAACATTAATACTGTCTAGGCTGTATTTCTGATCAATTTGATGTTATTTTAATGGACAAAAAACATGTGCTGTTCTTTCGAAACAAGGACATTTCTAAGTGACCCCAAACTTTTGAACGGTAGTGTATATGTACAGTGCCTTCCGAAAGTATTCATACCCCTTAAGCTTGGGCTGGCAAGTGATGGCTTGGTGATTAAAAAAAACAATAGCTGGCATTCCATAGATCAGATGTGGTGGGTGTCACCGAGATAGGAATACTGAGCCTGGAGGAACAGAACAAAGGCCTAATTATTCTGGCATCTGGGAGACAACACCAGAGGCAGATGACCACAGGATGAACTCAAAGTGGCTTCTATATTCCAATCTATATTGGGGGGGGGTTGAACCAGCTATGACTGAGCAATCTTGGTATCAGGCTAAAAAAAACAGCATGGTCTGTAAAGGGTAGGCTGCTCGGCCCAACAGTCCTGACTGGTATTAACTATTGCAATAATGAATCGATATTGAATAAAGATAATTGTTTATAGAAATGACCAAGTGTCTCTCACTTGAATAGAATATTCACCACAATATTTGGCACCACAGATGGGAAACCAAACTCTGCTGACGGCTCCTGGGGCCCTGGGTTTAACCGTGCATGGGGCCTGCCTAAGATCTGAAGCGGGTGGTTACGTTGTTCCGGACAGAGACAGAAATAGGTTGAGACTGACATTTCTTGGAAACAATTAAAAAAATAATAATAATTACAATGGAGTTCCGAGGGAACTGCCATCTGACGCCAACATCCAAATCTGTGTGTATCGGATGACAACTAGGATCAGTATGAACTAGTTATGATCAAAAGAACGTGAGCATCCAAATCTGTGCGTACCGGATGTAGAACTATAACCTTGGGGAACGGAATGACATCCAAATTTGTGTGTACCGAATGTATAACTAGACCTTGCGAGGACTAGTTATGGCCTAAAAGAGAAAGTCAAAAGCACTATAGAAATATAGAAAATAATCCTGCATAAATAAAAAGCAGGACTGAGGTATCCTTGGGCATAATTGTTGATTAGCCAGTTGCGTGGGTCTGAGTTGATCACAGTAGGACTGGTGAGGTTAATGTGGAGTGAAGGACTAGAGCGCGGGTAATCTTGCGAGAGAACTCGGCTTGGTGAAGCTCATTGAATGAGGGACGAGAGTGCAGGTGAGGGGTTGCGAGGGCATCTGGCTTGGTGAGGTTCAAATGTTAACGTGTAATGTAAAATGTTTGATCAATTAGGTAAACAGGTATGCCCTGGTTTACTATTGTTAAGTGGTATTGTGCATGTTCTGTTACTCCTGATACTTAAAATACGAGGTAAGACTGGATTTTCTGGGACCGTGTTACATAGGTAGGAGACATGGGTACGCTGTTGGTAGTTTTGCACAATTGGATAGATGTAAGAGAATCTATACCATGGTAATCGCAGTAGGCAATATCCCAGTGTGAATACAACACCCCGTTGTGGGACCACTAATTAGGCAATATTTTGATAATGGTATGGGTTTCTCTGTTCATAGACAGGGTTTTGTTATCTAAAAACCAAGTTTTTCCTCGTCTGTCACATTTCCCCTACGTGTACTGTGTTTATGAATGTGATATGAGAGTTGAGGAATCTGAAGTTTGGATAATAAGATAAAGAAATGTGTATAATAAGCTGATGTTACTTATGAAAGTAAGTTTCGATATGTAGCGTTATCTTGGGGTCCGTTCAACACTGCTCATTATAATAATACTACCCCGTGATATTTTAAGTGCTAGATGTTATTTTAGAAAGTAGCGACAAATCTATAATTTCTGGAAGTCTAGAGAACAGTTGAGAATTATTCCAACGACCGGCCGGGCAGCGTACGGGAAACTAACGTTTTTGGTTTCCGCTGGGAGTGGTAGCGATGGAGTCAGGAAACGCACACGGAGTTGTTAATTAATGTGAGTACCTAAGATTTCCTATGAATGAGAAATAATTGAGAAATAACGATGTGTGTATATAATCTTTTACTATAGATTTGATAAAGTAACACTGGAAATATAATGAGATGATACTTAAACAACCCATACGTAGACGTACATAGGTTCAGAGTGGTCTCTTTATGGATCATTTGATAGAGAAAGTTAAAAGCCTTTTATGACTGTCTAAACGCTTATGGGATTCTCTCAGTCTGGGTAATCTCAGAAAAAGATGAGTATATTAAAACCGCGAGGAGGTGCAGAAAGAAATTCATAGAACTATAGCAAAGCAAAGACACTAATAGAAACGCACAAGCATTCTACCACTTCGGCTCGAATATGTTTTTTTTCCAATCATGGATAGCATTCGGTAGCATTTCCCTGCTGACAGGAAAATTCCAAACTAATAGAGAATTCAGGGATGCAATTGTGACTTGGCACAATGACATAAAATAATCATTATTAGCTCAATACACAAACGTATTGATGTTAGCGTTCTATCAGCGTAATCGCACTAACTGTACTATTTGTGAAGTAATTTGAGTATGTAGTATGCTTATTGGTATTAAGATATACATTCTTTGTTATAAGTATGACAAATTTGTTGCTGGCGCTATCCTTATGAACCACATGGCATATAATTTACTAACTATATGCTGTTCAACTACCCAACGTTTGTCGACTTGATTATTCATGTCATCCTTAGCTTAGCTAAATGGTATAGTCGTTGTGCGTTCTCAATGGACATTGTTAAAATGGGGTACTTCGTAAATTCACTCAGGCAATTGTTCGGACTTCAGAAGAGTTGTCTGAATGTACCAGAGGGCAGAATAACTGATTTATTTACGAATGCGCAACGCCCCGTTGAATATGGCCTGTGTCAGTCAACGTTAAGGAAATAGCGTCATTTAAATTGCCAGCAGCACAGTTAGTCACCAACATTTTGAATAACAAAAAAAAAAAAAGCTTAACCAGCTCTGCTAGGTGAGTAGAACGGAGAGTGAAGACGTATTCTCGTTTGTGTCTGGAAGTAACGTGAGCCTGCAAGCTAGCCAAGGTGTTGGACTGCTTTTGTGAGGTAAGAAAAATATTATGCATTATGAATCAGAGAGCTTGGACCAACCTTGCCTTTTAGCAGATTTTGGGGTTGAATATTCCTTGTGAGAATCAAGGACAGTAGATATTAGGTAACATTAAAATTGGCAGTATATATGGGCGAGAGCACGAATGATGATTACAAAGTCAAACTTTGTTTCACGCCGCATTCAAACAAATCGCTAAAGGGTGTAGATTCAATATGTAGTGAATTTGTTATTGGCGTAAAAAGACGAAAGAACTCATATGCCAAACATCACCACATTAGTAAACTGTGGTAGAGCAGGTTCACAAGGCATCATATGTGACCTGATTCAGGAAACTAGGTGTACGTCACAAGTCACGACTTCACAGGAGAGCGGTTTGAACTAAATTTTTTAAGTGTGAACTTCCGTGTGCCTTAATATCAAACCTGTATGCCATCTGTAAATACGAATAAAATTGTTAAATTACGAGCCTAGTTGCTTTAGCCACAGAAAACGTGAGCAACCTTCCCGCTAGCCATGACTGGCTGAGATAATGAGTGGGCTGGACATGCCGAGAGATGAGTTTGGATTAGTCTACCATATGTCATGTGTCCATCTATTGGAGCTGGTCAGTATGTTTAGGTAATCGTGTCAAAAGCGGCTTTTAAAAATGTATCACGTAGTAAAACTGAGTAATTGCAGTATGGTTAGTGTGTAGTTGCGGTATGGTTGATGAATATTTACAGTATGATTGCGGTGTGGTTGTACCTCTTTGAGCTGCTCCTTGCGTGCGCGGTACTGGCGTTTCTGGGATTCCAGCAGGCTGGTCAGTTCCTTCTTCTGCTGGGCTAGGATGTGCTGCTGGAACTTCTTCTCCTCAGCCAGGGCTGCCTTGGTCTGAAAACCAACCACACATGGCCATAAGCTGGGAAAGAATAGAGCTAAACCCTGCCCCCTCCCAAATTCTAGAGCTTATATACGGCTTGACGATCTACTTAAAACTTTGGCCTACAAATGTACATTGAGATCTTGGGATAGCCGCCCCCTGTCGCCGTAGTCAATACCCTTTCCTCTTTTCTTTCAACGTTTCCTTCCATCTCATTCCACTCCTGTCCATCTGTACCTCTTTCTTCAACCCGGTGCTTCTTGCTAAGGTTGTCCCCACCTTCCCAATCTCACACCCCTCCCTCTCTCTAGGATGGCTTGGTGCTACTTGCTCAGTTTGTCCCACATCCCCTCACTCCATCCATCCCTCCACCCCTCTTTCTCCAGGATTGCCTTCTGCTTTTTGCTGAGGTTGTCCCCACCTACCTCGCTCCTGATCCATCCCTCCCTCCTTCCCTTACCTCCTTCTCCAGGATAGCCTGGTGCTTCTTGCTCAGCTTGTCCCCCTCCCCTCCAAAGCTGTTTCTCTGGTTCTCCAACTCCTTGTCCAGCCTCAGCTGATGCTCATCCATCTCAGCCTTCAGCTTGTTTTCGAGGCCCATCAGTTGCTTCTGGTGCTGCCGCCGCATGCGCTTGTACCTGGGACGGGGTAAAGGAGGATTTGACACGAGAAAAGTATGTCAAAAACGAGTACAGCCAAATGGAATGGGCAATTACGTAAGCAGCCCAATTCAGATATTTTGACAACCAGTACAGCCAACTGCGCCGGTCAGTTTAACATAGTTCCATGAACTGCTTTCTAACCACGAATTAGTATTTAGAACATTTATTACCAGTGGGCTAAGCTGGTTGAAATGGCGTCATTAAAACCAGTTTACAACCCATATGTTGTCATTTGGATGTAATGATTTTTTCTAATAATTATTTCAACCAGTTATGGCTGATAGATAGCCATTTTGTGCGTCACAGCGTGGCTAGATCTAGTCGCAAATAGTGTTGCACGATACACCGAAACTTCTGTACCTCTTCAATACTACATGAAAAACGGTTCTGTTACTTTTAGTTATTCTATCAAATGTGTCTTACATTTGGAAATAAACTAAATGTATTGAACTTTGAATGTATTAATTTGCCCACGTTTTTCATAAGACATGAACATAATGCATTAGTGATTCTTATTCCCTGCAACTTTCTGATGAGGTAACGGCTCAGAAATGCACCCGTTCATGTGTGTGCGGTGCGCGTATGTCTACCACTTTGTGTAGCCGTTAGCAACGCAAATGTTAACTGTCTTCGGGTAGATGAAAAGGCTTCCCCAATAACCTTGAATCAAAAGCTAACAAAGTAGCCTATGTCTTCCTGGCAGCATCAAGATTATCTACATCAATCCAGTGGCCATTTGTTTTGCAAACTACATCACGTGCACTACATAAAACATTGCTAACCAAACAAGAGTGTTAAGTGCATGCCACTTGAATTAAAGGGTAACTACACAAAAAAATCTATTGTTGTGGACTTAACTTCCAATGTTGTTGTTTTTCTATTTTTAAAGTGTGATAAACCAGATTTATTTTTATTTTTTATTTATTTTTTTAAATCACAATCCTGCTCTTCGCTTAATGTTTTGGTCCCGTAGGATGATTTTGGTATCGAGTATTGTGATACTCAACCTGGTATCGGTATTGAAGTCAACATTCTGGTATCGTTAGAATACTAGTAGTGAGTACCTCTGAAAAATACTATATTAGTACACTCCCCTACATATGTATTTGGACAATGAAGCTAAATTGTTTAATTTGACTCTATTCTCCTGCATTTTCTATTTCAGATCAAACGTTTCATATGAGGCGACAGTACAGAACGTTTATTTGAGAGTATATTCAAACATATGTTTTACCGTTGAGAAATGTAAGCACTTTATGCATCTAGTCCCCCCCATGTGAAGAAGTCATAAGTATTTGGACAAATTCACTTATAGGGTATTAAAGTAGTCAAATGTTTAAATTGGTACCATATGACAGTTTTTATTTTACCCCCTAATTTCGTGGTATCCAATTGGTAGTTACAGTCTTGTCTCATCGCTGCAACTCCCGTACGGACACAGTGGAGGCGAAGGTTGAGAGCCGTGCGTCCTACGAAACACAACCCAACCAAGCTGCACTGCTTCTTGACACAATGCCCACTTAACCCGGAAGCCAGCCGCACCAATGTGTCGGAGGAAACACCGTACACCTGGCGATCGTGTCAGCGTGCACTGCGCCCGGCCCGCCACAGGAGTCGCTAGTGCGCGATGGGACAAGGACATCCCTACCGGCCAAACCCTCCCCTAACCCGGACGACGCTGGGCCAATTGTGCGCCGCCCCATGGGTCTCCCAGCTGCGACAGAGCCTGGATTTGAACCCAGAATCTCTAGAGGCACAGCTAGCACTGCGATCGGCTAGCACTGCCAAATCGGGAGGCCGGTACCATATTACTTGTACACAACCACACCCAGCGTGTGACAGTGGATGAATTTGCAGATTGTTTTGCTCAATATTAACTGAAAGGTGAATGATGACTGGAGTAAATCAATTATCTTGATTTCCATGGACTAGCCAATCATTTGCCTTCTAATTCCAGATGGGCTCTTTCTTTGGTCGTTCCATAAAAGCTCTCCTACCCAGACATCTGCTCCCTCAGCGCCGACCCCTGCTCATGCTCCTGGATCTGCCGGGTCACCAGCGATGCCGTCCGGATGGTGGCAAAGTGATCTCGGCTGCGGTGTCCCTTCCGCCTGCCACCTTCTCTTCCCTCACCCCGTGACGGGGGCTGCTGCTGTGCGTCCAGTTCGGGCTGGTAGGGGTCGTCGTAGATGTTGTCATGGCTCTGATGTAGAGAGAGACAAATATTTTCTGTGTAAATCATGTGTTGCATTGTGGAATCAATCTGGGGGTGGGGGAAGAGTACGTCGTTAGCCACTAGTGAGCCATTTATGTGGTAAACTAAACTGAGGTAAAACAATAATTTACAGGGTTTATTTTTATTTTTAGAATCAGCGCAACAAAAACACCCCAAAAAACAGTTCACCTTTGGTATTTTACAATCGTCATATCTAGCTAAATACACTGAACAATAATATAAAACGCAACATGCTACAATTTCAAAGATTTTACTGAGTTACAGTTCATAAGGAAATCAGTCAATTCAAATAAATTCCTTAGGCCCTAATATTTTTTGAAACTTTTAATTTAACTAGGCAAGTCAGTTAAGAACAAATTCTTATTTTCAATGACGGCCTAGGAACAGTGCCTTGTTCAGGGGCAGATTTTTTACCTTCTCAGCTCGGGGATTCGATCTTGCAAGTCCAACGCTCTAACCACTAGGCTAGCTGCTGCCCCGGATTTCACATGACTGGGAATACAGATATGCATCTGGTAGGGGTGTGGATCAGAAAACCAGTCAGAATCTGGTGTGACCACCATCTGACTCATGCAGATTTCTTTCCAAGGGAGTTGGGCCCTATTCGCAGCACGCTTGTACGGCTTTGATTATCCAAAAGGGTTCCAACAAGTATTCTACTGTTCTCCTCTGTAGTTGTCCGGTGACTTGTCGCGTAGAGTTTATTTTCCATCTATTCGCTCTCGAAGATGCTTCTTTGAAGATAGGCTAGCCAGCTGTGTCGATGGTTCCCAGTGGGGTGATGAGAGCAGAGTAGTAGAATAGTCCCACAGCATTATCAGCAAACCGCTCGCCCACACGACACTATCTGCCCGATACAATTAAAACCAGGATTCATCTGTAAAGAGCACACTTTTCCAGCGTGTCAGTGGCCATCGAAGGTGAGCAATTGCCCACTGAAGTTGGTTACGACACCGAACTGCAGTCAGGTCAAGACCCTGGTGAGGAAAACGAGCACGCAGATGAGCTTCCCGAGACGGTTTCTAACAGTTTGTGCATAAAATTATTCAATTTAGCTAACCCAGTTTCATCAACTGTCCGGGTGGCTGGTCTCAGACATTCCCGCAAGTGAAGAAGCCAGATGTTGAGGTCCTGGGCTGGCATTGTTACACGTGGTCTGCAGTTGTGAGACCGGTTGGGTGTACTGCCAAATTCTCTATAACGAGAATCAGAGGCAGCTTATGGTAGAGAAACAAATTCTCTAGCAACAGCTCTCGTGAACATTCCTGCAGTCAGCATGGCAATTGCATCTGTGGCGTTGTGACAAAACTGCATATTTTAGTGGCCTTTTATTGCCTCCAGCACAAGGTGCACCTGCGTAATGAATTTTAGTGAAACACTTTTGTCCGTATGTACATTTTCTGGGATCTTTTATTTCATGTCATGAAACATGGTACCAACACTTTAAATGTTGCGTTGATATTTTTGTTCAGTATAGTAATTGTTTACCCACCTCATACAGCACAGTGTTTACATACTGACAAAATTGTGAAATAGGACTTGGGTGACGCTTTGGGCAAATTAGGGGGTCTTATGCCCTCCGCCTTGGAAAAAAATTGTCTAAAGGAAACACTGCTGTGACTAATGTCTAAAGGTAAGTCCCAACTGACCAGGGGCTTGTGCAGGACTGAGCTGTTGGAGGTGACTGTTTGCTCGCCCTCCTGCATCATGGCCATCTCGCCGCTGTCATCCGAACCGTCCGCCAGGCTGTTGACCGAGCTGCTCTGGGAGCTTGCACTGATGGACATGGAAGGCAGCGAATGGGAGCTCTCCATGCTGTTGACCGTACCTGTCCGCAGCATGTACTGCTCCACGTCCTGGAGACAGAGGGATGGTGGTTAGGAGAAGTGGTGATAACATACGCACGATCACGCACACACAAATGCATAGCTAGCCTACATACACATAGGCAGTGTTACCAATACTTAAACACCTATACACACAAACCTTGCATGTACACACACAACCCATCCCCTGTACACACACCTAAATAAACACCTACGCACTTTCTCAGATGCAGTTCAATCTGACCTCAAACTCTCATACACATTTCAATCATAAGGCATTCATTGGACTCCTGTTTCCTAAGCAAGGCCCTGGTGGAACACAATTAGATGCCGAAAGGTCATCAAAAAGAAAGGAGGACCAAGGCACTCTTCATATAATTAATTAAAATGCCTTTATTTGTATGGCATGTTCAATGGAAACAAAGATTTAAAACTCCTGATGGGATCAAAGTTATTTGTATTGGAGGAAGAGGATATACAATGTGTCGAGGCACACAATTTTGGACTACACTGTGGTGACGTATGCTATTAAAAAGACAGGATGGATGCTAATGCTAGCTGTATTCCTGAACAGAGTGGTGGTGCACAGCCCAATCCTCTTCCTCTAAATTAACCTTTACGGGATCGGTGTACCTACACTGGGACGGTGGATGCTAACATGCGCTGAAGTGACTAGACTGTAATTGTAAGTAACAGCAAACTTTCCAGGACATAGACATGTCTTACATGGGCAGAAAGCTTAAAATTATTGTTAATCTAACTGCACTGTCCAATTTACAGTAACTATTAGTGAAATAAATACCATGCTATTGTTTGAGTGCACAAAAACAATAAAGATCACAGCAACTGGTTTAATATATTCACCTCTGAAAGTAAATAATGTACTTACATTCAGTAATCTTGCTCTGATTTGTCATCCTGAGGGTCCCATAGATAAAATGTAGCATAGTTTCATTTGAAAAAAAATCTATTTTTATTTTCAAATGTAGGAACTGGGTTCTACAGTTTGAACCCCTGCTGTCTCTGGTCCACACCCACCCCGCCATCTAGCTGTGTGAAAGTTAGTGTATAAGCTAATGATCCATTATGTATGACATTCCTGGGAGTTTGTAAACTTACAAAAATAATATGGTAATACAAAATGTATGTTTTCTATAGTTATGTACTTGAAAATGTATCAATTGACCAATTTGGCACATTTGGGCAAACTTGATACAAACTACTGGGCAGTAGTGCAATGCTTCCCTTGATCAAATCTGAAAATGCAGACACTGCTGCCATCTAGTGGCCAAAATCTAAATTGCAACTAAACTGCAATATATTATTGGCTTTCTCTTGCATTTCAAAGCTGGAACAAAAAGAAAAACATGTTTTTTTGTATTATCTTTTACCAGATCGAATGTGTAATATTCTCCTACATTCATTTCACATTTCAACAAACTCCAAAAGTGTTTCCTTTCAAATGGTTTCAAGAATAAGCACATCCTTGCTTCAGGTCCTGAGCTACAGGCAGTTAAGATTTGGGATGTCATTTTAGGTGAAAATTGAAAAAAAGGGTCCGATAATTACGAGGTTTTAAGACCAGTGCGTTCTGTAGTCTGTCTTCCCCCTCCTCACTCAACACATCCTTTTTTCTTTTGGTTCTGGTCCTACATCATCCTCGGCTAACTGTTACTACTCTCCCTCATTTTCTCCCTCTACGTAACATCTCCATGTCCTCCCCGCTTTCTTTCTCCCCCACCCCTTGTTATCTCCCTTTTTATGCCATTTCTCTCATCCTCCCCTCTCTCTACCTGCCTCCCTCCTTACCTCCCATTCTCCTCTCAACCTGCCATTTCTCTCCTCCTCCCTTCTACCACCTCCCACCCTCATCAACTCTTCTCCATGCTTACCACCTACTCCTCTTCCCCTCCCTCCCACCCACCCACCTCCCCTCCCTCATCACACCCCCCTCCCCTTACCACCACCTCCCTCCCTCACTCCTCATACCTCCTCCTCCTCCCCTCCCTCGGGCTGGGGTCCGTTGAGGGCCTCGTGGAAAAGGATCTTCTTCATTTTGCGGTACTGCAGGTTGTCCAGCTCCCGCACCGCGTCTTTGGTGCGAGCTATAAGGTCCATCACCGCCGTGTGAGGACGCTCTCTGCATAGGAAATGGTGCTGAGGGAGAGGAAGGGAGAATGGGTTCTAAGGTTAATCCAGCAGGCAAAACTGGTCAAATTGATGTTGGAATTACATAAAGTCTAGTTGTTATGACCTCATGTCAATCAATGCCATCTTTGTTGGTTTAATGCATCAACCATTAGCCTAGCTGGGAAAACTGGTTGCAATGAGATCTTTGAAACCTGATTACAACGTTCAACCAATTCTGGTTGAAAGGACGTAATTTCTACCTGCTGGTGCCACTTGGAGCCGTTGGCAAGCTAAGGTTCACTTTAAACTGGAGGCATTGAAGAGATGCTTCTTTGCCATTATGAGAATAAGGAATCACAGCACCTCTTTAGGCCACCTCTGATATTATTAAATGGGTAAAGAGTTCATGGCCATTCCTTGGTTTCTACATGTTTGTGTCGTGCCTTCTTTAGATTTTCTTAAACTTCGAATAACTTTATAATTAAAGAGGAAACCTAGACCAAGAGATAGCGTTTACCTTCAGCAGCACGTCAGAGGTAGGTCTGTCCTGGTGGATCTTCTGCAGACACGAGTCCACAAAGTTATGGAAATAATCAGACCTGAAAAGGACGAGACCAAACAGCGAGAAACTATTCACAGTCGCACTATAAAAACGGTACTCATCTATCTACACCAGGAGTGTCAAACTCATTTTGCCAGCAGGCCATATGTTTGACACCCCTGATCCACACCAATGGCTCATATTGTTGTCAGAAAGTAGCCTGGTCCCAGATCTGTTTGTGGTAAGTCCTAAGGTCATTGTCATAGGAGGAGGCTATATACAGCACAACCATATCTGGGACCAGGCTACCCAGAAAGTATATTGACACTAAACAAAGAGGGCACAAGAACCACCTCCGTGCTCAGTCAGTGGCTCACCAGTGATTGGACTGCAGAACGGGACTCTCGTTCTGGGCAATGTGGTATAAGGCACTCATAGCATTCATATTGAACAGAGGCGGCTTCCTCTCCGCTGCATAGAGAGACAGAGACAAAGTTCAGGAGACATACAGCATCAAAACACACTCAAGGCCAGATTTGTAACATAAAATACAGGTGTGAACCATCCAGAGGTGTGAGGGCCAAGGGGAGTCAGAGGGGCGGGGCCACTCTGGAAATCCCCGCCGACATCACAGGATTCCCCCTGAACAAACCCCTTATTACTGGAGCATGTGAAGGGACAGTGGCAAATACACACAAGAAATAGAGAAGAACAATGGAGACACGGGGGGGGGGGGACAAAGAAATAAGGAAAAATATAGAATGAAGAGAAGATAAGAGGACAGAGGACACAGAGACAAAGGTAAAGAACAGCTTAAGAGGAAGATCTTGTGAGTGATTTCTGTAGCCACAAAAGAGTATTTAATTTGGTAATAATCTAAAGGATCTTTGGTTTGTAAGTGAAGTGCTCTGAACCAGGCTTGGATTTTGTTGAATCGGCTGAGTGCCATTCTGTGAACATTAAATATATGATTTTTGCAACTCTTCCTCCATTTACACCACCCCTCGCTACCACATAGATCAGAACCCCTCTGGACTGATCAGTGGTGGAAAACGCGGGCACTAGAAGTGGTGACAGAGTTACTTTGGTATATTAAGAATGGATGCTGCATTGTTAAAAACAGTTGGCTTCGCGCACAACTGCGCAAAAGAAAGGCACAGACATTCTAGAGAACTGAAGTGGCCAGGTTGGATCAGGCAGGGAAGAACAGTAAGCCTGGAGTGGGGACCCAAATACCTAGGCTACAAGAACAGGATGACAATGAGGTCTATCTGCTTTCATTCGAGAGGTTAGCAGTAAGAAAACTATGGGCCCCGCAGCGGTGGGCAGGGATGCTGGCTCCCTGTGTTTGGGCGTGCGCAGGCTGCATATTTCGACCTGGATTCTGCAGAAGCAGAGGACTACAATAAATTAAAAGGCCGAAATCTTCTTGTTAATTTCTGAATCCACGGGCACAGACCAAGCGTTTCCACAGGTGGACCTTCGATAGCAATGCATCAGAGTGAGCCCAAATGCACCAACTAATACGGCTGACCGGGGTTGACTTGAACCCCCAAAAAAAGGAACCGGGGCAGTCGTCGAAAAACTGGTGATGGACAGCTCCCACCGGAGTGGTATGGCAAGGCAACCCCCAGACAGCAGATCAGCTGGTCCAGCTAATAGAGACTTGCCAAGCCACCACGGAGCTGGTGCGCACATCTAGAGCAGAGATGGCCCGCTCCGGTACCAATGCCCAGTCTGAAGAGGCCAATGGAAAGGCCCCAGGGGAGACCTGAACCGGAGGCGAGAGAGCCCCGTGGAACATTCCCCGAACCAGCACCAAGGAGGTATCCACCTAAGGTGAGTGAGAGAGTGTTTCCGATGTAGGGAGCTCAGGTATACTTCATCAATCAAATGGATTTGAAGCGTTTTAATAAATCAGCTGATGTCACAAAGCGCTATACAGAAACCCAGCAAGCAATGCAGCTGTAGAAGCACGAGCACAGTGGCAAGGAAAAACTCCCTAGAAAAGCAGGAACCATGGCAGTGTCCCCTTAGTGATGAACCCATGCCTCCGGTAAAAAGGGCGTGCATCCATGTAATCTATACCCACAGTGTTGGACCGCAGAGGGAGCCCCAGCCATGATGGTACCTGTGGAAATCCAAGGACAGGACGCAGAAGGGGTGCTCGACTCAGGTAGTAGGATTACCCTTGTTCTGTCACACTTAGTACAGGAGGGAGATGTGTGTCAGGAACAGAGGTCAGTCTCATGTATCTATGGGGACACGTGCATATACCCAGTGGCACTGTGCACCAAGGAGGTGGAGGCGGTGAAGCATTTACCGGTACTGCTAGGGAGAGACTAAACAGAACCACCCCAAGCCCGCACCGGAGCTCATAAGAAATGCAACGCAGTCACTAGCACACAGAGAAAACACATCCCCAAAAGGTGTCCCACTGGCACTACAGGGTCTCTTCTTCACCCAGATCGAGTGTGGGGAGGAAGAAAAGGAAATTCTCAGGCTCAGGCAGCTTGTTTCAAGAAAAGACAGAGGACACATGCCCAGGTATTCCAACGGAGGAGACCAAGGTCCCGCACAGCCCCCTAGTGAGAATAGCTGCGCGACCCGGACCTGGTCTCGGCGCGAGGCAGAGTGAAGCGCACGGATGGTGTCAATGAGCAAAATCCCCCTTATTACTGCATAAAGGGCTTTCCACTGTACTGGGTGGTTAAGAGAAGGGGTGAAGTGCGGGAGCACTTAATGGTGCCTAGAGCATATAGAGACATGGTACTGTACCTGGCGCATTCGCATGTGTTGGGAGACCACTTGGCAGTAGACAAAACTAAGGAGCGCATCATAAGTAGAATCTACTGGCCGGGCATTACAAGTGATGCAGATTAGTACTGCAAGTCATGTCCCCAAAGTCAATTACAGAATCCCGCACATCCCCCTCCATCATTGAGACGCCCTTAGAGTGGATAGCTATGGAGCTGGTGGGTCATATTCCCAAATCAGTCCAGGGGCACGAATATATACAGGTGGTAATCGATTATACCCCAAACCCATTCCCCTGCGCAATTTATCCACTAGAAGGATTTGCTAAAGAGATTCAAATGTTTTCCGAGTCAGCCTACTCTCCTCTATTTTGACCAACTAGGGGACCCTGTTTATGTAACGCATAACGAAAGACTTGTGTGCCTTGTACCAGGTAAAACAGATACGCACGAGTGTATATCATCCTCAGATGGTTTATGCAAACGCTTAAATAAAACAGTTAAGACAATGCTAAAAAAAAGTTGTGTAACGGGACGAGAGGAACTGGGACATGTTATTACCTCACTTGCTGTCTGCTCTTAGGGAGGTGCACCAGTCGTCAACGGGCTTCTCCCCATTCAAACTGTTATATGGGAGGCCGTACCGTGGGATCCTGGACCTCAACAAGGAGGCATGGGAAGCCCAGCCGAGTCCCCACAGAACTGACTGAACATGCCACCTTAGTGCGAGACCGGATGGCCGCAGTGTGGCCAACAGTGAAGGAACACATGGAGCGAGCAGCAAGCGCAACCGAAAGCCCACAACAGGACTTGCCAGCCCCAAAGTTAATGTAGGAGATAAGGTACTCCTTTTAATTCTGAAAGCTGAACATAGGTTCTTAGCGCAATGGAGGGGTCCATATGAAGTATCGGCAAAATGATCACCTGTAAATTACTGTTAGGCAGACAGGTAGGAGAAAACCTGAACAGCTACAAGGAGTACCACGAGAGAAATGGAAAACGTTATGCTCTGCTCCCTTCCCGCAGCTCAAGATCAACCCCCGACAGAGGTGCAGGTGGGGAAGTCGCTGACGCACAAGCAAGAGCAGGACCTACGGGCCCTAGTGAACCGACGCTGGGAGATATTCTCAGCCCTCCCAGGGAATACAGATCTCATCCAGCATCATATATACACGGAGCCAGGCAAGAGTGAACTTTAAGGCCTTACAGAATCCCTGCTGCGCAACAAAAAAAATTGTCAGTGGGGGTAAGATATGCTGGGTTGGGGAGTTGAGGCGTCTCACAAAAAAAAAAACAGTAGCGTAAACTAGATGGTTCTTCAGCTTGCAACCCTTTAACTTCTCTATCGTCCATAGATCCGGGGTCCATCACAGAAACGCTATCCTGCCACGACGCCCTAGTCTCGGCTGGTGCTCAACCTGCTGTGTTGATTCTGAGGACGCGGGTGTTTCAACCATCCAGAGGTGTGGGAGCCAAGGATATTCAGAAGGGCGGGGCCACTCTGGGAATCCCCGACGTCACACCCCTCATTAGGGGTGGGGGAAAGGACGGGGGCAATTACGCACGAGAAAAATAGGAGAACAATGGAGACCCCCGGGGGAGAAAGAACAGGAAGAAATAAGAAGAAATACAGAACAAAGAGGATAAAATGACAAGAGGACATTGAGAGACAGACAAGTTTAGCCACAAGAGAGACTAATTTGGTGATTATCGAAATGATCTTTAGTTTGTAAGTGAAGTGCTATGAACCGGGCTTGGATTTTGTTTCCCCTTTCTTGAACCGGCCTTGTGACAATGTGAACATTAAATACACTACATGATTAAAAGTATGTGGACACCTGCTCGTCGAATCTCTCATTCTAAAAATCATGGACATTAATATGAAGTTGGTCCCCTCTTCGCTGCTTTAACAGCCTCCACTCTTCTAGGAAGGCTTCCACTAGATGTTAGAACATTGATTCGGGGAATTGCATCCATTCAGCATTAGTGAGGTCGGGGACTGATGTTGGGCAATTAGGCCTGGCTCGCAGTCGGCGTTCAAATTCATCCCATAGGCGTTCAATGGGGTTGAGGTTAGGGCTCTGTGCAGGCCAGTCAAGTTCTTCCATACCCACCTCAACAAACCATTTCTGTATGGACCCCACCTTTTGGATGAAGGCATTATCATGCTGAAACAGGAAAGGGCCTTCCCCAAACTGTTACCACAAAGCTGGAAACAGAGTCGTCTAGAATGTCATTGTATGCTGTAGCGTTAAGATTTCCCTTCACTGGAACTAAGGGGCCAATCCCAAACCATTAATAGCCCCAGACCATCATTCCTCCTCAACCACACTTTACAGTTGGCACTATGCATTGGGGCAGGTAGCGTTCACCTGGCATCCGCCAAACCCAGATTCGTCCGTCCGACTGGCAGATGGTGAAGCATCACTCCAGAGAACGCGTTTCCACTGCTCCAGAGTCCAATGGCGGTGAACTTTACACCACTCCAGCCGACGCTTGGCATTGCACATGGTGATCGTAGGCTTGTGTGCGGCTGCTCGGCCATGGAATCCCATTTCATGAAGCTCCAGACGAACAGTTATTGTGCTGACGTTGCTTCCAGAGGCAGATGATTTTTACGCGCTACAGCACTCGCTGGTCCCCTTCTGTGAGCTTGTGTGGCCTACCACTATGCAGCTGAGCCGTTGTTTCTCCTAGACGTTTCCACTTCAGAATAACAACACTTACAGTTTACCAGTGGCAGCTGTAGCAGGGCACAAATTTGACGAACTGACTTGTTGGAAAGGCGCCATCCTATGACGGCTCCATGTTGAAAGTCACTGAGCTATTCAGCCATTCTTCTGGAAATGTTTTTCTGTGGAGATTGCATGGCTGTGTGCTCGTTTGACAAATAGTCAAATCTACTAATTTGAAGGGATGTCCACATACTTTTGTATATATAGTGTATATAATTTAGATTTTTGCAACATAAAAATCAGACTCTTCCTCCGTTTACCCCACACCTTTCTATCGCATAAAATCGGAACTCCTCTGGACCGATCACACAGGAAACACAGTTAAAACAACTATGAGACTTTATTTTACATAAATAAATCAAGCGTTGGCTTGTGCTTGCCCAAAGCGCCAAAAGGCTCAGTTTGGCACTTCAGGGACTAGGCAATTTGTTCCATTGTGCCAGGCAAGCTCAATGAAGCACAAAGTATTGGCAAGAAAACTAATAGTACTGAAACCAAAACATATCAGAATAGGTATACAGTACATACACCTTAAAAGCATGTGAATTATATGGCCTGTGCTTAGCTTACCCAGCTCTATGGCAGTAATGCCCAGTGACCACACATCCACTTTGCCGTCGTACTGGCCCTCGTCCATGGCCAGGATCACCTCAGGAGCCATCCTGTACGGAGGTAAAACACATCGAAGCCAGTGTGAGACACCACTATTTCTGTTTTCCAAATGTCAACTTATTCCCAACAATGGGTACTGGTAGAAAGTAGTGCAATATATAGGAAAGAATTCAATATGTACACTTCCTATAACAGGTGTTGCCAATTTGTTTCTTCCACACAGCACCCCCCCCCCCCCCTTCCAGCATTGAAGAACATACTGCACCACCCTGTGCGCCAACGTCTATTTCTATGGGCACAGGCACTGTTCATGACAAACTGTTCACACCTCTCGTTGGCGGAGAGAACATTTGGTTGCTTTAAAGCTTATTTCCTGCAATTCTACAGATTTTGTCAAGTCTAATGTGTGATCTTGTGATATGAGTGACTCAAACATTACAACTAAATCTATGGGCAAAAAAAAAAAAAAACGAGCTGACATGGGCTACATTTTTGACAAGTAATAAATAGCTCCCTAAGGTATGTAATATCTGACATGACAAGCAGAAAACTGATGCAGTACTAAATTTCGAAATTACACCTAGTGCATTCTACTACTATAACTTTCAAGAGTAAGTTGAAAGACGGACTGAGTTCCTTTAAATAAATGTAGCACATACACACAGTACCAGTCAAAAGTTGACACCTACTCACTCAAGGGTTTCTTTGTTTTTACTATTTTCTACATTGTAGATTAATACTGAAGACATCAAAACTATGAAATAACACATATGGAATCATGTAGTAACCAAAAATGAACAAATCAAAATATATTTTATATTTGAGATTCTTCAAAGTAGCCACCCTTTGCCTTGATGACAGCTTTGCACATTCTCTCAACCAGCTTCATGAGGTAGTCACATTTCAATTAACAGGTGTGCCTTGTTAAAAACTTGTTTCCTTAATGCATTTGAGCCAATCTGTTGTGACAAGGTAGGGGTGGTATACAGAAGATATCCCTATTTGGTAAAAGTCTATATTACGGCAAGAACAGCTCAAATAAGCAAAGAGAAACAACTGTCCATCATTACTTTAAGACATGAAGGTCAGTCAATCCTGAAAATGTCAAGTACTTTGAATGTTTCTTCAAGTGCAGTCGCAAAAAACATCAAGCGCTATGATGAAACTGGCTCTCATGAGGACCGCCAAAGGAAAGGAAGACCCAGAGTTACCTCTGCTACAGAGGGTAAGTTAGAGTTACCAGCCTCAGAAATTGCAGCTCAAATAAAGGCTTCAGAGTTCTAGTAACAGACATCAACTGTTCAGAGGAGACTGCGTGAATCAGGCCTTCATGGTCAAATTGCTGCAAAGCAACCACCACAAAAGGACACCAATAAGAAGAGACTTGCTTGGGCCAAAAAACACGAGCAATAGACATTAGACCGGTGAAAATCTGTCATTTGGTCTGATGAGTCCAAATGTTAAATTTTTGGTTCCAACCGCCATATCTTTGTGAGACGCAGAGTAGATGAACGGATGATCGCCGCCTGTGGTCCCCACCGTGAAGCATGGAGGAGGTGTGACGGTGCTTTGCTGGTGACACTGTCAGTGATTTATTTAGAACTCAAGGCACACTTAACCAGCATGGCTTCCACAGCATTCTGCAGTGATACGCCATCCCAACAGCTCTGACACACACACTTATCCCACCAGACATGCCACCAGGGGTCTTTTCACAGTCCCCAAATCCAGAACAAATTCAATAAAGCCTACAGTATTATAGAGCCCTTATTGCATGGAACTTCCTTTCATCTCATATTGCTCAAATAACAGCAAACCTGGTTTCAAAAAACAAAGCAACACCTCACAGCGCAACACGTCTCCCCTATTTGACCTAGCTAGTTTGTGTGTATATATTGATATGTAGGCTACATGTGTCTTTTTTATTTTTTATGTAGTTCTGTCCTTGAACTGTTCTTGTCTATTGATGTTCTGTATTATGCAATTCTGTATTATGTTTCAGGTTTTGTGTGGACCCCAGGAAGAGTAGCTGCTGCTTTTGCAACAGCTAATGGGGATCCTAATAAAATACCAACTCTGGTTTGCTCTTACTGGAACTATAATTTGTTTTTCAACAAAGCAATGACCCAACACACCTCCAGGCTGTGTAAGGGCTATTTGACCAAGAAGGAGAGCGATGGAGTGCTGCATCAGATGACCTGGCCTCCACAATCACCCAACTTCAACCCAATTGAGATGGTTTGGGATGAGTTGGAATGCAGTGTGAAGGAAAAGCAGCCAACAAGTGCAAAGCATATGTGGGAACTATTTCAAGACTGTTGGAAAAGCATTACAGGTGAAGCTGGTTGAGAGAATGCCAAGAGTGTGTAAAGTAGTAATCAATAGGGCACCGGTCGCCCCACCCTGTCAATCGGTGCCCTATTCCCTATATAGTGCACTACTTCTGACCAGGGCCTCTGTCGTAGTGGCAGTATATAGGGAATAGGGTGCCATCTGGGACACATCCTTGGTATTTTGTCCTACTTCTGGATAATATCGCTATTGTCATCAATAGAGTTGGCAATCTTACAATAATGACCATAGAAACAACAGAGGAGGCCAGTGTCTCACCAGTAGGGCGTGCCCACGAACGAGTTGGCCGGGGCAATAATGGAGGCTGAGCCAAAATCACCCAGTTTCACCTGGCCAGGCTCGGTCAGCAAGATGTTACCAGCCTTCACATCCCTGGAGAGAAAGTGTGGAGGAGACACCATTATTATTCATTGAGTATTCTGTTTCTTATTATTAATTGACGTCATCATTGACTTAATAATATTAAGTCAGTAAATAAATAAATATATTTATTTACTAAGTCAATATTATATGTTCTCTTTGGCAATGTATGTGGTAACACTTTCTATGCCAATAAAGCCTTTTTAATTGGAAGGAGAGGAGAGAGAGAAGTGGGGTAGAGAGAAAAATAAAATAAAGAGACGGGAAGGGAGGAAGCTAGAGAGGGAGAGAAAGAGAGCAAGATATAAATAGAATGGAACAGAGAGACCGAGATAGAAAGGGATAGATAAGTTCAAAAAAAGGGTTAAAACATCCATGACACACCTCCCATTCAACAATGAGCGCTTATGTTTGGATTACATTTCTTTCATTCTCTCTTTTTTTCCCTTCCCGTCCCATTGTGTGGGGGAGGAGAGAGGTTCACTCACCTGTGAATCATGTTGTGAGAATGAAGATACACCAGGCCCTGCAATGCACCGTGGGTGATGGCTGCTATCTCCTGTTCCTGGAGGGGCTTCTTGTGGACTACGCACACATAGGGAGACAAAATTAACAGTTATCATTCTTTGACGGCTTGGTCGTGTTCATTCGGGCACACAAAAAACCTTTTGCAACAGAACGAAAATAAGCTTTTCTTATTTGATGACAAATCCAGGTTGTCCCTCCCGTTTCAGTTCGTTTTCTACCATTATGTGACTAATGAACACAACCCTGGTTTACTTCCACCACCCCAGTGTACAGCACATGAAGTACTTGTTTGAACGTAAACTTGAACCATCTAGTTGTTTTCCACTCACCTTCCAGTAGGTCGGAGGCTGAACCCAAACAATACTCCATTACCAGCTAAGAGAATGAAGGAGAGAGAAAGAGATGGGGGTTAACATATGGAGCAAGAAGGGGGGAAACGTGATGGAGAGCCGGTCAAAATGTATTCCCTACACCTTCCCCTTGGCCGCTTCAATGGTTGCATTTTTGTAAGGTGGATGAAGTATGATGGAGGCTCCTCCACTACACTGCTTATACCTATCCAGAACCTTCAGATCTGCCAACACTGAAGGGTTAGGGCCAAGGGGAAGGGATAGGGAGTGAATAGGGGCTGACTGAAAACATCAATAACCAATGAGTGAAAGTTAATTTGTCAGTGACCCTTAGTCCATGTTTCAATACCAAATGGCACCCTATTCCAGAGCCCTATGGGCACTAAAGCAGTACACTATAGAGGGAATAGGGTACCATGTTTGAGTTAAAGAAGTGCTTCACTTACCCATGCTGTGTGCTCTCTCAGGTAGCAACCTCTGTACTCCACAGTGTTAGGGTGGTGCAGTTTCTGGAGAAACTTTACTTCTTTGATGATATCCTGCCATTTCTTCATAAGAGAGAAAGAGGGAGCTTTCAAACATTAAAAACTTGGCCTACACCATCACAACAGATGGCAAATGTGGTGAACACTTTTTTTTTTTTATAACAAGGTACATTTGACCATTACTCAATCTGTGTTCCTACCTCATTGGACTGCTTGCCACCGTAGGACATTTTCTTAATGGCCACCACTTCATTGGTGCGGATGTCATGTGCCTAATGTAAGGAATAGGGGGCAAGGAAGGGTTAAAATAAATAATTTCTAATCATGCTAACAGTGGCCACTGGCCGCACACATATCATCAAGTGCATGCACAGACAAATTGAGAAACTACAGCTTCACCTCTTTCACACTCCTTTCTCCTTCCATCCTTCAGTAGTCACTTTTTCACCATCTATTTAAAAAGGACCTTTCATCCTTCACCGATCTCTTACCCTGTGCTACCTTTTTACCCATAACTACCCACCTACTGCCTTTCATCCTTCACTTGTCTTTACCTAGCCTAGTGGCTGCCTCCCTATCATTTCACCCTTCATCTTATCAACACCCATTCCATTTCTCTTCCCAGTTCTCATGCATCCATCACTGAAGTTATGCCTGAATTCCCATACTACAAGTTTTTAATATGTACCAAATACTGTACTGGGTATTATTTAGGAGTGTTTAGTAAAAACGTATGCAGCACCAAGTGACAAATATCTCAGCTCATCCATTCTAAGAAATCATCTCCCAAAAAGGGACACAAAATAAACAGTAAACTACGGAGTGAGATGCATCCATTTGCCCACTTAAGCCAAGTCCACAGATGCCCCCTTTCTTACGAAGTAGACCGCTCCGAAGCTGCCATGGCCGATCTCCCGCAAGTCGGTGAACAGCTTCTCAGGGTCATCTCTGTAGAAGAGCTCAGCTACCTCTGGGTCCTTCAGGCTCCCGGCCCGCACACTGGACGGCATGGCCAGCGCCTGAACGAATGAACGAACACACACACACACACCGGTATGAGGCTTTGAGCTTAAGTTTGTCTGCATTGAAATGTAGCCAACACGTCAGGATTGCAATGAATTCCATTTCAATTCCGGAAGAGAAATTAAAATGTTCCTCAAAGCCTTTGAATATCGGACGTGCATAAAGATGGCGGCCTCCACGCCTACCA